>NW_024412413.1:21713176-21754033 GCF_014898765.1 Herpailurus yagouaroundi | reverse complement strand
CACACACACACACACACACACACACACACACACACACACACACACACGATTTTAGTAAGAAAGAAGGTGGAGGGGCACCTGGGTGGCTCAGTCTGTTAAGCGTCTGACTTTGGCTCAAGTCATGATGTCACAGATCGTGGGTTCGAGCCCTGCGTCAGGCTGTGCTGACAGTTCAGAGCCTGGAGCCTGCTGGATTCTGTCTCCCTCTCGCTCTGCCCCTCCCCTGCTCATTTTCTGTTGCTCTCTGTCTCTCAAAAACAGAGAAATGTTAAAAAATATTAAAAAAAAAAAGAAAGAAAGAAATAAGGTGGAGGTCTACTGCTACCGAAGAGAAGGAACACTCTTGACAATGAGTTAAGTCTTAAAGGGCACTGACCCAATCATTAAGATTGGTGTGTGTTTGTTTGTTTTTTAATTATTTTGAGAGACAGAGAGAGTACACATGCAAGCAGGGGAGGGGCAGAGAGAAAGAGAGAGAGAGAACCCCAAGCAGGCTCCGCACTACACTGTCAGCACAGAGCCCTACATGGGGCTCACAAACCATGAAATCATGATGACCTGAGCTTAAATCAAGTGTCAGACACTTAACCGAATGAGACACCCAGGCGCCCCAGACTGTTTTTTAGAATTATAACCAGTTTGGATTATAGCTATTTAAATGATACACTATCAAGCTGAAAAATATTATTGATTTAGAACATGAATTCCTAAAGTATAATGGTCCTGTGATATATATATTCTGTGTAATTTGGTAAAAACATTTTAAATAATGATGTATCATGTGCATAATATAACAACAGTCTTAGAATACTTAAGTATTCACAAAAGTTGAAAAAGCATGATTATTTTGAACTATTGTCCAAATACTATTTGTCCAGCTACAAAGTCAAATATCTCATATTTATTTATGTAAGATTATACTCAATGTAAACAACATTCAATCATTTACCTGGTGAGCAAACTTCTTGTTCTGTAATTAAAACACCTTTGGAATTATTTTAATTCTAAAAATATTTATTGTACTAAAGAACTTATTTTCATGTAACAAATAACTTTCACTGACCCCCAAAAAAGTTTATAAACTTTCTAAACATCTAACTGCAAACAAAGCCAGTTTTCAGAATCCGGCTTCAAATGTTAGGTCATCATAATAAGATTATTAAATATTTGCTTAAATTTGTGTAGAAATGTGTGACCAGCACATATGTAATTGGTTGCTTATAACACATTTATTATATCACCGTGTTACATGTCCAAATTAAATGTACATGAAATTTTCACTCAGTATAACTACAACCAAAATGCCACAGTCAGCTAATGTTTTCCATTTTTTTACAGCAGAAACTAAATACATTAAATGTAGTCTGTAGCACAAAAGACTCACATCAATAGTTTCCAAGTATGAATTTGTACCCATGCTTTTTGATCCTAAAAAAATCCAACCTCAGTTCCAATTTTATTTCATTTTATTCATAATATACATATGAAGACAAGCCTCTTTGTTATACCTTCAAAGCATTCCCTCTAAAACATTCCCTTAAATCATTGCAGCTTACAAACAATAGCTACTCAGTTGATGAAATAACAAGGTAAATATGCCTTAAAGATAGGGAACACTATTAATCACAGTTCCCAATATAATAATCTAGGGAAATATTATGTTTTCGATAAACCGAGCAATTGTCATGATTTCATAAGGATCAGTTCCTCTCTCTTGTAGAAGGCAGAGAATTATTATTCCTTTTGGTAATTTCTCTAGTATATTTCAATGTGATTTCAATGTATACAATTGTAATTTCTAAAAGCTTTTTACTGACAAGTCTATTGAGTAAAGGAAGGTGCACATTTATATCAATTTTATCTAAACATTGAGGTTCAATTCTATGTGATATGAATATGCACTTGCAATGTGGAGTAAAGGTAAAAAGTAAGGGTGATTATGAAAGAACTGTGCCATTTCCCTTTGTCTACTCCTGAAATAGAAATTGTATTTGGCAGAAAAAGCTCCATGGAGAATCACAATAGTTACCTGTTTCTAACAGAACTCTCACAACATCCACCTTTCCAAATAAAGCTGCTTCATGAAGTGCACTCCCCTTTTCTGTCTGGAAAAAAAAAAAAAGAAGAAGAAGAAGAAAAGGAAAAAGAAAAAGGAAAAAGAGAAAGAAGCACAGTTGCATTAGGAATGCTTACCAGTTAAAAAAAATCCTGTGACTTTATGTATTTGTACATATTCTCTGTAATCTAAGCACACCCTGACAGAAAGGTACTATGGAATAAAAGAAGAAATTCTAAGAACAAAATCCAATGCAGGTCCTCCTGCATACGTGTATGTGTGTTAAATTGAATAATGTCATTATGGCAATTCTGTCTCCTTGTACTAAAACTAATCTCTACTGTGGGATTCTAATCTCAGTTCAAAGTAAAAATATCATTATAAAATAATATATAATGTAAAAGCTTTGTTAATCAATAAAATCCTATTGCATAATTAACCCACTCTAAAATGATTTACAAATGCATTACTAAGGAGACTGGGAATCAATGTGATCTAAATTTATCTTCAAAAAAAAGCATGACTGCAATATATCTGAATTATAGTTTGACTGTCATGATATGTACAGACACTAATAAAAAATGGAAATAAAAATAATTTATAAATATTTTATAAAACTGTACAAAAGGAAAAATAAACTACAGAAATGTATTCAGCTCCTTAAGAAATAATCTCAATATGGGGTACAAATACATTATTTTTTGACTCTCTGAAAAATACCCTTTGAAATAATCTAATTCTTTTCACTCTTATTGTGTTTCCCAAGCAATTTTCTGATTACTAATTTTATTTCCTTCCACTCTTAAAAAAATTTGGACTTTATGTTAGAAAAACTCTTCCTGGAATAGCATACCTTAAATATTCTGAAAAACTAAACTACATTTTAAATACAGGGAAGAAAAGGAAAAACAACGGAATTCCTCAGAGCCTGGGGAAGGGAAGTGGGGACAGAAACTATGAACCCAAGGCTTTAGTACTGGAGCAGGAAACTGTTCCAGGCAAACCGCCAATCCATGGCAGACTAGTGCCTGGGCTTTAACCAGCTACTCAAGGTGCGAGAGGGCAGGAGACAAAGAAGCCCAAGAAAGCTGAGAGATAGACCAAGGGCTCCTGCAAAAATCTAAAACCTCTGGAGGGCACATTGCTGGTTCAATGGGAGAGCATGCAACTCTTTATCTTGAGGTCATGAATTCCAGCCTCATGTTGGGCACAGCGATTACTTTAAAAAAATAAAACCTAAAATCTGTAAAGGACAACATCCTTAGTTAAAAAAAATAATAAATGTGTTGCACAGACGGAGAAATTAAAAATTCCTATCTAGATCATAGTTCTAAGTGGAGTACAGTAGTAGCAAAAATAACACCCTCCCCCTAAGAATTTCTAACCACAGTTCTGCCCTCACATGGTCTTGGGATCAAAATTACATAATCTCTGTGCTCCCCTAACCCTCCAATCCTGAGTGAAAAATGTAGAATTAAGTGATCCTGGGTTTGTAGTACCAAGGCAAATATAAATGCTTATTAGCAGAAACAGATACAAATCCATTGTGAAAATAATACACTTTAAACTCAGGCCTCTGAGAGTTCCAACAGATCAAGCTCTAAGAAACACAAATTCAAAATCAGAAATCACTGAACATTAAAGAAAACAAGCCATGAGCAAGAATAAAAGAATAAAACCTATAAAAACTTCATATGTTATGTGATGGTCAGCTACAGAATATAAAAAATATATATGATCCATGAAAGGAAGATATCAAATATAACTAAAGAACAAGAGGAGTATTAAAACTGGCCAGATTTGAAATGAACTAAATAGCACTTCTAAAAATAGAAAACATAATATTTTAAATAGAAAGGTTTAATAACAGATAAGATACAGCTGGGAAAAAAAGTACTGAACTGGATGGTGGATTTTTTTTTAAGTACATAATGCAATTCAAAGAAACATGAGACGGAAAATGTAAAACACTGAATAGAGTAAGACTCAGTTCTAGAAGAAGAGGACAGGAATAAGTAATTCAATGACTAAAGACTTTCCAGAATTAATGAGATACTAATATTCAATTCTGGGAATACCAAGCAAGGTTAAGTGAGAAGAATACATTGTGAATATATTACAGCAAACTACAGAACACCTAAGATAATAAGAATACCTTAAAAACATCCTAAGAGAAAAAACTGTCTAAAAATAAAAATTAGAGGGGTGCCTGGGTGGCTCAGTCGGTTAAGCGCCCGACTTCAGCTCAGGTCACGATCTCGCAGTCCGCGAGTTCAAGCCCTGCGTCGGGCTCTGGGCTGATGGCTCAGAGCCTGGAGCTTGCTTCCGATTCTGTGTCTCCCTCTCTCTCTGCCCCTCCCCCGTTCATGCTGTGCCTCTGTCTCAAAAATAAATAAATGTTAAAAAAAATTTTAAAAATAAATAAATAAATAAATAAAAATAAAAATAAAAATTAGATCAACAGCTGGCTTCTCCACAAAAACAATAAAACCAGAAGAAAGTATAATATCTTCATGTATCAAGAGAAAATAACTACTAATCTAGCATTCTATAGCCAGCCAAACTATCTTCAAAGAATGAGAGCAAAATAAAGACATTTTCAAACAATGGTTACTACAGATCCTTAAAAAGAGAATTTCCATGAATTTAATTCAGAAGGACTAGAGGTCCAAGAAGTAATGTTGAATAGAGAATGATTAAGAGACCGCTAAGTCTAATAATTAAAAATATAACACTAGGAGCACCTGGGTGGCTCAGTCAGTTAAGTGGCTGACTCTAGCTCAGGTCACGATCTCACCACGTGTGGGTTCAAGCCCCACTTCAGGTTCTGCGCTGACAGCTCAGAGCCTGGAGCCTGCTTCAGATTCTGTGTCTCCCTCTCTCTCTGCCTTCCCCAACTCACACCATGTCTCTCTCTGTTTTTCAAAAATAAAATCTTAAAAAAAAATTTTAAGAAAATAAAAATATAACAATAATGTCTACTTTTTTTGTACTAATTTGGTTTCCTAGATACTCTGATACAGTAGAGTGGGCACTGTAGGCACTGAAATGGACTATTCTAGGAAATGAAATTATGTAAACTTCACTATAAATAAACAATTCTTCAGGAGGAAGCAGATGTAAAAGACCTGGGTTCCAGTGACAGTTTAGCTTTCAGTTGCTATATAACTTTAGGGAAATCACTTAATATCTTTGTAAATTCATATAGCTTGTAAATAAAGAAAGTATTAAAAACTAGATAGGGTTATTGGGAATGCTAAACAAGATACACAACAAATAAGACTTAAAAAGCATTTTATTTACTTATAAAATAATGAGTATTATCATTGCTGTTAAAAATGCAATTAGAAAACTTTTTATTTATTTTTTTAATATATGAAATTTATTGTCAAATTGGTTTCCATACAACACCCAGTGCTCATCCCAAAAGGTGCCCTCCTCAATACCCATCACACACCCCCCCCTCCCTCCCACCCCCCATCAACCCTCAGTTTGTTCTCAGTTTTTAACAGTCTCTTATGCTTTGGCTCTCTCCCACTCTAACCTCTTTTTTTTTTTTCCTTCCCCATGGGTTTCTGTTAAGTTTCTCAGGATACACATAAGAGTGAAACCATATGGTATCTGTCTTTCTCTGTATGGCTTATTTCACTTAGCATCACACTCTCCAGTTCCATCCACGTTGCTACAAAAGGCCATATTTCATTCTTTCTCATTGCCATGTAGTATTCCATTGTGTATATAAACCACAATTTCTTTATCCATTCATCAGGTGATGGACATTTAGGCTCTTTCCATAATTTGGCTATTGTTGAGAGTGCTGCTATAAACATTGGGGTAAAAGTGCCCCTATGCATCAGTACTCCTGTATCCCTTGGATAAATTCCTAGCAGTGCTATTGCTGGGTCATAGGGTAGGTCTATTTTTAATTTTCTGAGGAACCTCCACACTGCTTTCCAGAGCGGCTGCACCAATTTGCATTCCCACCAACAGTGCAAGAGGGTTCCCGTTTCTCCACATCCTCGCCAGCATCTATAGTCTCCTGATTTTGTTCATTTTGGCAACTCTGACTGGCGTGAGGTGATATCTGAGTGTGGTTTTGATTTGTATTTCCCTGATGAGGAGCGACGTTGAGCATCTTTTCATGTGCCTGTTGGCCATCCGGATGTCTTCTTGAGAGAAGTGTCTATTCATGTTTTCTGCCCATTTCTTCACTGGGTTATTTGCTTTTTGGGTGTGGAGTTTGGTGAGCTCTTTCTAGATTTTGGATACTAGCCCTTTGTCCGATATGTCATTTGCAAATATCTTTTCCCATTCCGTTGGTTGCCTTTTAGTTTTGTTGGTTGTTTCCTTTGCTGTGCAGAAGCTTTTTATCTTCATAAGGTCCCAGTAATTCACTTTTGCTTTTAATTCCCTTGCCTTTGGGGATGTGTCGAGTAAGAGATTGCTATGGCTGAGGTCAGAGAGGTCTTTTCCTGCTTTCTCCTCTAAGGTTTTGATGGTTTCCTGTCTCACATTCAGGTCCTTTATCCATTTTGAGTTTATTTTTGTGAATGGTGTGAGAAAGTGGTCTAGTTTCAACCTTCTGCATGTTGCTGTCCAGTTCTCCCAGCACCATTTGTTAAAGAGACTGTCTTTTTTCCATTGGATGTTCTTTCCTGCTTTGTCAAAGATTAGTTGGCCATACGTTTGTGGGTCTAGTTCTGGGGTTTCTATTCTATTCCATTGGTCTATGTGTCTGTTTTTGTGCCAATACCATGCTGTCTTGATGATTACAACTTTGTAGTAGAGGCTAAAGTCTGGGATTGTGATGCCTCCTGCTTTGGTCTTCTTCTTCAAAATTGCTTTGGCTATTTGGGGCCTTTTGTGGTTCCATATGAATTTTAGGATTGCTTGTTCTAGTTTCGAGAAGAATGCTGGTGCAATTTTGATTGGGATTGCATTGAATGTGTAGATAGCTTTGGGTAGTATTGACATTTTGACAATATTTATTCTTCCAATCCATGAGCAGGGAATGTCTTTCCATTTCTTTAAATCTTCTTCAAATACCTTCATAAGTTTTCTATAGTTTTCAGCATACAGGTCTTTTACATCTTTGGTTAGATTTATTCCTAGGTATTTTATGCTTCTTGGTGCAATTGTGAATGGGATCAGTTTCTTTATTTGTCTTTCTGTTGCTTCATTGTTAGTGTATAAGAATGCAACTGATTTCTGTACATTGATTTTGTATCCTGCAACTTTGCTGAATTCATGTATCAGTTCTAGCAGACTTTTGGTGGAGTCTATCGGATTTTCCATGTATAATATCATGTCATCTGCAAAAAGCGAAAGCTTGACTTCATCTATGCCAATTTTGATGGCTTTGATTTCCTTTTGTTGTCTGATTGCTGATGCTAGAACTTCCAGCACTATGTTTAACAACAGCGGTGAGAGTGGACATCCCTGTCGTGTTCCTGATCTCAGGGAAAAAGCTCTCAGTTTTTCCCCATTGAGGATGATGTTACCTGTGGGCTTTTCATAAAATAGAAAGCTTGAACAGACCCATAACCAGCGAAGAAATTGAATCGGTTATCAAAAATCTCCCAACAAATAAGAGTCCAGACCAGATGGCTTCCCAGGGGAGTTCTACCAGACGTTTAAAGCAGAAATAATACCTATCCTTCTCAAGCTATTCCAAGAAATAGAAGGGGAAAGAAAACTTCCAGACTCATTCTATGAAGCCAGTATTACTTTGATTCCTAAAACAGACAGAGACCCAGTAAAAAAAGAGAACTACAGGCCAATATCCCTGATGAATATGGATGCAAAAATTCTCAATAAGATACTAGCAAATCGAATTCAACGGCATATAAAAAGAATTATTCACCATGACCAAGTGGGTTCATTCCTGGGATGCAGGGCTGGTTCAACATTCGCAAATCAATCAACGTGATACACCACATTAACAAAAAAAAAGAGAAGAACCATATGATCCTGTCAATCGATGCAGAAAAGGCCTTTGACAAAATCCAGCACCCTTTCTTAATAAAAACCCTTGAGAAAGTCGGGATAGAAGGAACATACTTAAAGATCATAGAAAACTTTTTAAAAGTCTCAATGATTTTAATATTTTAAAACTGTACATAAATATATATATATTGTGTGTGTATGTGTGCATAGATAGATAATCTCCTTTATATTATTCCAAGAAAAAAAGGTTATGTTAAATAGAACTAGTATTTTTATACAATGGATAAGGAGACCCTGACTCCTTGAATAAAACTAGAAAAGGTTAGCAGATGATAAACATATTTTTAGTGTGAAAAAAAATTAATCAATTTTTCCAAATCCAAGGTTATTAGCTTCTTTGTAATTAGTAAGAGAACATGAGAACTGTCAAAATGGAATGGGTTGTCCTCATAAATTTAAGGTAAACAGTGATATCAGGAACCATTTCCTGGTATCACATTTCATCATAAACAGTATGAAATTTAAATATGTCACATCTATGAACTTTTCCTTATCAAAATACAGGTTAATTACAGAATATTCTCCAGTTTACCACACCCTACCTTGAGTCTGCGTCTATCACCCTCATTCAAATTAGTACCATTCTCAGTGCTCTATTCCAAATCTATAATCCATAACTCACCAAATCTTGAAAAACTGTATTTTCATGAAATAATATTTAGTCCAAAACATGTGCTAAGCAAGTGGAATACAAAGAAATAACAAAGAAATAGCACCGAAATAGGTGAACCCAAATCTCTCAACCCCAGGATTTTGGTACTGCTTTTCTCATGGATTATATTTCTCCATTTTTTGAATTAATCATTTAAAATAAGCATAATTTCCAGGGCTCTTGGGTGGCTTGGTTGATTGAGCATCTGACTCTTGACTTCAGGTTGGGTCATGGTCCCAGGGTTGTGAGCTTAACCCCACGTCGGCTCTGCGCTAAGTGTGGAGCTTGCTTGAGATTCTCTCTCTCTCTTCGACTGAGCCTCTCCCCTCCTTGCATGCATTCTCTTTCTCTCTCAAAAAATAAAATAAGATAATGAAATTAAATAAAGCGAAATAAAATAAAATATAATTTCCAAGATAGATAAAACAGATAGTTATGTGGTTGATAATACAGTAACACTTAAAAACTTATCCAGTAATGAGCTATGAAGCACTCATATCTCAGCACTGCTAAAGAAAAATCCCTCTGAACACAAGTTATAATGAAAACAGCTAAGACAGAAAATAAAATGATATACACAGTAATGTCAATAGTTGAATTGCTGATGAAGGCAAAAGAAATTAGCTTATTGATTTGAAATGTCTATTAAGGCCAAATCTCAGTAGCACCAAAGCTGAAAAAACAAGATAAGGGATAGGAAAGAGTGAAACCATGTTTTAAGTCCAGAGTTTTTCTTTCCTTTTTGTTTTTAGCCCTATGTATTCCTGTGGCTTCTGTGGGAAGTTCAATCACACATATAAAGAGATCTTTCTTATATCTTATACAGAATTTCAAGGTGTTTTAAAATGGTTTCTTGGGTTATGTATTCCACCAGACTTCCAAAACAGCAGATAGAAAAGAGATGTAGAGATGTCAGAGCTTGTCTGCACTGGTTCCCCCTTCTGAATTTAACACTCTAACATAGTCCTCCTGAGCTTACAAAAGAGAGTGACCAGATAAAGGAAGACCAGTTCTTTATTAAAGGAGAAAACAGAACAAAGATGACAAGTTATAAAGACTGTGTGGTGATCAGTAGAGAAAATAGCACAGGTACCAGTGGAGATGAAAACTATGAGAAGCAAGACCCATAACTATTGTAAGAAATAAGAACCTGTGAATAAAGATAACTTCAACGGAGATAACGAAAAGCCAACTAGAATGGCATTTAACTCGGCAGTAACAACCACAGGCACCCTGGCTAGTACCAATTAGCGCTATGGGCATCTCTTAGGATAAAAGAATTTAAAAGATAAGAACATTCTAGCCTTTATAAATACAGTAAAACCTTGGATTGCAAGTAACTTGTTCTGTGAATGTTCCACAAGACAAGTAAACATTTCTAATAATTTTTAATTTAACAAACGATGTCTTGTAATACAAGTAACAAGTGATGCCAAATGGCATATGATCACAACTGAGACAATAGTTCTCTCTGTCTTGCTGCAGACTCTGGGTGATCATCTCCCAAGCTCAGATGCTTGGTCTCAGGCCATGATGTTTGGCAGAAATCAATGATTTTTCAGAACGTTGGAAGATGCCCACAACTAGCACTAGTGTATTTTTTGTCACTTCAAAGCACTGACGGACGGTCCTTCACTTTTCCATACAAGAATAAGTTTAAGAAGGCTCTGCTTCATTCTAGGTCAGGCTGCCTACAGACATAGACCCTTTCCTCTGTTGCCTTATTGCCAGTTACATTAAATACAGTGTATGACAAGAGTTTATTAATACTGCACTGTAGTCACCATCCAAGGGAGCATATACAATGGCCATGCAGGAAAAGGTTGAAAAGACAGGCAGTAAGAAGGAGATGATTACAGTGGCAGTGAAGACGGAAGTCATCGAGAAGTATAAATCAGGTATGTGAATGGCTGAAATTGCAAGATTTTATAAGTCTACATCTGCATCTCATCTGCAGAGCAGGAGGAAAAAAAGGTGGAGCAATCCCACACTTCAAATGAGATTAGGGACAGGGGCGCCTGGGTGGCGCAGTTGGTTAAGCGTCCGACTTCAGCCAGGTCACGATCTCGCGGTCCGGGAGTTCGAGCCCCGCGTCGGGCTCTGGGCTGATGGCTCAGAGCCTGGAGCCTGTTTCCGATTCTGTGTCTCCCTCTCTCTCTGCCCCTCCCACGTTCATGCTCTGTCTCTCTCTGTCCCAAAAATAAATAAACGTTGGGAAAAAAAAAAAAAAACAAAAACAAATGAGATTAGGGACATGTGTGAAACGTGGGAAACAATGCAAAATTTTGTAGGAAAGCACCACCCAAATAAGGCTGTAGCAATGAGAGTGATGAATCTATTTCACAACAGTGCAATTCACATTTCTGCGAAATCTTCAAAAGGAAGCAAAAGCAAGTGTCTCTGGATAAGTTCCCTGTTAAAGTTGCATGAAAAGAAAAAGACTTATTTCACTGAGCCAACAGATAGAAGTGATTCCACTAGTGACAGTGAAAGTCATCCTACCCAATAACCCTCCTTTCTTGTCTCCCTCACACCAGCCATAAAGGTTTTCAAAGGTAAATGCAGGTTAATTTGGTTATTTTTCTTTATATTTTGTATTTTCTTTATTATTTTGTAGTATGTTACAGAACTAATCATTTTCATATGAATATTTTTGGGTTGTGGAACAAATCATCTGAGTTTCCATTATTTCTTATGGGGAAATTTGCTTTGATATACAAGTGCTTTGGATTATAAGCACATTTCCAGAACAAATTATCCTCACAAGCCAAGGTTTTACTGCACATGATTTCAGAGGAAGCTGGGAAGAAACTGTTCTTTTGTATCCTGCATTAGCTAGACTATAGCTAGAATACAGTGTTCAACTGTAGGTAATAAACTTTTACAGGCACGTTGGCAGATTGAAATGTACCCAGAGAAGAGGGTCCCAAATGACAAAAGACAGAAAAACATCATGTGAAGAATAGCTGAAGGTTATAAGAAAGTTCAGATTGAGGAGGGGGGTGGCATAAGAGAAATGTGTCTTCAAATAATTCAGAAATAATGTTCCTCCTATTCAAAGGCAGACTTTTCCTATTTAACGTAAGGTAATTCCAGCCTCTGTCTTTACCTGTCCTTTCTTCTGTTATCCTCCTTACAGCTAATCCTCTACTTTGCTCTTATCTATCACGTCCTGCCACTTCTTGAATTTCATGAAGTATCTTCACCCTTTCTCTTGCGTCTTCAATTTCAGTCTCTTCTTTGGATCCTTGCACTCTACATAAAAATACACACTTTTCCACAACCTGGCAATAAAACAGCCAACCAAAGAAATTTCCTGTGAACTGCTATAACTTTGAGTTCCTCTCCCATATCTCACTGTTCTTTACTCCATACCTTTATAGAGTCATCTTCCCTTCTGTAGGCACAATTTCTATTCTGTTACTACTATATTCTCTGGCACATAGTAGGCAATGCCTGGCACAAAGCAGGCACCCCATAAATACATGGTAAATGACTGATTATATGTAACTGTACTATCTTGCACCCCTCTTATAATGCTTCCTTATTCCAGAAATTCTCTGAGTATTCATTCAATTTCTAAGTATATTCTCTTTCTTATAAACCATCTTGGGCTAGGACCAATTAAGTGGCACATCCTAAGAGAGACATCCCCATGCCTTCATTCAAAATCATAGCAACCAGTGTATTTCCTTTATGGCACTAATACAATTGGTAATTTTCATTTATAGTTTTAGTTCCTGTTTTCTCTACTAATCCTTCAACTCCATGAGGACAGGGAACAAATCGTCTTGTTTATGTAGCATAGTGCCTAGTAGCCTGGCCTGAGATTGCTGGTGGGAATATGGTGTCCCAATAGGGAAGATGGATTTTCAGTTAAAGGGAAGGAAAAGAAGCTGCTTGAGTGGTGAGTCAGATAGGTCAGGGAAGGCTTCCCTGGTAAGGTAACATTTGACCAGACACCTGAAGAAAGCACAGGTAGAAGTCATGTGGGTTAGTAAAGCAAAGGCCTTGAGGCAGAAGCTTACCTGGTATGTTCCAGCAAGAGCAACAATACCACTAGGGCTAAGCTAAGTGAAAAAATGGCAAAGGATAGTTAGAGGTGGCTTCAAAGGCAGTGGAACTAAGTTGTATAAGACACCTGTCAGCCACTGTGAGGAATTTGGCTTCCGCTCCAAGTGAGATGGAAAGCCACTGGAGGTTTTTTGAGCAGTAAAGTGATATAATCTGGTTTAGTTTAATGGCTGCTTTGTTAAAAACAGATTGAAAAGAATCTGTTACGGGCTGAATGTTTGTGTCCACCCCTTACCCCCAAATTCATATGTTGAACCTTTAACCCACAGTGCAACTGTATTTGAAAACAGGGCATTTCTGGAAGTAATTAACATTAAATGAGGTCATAAGGGTAGGAACCTTTCTCACGGGATTTGTATCCTTATAAGAGTTGGACACACCAGAGCTCTCTCGCTCGCTCGCTCGCTCTCTCTCTGCACAAAAGACCATTTAAGGACACAACAAGAAGGCAGTCATCTACAAGCCAGAAAGAGAGCTCTCACCAGAAACAGAATCGGCCAGAATTTTAGACTTTCCAGCCTCTAGAACTGAGAAAATAAATATGTGTTGTTTAAGTTGCCCAGTTTTGGGATTTTGTTATGGTTGCCTGAGCAGACTAATATGGAGGCAAAGAAAAAAGCAGGGAAACCAGGCAGGAGGCAGGAGATGTACAAGACTTAAGCTATAGTGGTGATAGTAGAGGGCATGAAAAGTAGTGAAATTCTAGATATATTTTGAGCACAAAGCCAACAGTATTTTTTGAGGAACTGCGTGTAAAATATGAAAGAAATTCTGTCTGGGGGCCAAACAACTAGCAGGATGGTAATGCCATTTGCTGAAATGGGAAAGACTGGAAGATGGGCAAATCTGGGGAAAAGGAATTATGGAAGCTAGATGCTCAGTTTTGGAAATGTTGCTTGGATGCCCACTAGCCATCCAATAGATATGTTTAGCAGGCAATTATGTACCTAATTTAGAACTCAGGGTAAGGTCCAAGATGAATAAATTTGGTTACTGTCAGACAAAGATGTCAGTCCAAGTCAAGGGATTGGATGAGGTCAACTAGAAAGTAAGTACAGACAGAGAAGAAAAGAGGTCTAAGTACTAAGCCCTGGGACACTCTGATACTTAGAGATCAGGAAGATGAGAGCAGTTAACCATGGAATAGGGATGGAGTAGATTACACTATTCGCTCCTTGTTTCATATGCCCTTTGTCATATGACTGCAGCGCCATCCACTTACATGGATGAAGTATATTTCCCCACCCCTTGATCTGGGACTTAGCTTTGTGACTTGCTTTAGCCAATGTATGGCATCTACATGATACAAGTAGAGACTAAAATGTGCCTTGTTGGTTGAGCTTACTTAGGCCATGTCCTGGCTAGTCCCAGGAAAAAGGGAATATATACATAGAGCAGAGCAAGCTAACTTACAGCCTGAAGCAGAGTTTCCCCAGATTACCTGCAAACCTGTGAATGAGAAAAAAAGGCCATTGCTTACTATTATATACTACTGAGATTTCTGTGTTTATTGTACAGAACATTGTGGCAATGTCAATAGCTAACTATTACAGGGGTTTACAGAGTTACAGTGTAAAGATCTACTGGGAAGAAATTAAACAAAGCCTGGCTGAGGACAGAGAGGTGTGACTTTACAAAAGAGGACAGAAAACAGAAAGGTTTAATACTTTACCAACTCCTATGGATAACAGGTTTGTGAGGCCTGACAGATTTATCTAGCTGCAAGGCTAAATGAAAGGCATTCAAGGTCTTAGACTCTACCTAAAGTAAGACCAAGAAGGAGTAGAGAAGCAAGAGAGAATGGTGACTCAGATGTCAAAAGAAAAAAGCCTTTCAAAGAGGAGGGAGATTTGGCAATGCCAATGATAAATCAAGTAAAATGATGACAAAGATTTGGCTGTTGGATCTAACAATATGGCAGTCATTAGTCACCTTCACCAAAGGGAAAAACACTTAAAGAGTAAGAGAGATGGAGTAGTAGCTTCAAGAGAGAATGGGGGAAAGAAATTTGATATAATGAGTAAAATCAACTCTTTCTAAATATGTTGTTATGAAGGGGATCAGAAAAAGGGAACAAGAACTAGAGGGAAATGTGGGTTCAAGAAAGAGTTGTTTTTTTTTTTTTAAGATGGGAAATGTAACATCTTTGTGTCCCTATAAAGATGATGCAATTGAGAGGGGGGAAAATGCATAGTATTTTAAGGGGAGGATCCAGTGTACAAGTAGAGGACTCAGCCTTAGGGATAAACCTAAAAAGTTCATTTAAAGCACCAGGAAGGAAGGCAGATACACATCCACTGGCAAATGTGGTGGTTCAAATATGTAATAGCTTCTATTTTCTCAGTTAAGTAAAAGCAAAGTCAAGATCACAGAGAAATAACAGGGAGGAAAGAGTTAAAGTTTGGGGAAGAAAGGAAAAATTTTAAATAATTATCTAGGAAACAAGGAGAGTGAGTGGATTATTAAAATGTAATCTATCCATTTAGGCACACATTTCTCCTGCCACTATAAGCACTTAGAGAACAAAAATGGTACCTTACTCAGCTTTATATCTTAACAGCTCCTAGTACGGGAACTTGTACTCTTTGTTATTAATTTTCTATAATTTTACTTTCATTTCCTTTAATATTAAAATAAAATCCAGTTGACTTAGTATTTTGTAAGTCCTTAACTTTTTAAATTTTAATAAGAGAAGCTTGCAAGAAATACAATTAAAGAACTAGCATAAAAAGAGTCCATAGTCTTTGGAGTTACTACCCACTTACTCAAATCAGGTTTGAAATCCATAAAAATGATTACTAATTTCAAGAGACTCTTGCCAGTTAAAACTCATTTTCTTAATATCTGAATATGACAGATTCTCTTTATTAAGAAATCATTTAGGATTAAAGGGTTTATACATAAATATAATTTGAAATTCACCTAAGCTGGAATTAAGTTGTTTTTCTCACTAGTTCAAATATGTGTTATAATTCAAAACTGCTCGGAGATAAATGAAGCAGAAACCAAAACTTCTACAGAAAATACTAACACAAATTATGCATCTTAAAACATTTGTAATTACAAGGAAAAGGCAAGATCTTCCAGAGCCATCTCTAAATTTTAAAGAATTATTCATAATGACTTGAATGTAATTAAAGTCTAATAGTGTATTGCTGTGATTTACCAAATGGGATTATTTTTAATACTGGTAACTTCCAACTTGTTAGCTAGAGCAATTTAATGAATATTAAAGTCATTCAAACAGTTCAAGGTTACTGTCTGGTATTCTTCACTCTCAGACAGTGAGATATCAAAAAATACCATCTTCAAATTTGATAATAAAATATTTTGCAGTGAATCTGATGGGCCAACTTGGTGATAATTCATTTGAATCACATAATAAAATTAAACACTGACCCAAAAAAAGGCAATTAAACAAAAGGAAAACATGTTTTCTATGAACAAAGCAATAATAACAAAAAAACATCAACTAAGGCTAACTAAATGCTGAAAGATTCAACTCATCGAAATATATTTTAGAATATGCTGTCAGCTCTACTTCTAGAAAACCTTCAAGATGAAATCATAGAGTGAGCATCAGGTACCAGCCTTGATGCTTCTGATTAAGTTCATAGTGGTCTAAACATACTGTGCCCCTTTCACCTGATATGTGTAGTAACAAACCCAAATGCTATATGAGCAAAGTAGAAAATCTAAAGGAATGAATCTGGCAATGATGGTAGAGAAAGGTTGGGACCTTAGGAGGTATACAGCCCATCTAAAAGCATTCAAATTCAATATCTTAAAACACTCTTTTGACCACATAAAATGCACATCTGCAAGCTAAGTTATATCTAAATTCAAAATCCTAAAGACCTTCAAGGTCCTCTTCAAATATCACTCTATCAATGTCTCTTCAAGTTCTCCATATTACAATCCATATTTTCTTCACTGCTATGTCCTTAGCACTTTGCCCTACTATTTATTTTAATATGTCATGTATAGCAGTTATTCTTGCAAGTTTCTGTGTCCTCCACTAAGTTTTGGGCAGAGATCTTACTTATCTTCAATTCTCCAAAAGCACAAAATACAGTAAGTAGTATTTTGCATAATAAAAGATGTACCATATACATATAAAATTGAATCCAGACTCTTTCTCTTCTGGCCATGTCATCTAGTACAAAATATGAAAACATTTTGGCCATGGACATGAAGTGTGTGACTGATCTCAGTCATCGTAAAGTCCTTGGTTATAAAGTACTCTGAGCCACCAAATTTAAAATATTCCAGAAGTGTTATCAAAGCAGTAATTCTAGATTAAAGAAATTCAACATAAAGAAAATAAATATCTAGCCTATCATTAAACATACTTCTAGAGAAAGTATGTTTACATACTTCTAGAGAAAGTATATTTACAATAGTAAATATGTATCTCATTTCAATACCCCTTTGAGGGGAAAGTTGTTGCTTTTTTTAATATGAAGGCTACAAAAATTCTTGTGCTGATTTTCAAGACTGCTAAAGTAGAATAAATTAAAAAATTAAGAAAACATTTTATAAGGGCACCTGAGTGGCTCAGTCAGTTAAGTATCCGACTTTGGCTCAGGTCATGATCTCACAGTTCGTGAGATCAAGTCCTGCATTGGGCTCTCTAATGTCAGCATGGAGGCTGCTTTAGATCCCCTGGCCCCCTCTCTCTCTGCCCCTACCCCCATTCTCAAAAATAAACAAACATCTTTTTAAAAAGGTTTTATAAATCTCTAAATAACTAAATAATACAGGCAAAGCTCTCATTAAAAGTCTGTTTTAGGGTGCCAGCCTTAAATGTAGGATTGGAAGGCCTATTATTTTTAAAACTTCAATGAAAAATCCCCCAGAGACACAGGATTCAACCTCTAAACAATTCCTAGGAAAAGTAACCCCACAGTTGTGAACACTAATTCCACTTGGAATGTTACAAACCTGGCTGCATTTGTTCCCTCTGGGTATTCACACCCCTTTTACAATTCACACCCCCTTGTAATTGAGAGGTACAATCTCTTTTCCCAACCCTTGAATCTCAGCTGCCTTTTTGAACTGTTGGTCAATCAAACACTGCAGAAAAGATAGTAAGTATGCTTGCTCCCAGTCTAGACCTCAAGAGACCTTGTATACTCCTGTTCCCTCCCTCCTTCCTTCCTTCTCTCATGTGTACACATGCATGCACATAGAACCATATTACTGTTATGTTCCCTGTCATGAACAAGCCCAAGGCAGCCTGCTGGATCATGAAAGACACAAGGCAGCCTCACTATTACCCCAGGCAACATCCTATAACAGAGCTACTCAAATGACCTATAATTGACCCCAGACACATGAGAGAACCCAGCCAAAACAGAGCTACCTACCAAGGCTCAGACTAAATCACCAACCACAGAATTACGAGCTAAATGAGTAGTCATTATGTTAAGCCATTAAGTTTCAAGAGACTTTGTTATACAGCAATAGCATACTAATACACAGGGAAGAAGACACAATCTGACAGGAACCAAAAGGGTCTCTGGAAGATAAAAATGCTGCCACTCACTGACTTGGGAGACAAAAAAAAACAAAAAAAACCCACAAAAAAAACAGTAGTAAAATGAAAAAATGGCTAAAGAAAAAAGAAGCTAACCTTGGAATTGGAGTTAACTTGAAACAGATAATAAAAGTAGGTTGCCCTTAAAAAAAAAAAAAAGTAGGTTGCTCTTTCCTTGTGGAGAAATAAAACCTACCCAAATGTTACCCATGCTTCAAAGCTCAAATCACAACTCTCCAATAAAATTCTTTCTGATTGCCCTAGGCAGAGTGATCATTCCTTCATTAATCATGTATAGACAGCACACTACTGAGGCCTGGACTTTAATCAGTAAATATAAATTCATATTGTAGGTTTATCAGCTATGCATCCTTAGGCAAGCTTCTTAAGTCTTTGAATCTGATTCCTCATCTCTTAACTGTTACTTAATAGTTCTCAATCCCACGGGGGGGGGCTGTGAAAAAAGGGATTCTAAATGTGTCAACATATTAAACACAACATACATACTCAAAAATGTTAAATTGAATTTTGAGTGATTCATTCATTCATTCACTCAACTTTGTATTCTCAACTTTGTAGTGTGTGTCAGGCTATGTGCTAGACACTGGGAAAAAAAGGAAACAATTACTAATGATACCACACACAACTGCCTTCTAGTAATAATTTTTCACTCCTATAGCCCTAAACTTAGAATGAGGTTAGAAATTACTCCTTATATCTCTTCATATTTCCCAACAGTATGTGGCACAGTGTACTGAATGTAGTAGTTACAAAAATATTTCTGGACAATTTAATTTTTAAAAATGATAAGATTTCTACATACAACTTTTAACATCTGCATCTCAAAGCAAAGCAAGAGCATCATCACTTTCAATGCAAAGCTAAAAGGAGACTCACTTGACAGCTCACATCCATCCCTGCTTCCAATAGCACCTGAACAACTGCTTTGTGACCATTCCGAGCAGCAAGGTGTAGTGGCGTGTGCTTTCTAGTGTTGCAGCTCATTAAGTTAGGGTGTGCACTGATGATCATTTTGACCACCCTAAGTCGTCCATAGAGTGCTGCCAGGTCCAAAGGTGTTTCTAGCTTACTGTTCCTGATGGTAGGATCGGTGAGCTCTTCTAGGAGAACAGCAACTACTTCTGAGTGTCCATATTGAGCTGCACAGTGTAGCGCAGTTTCATTTTCATTGTTCTGTTAAGACAAAGATGTAAGATTAGGATTTTCAGAAATTCAGTTACCAAAATCTAAACAGTAATTTAAAACCAAAGATACTTTGAAAATGCAAGTTTATGACTTATCTATTTTAATAAGTATGCCTAATAGAATATCTGATAAAAAGGATCTATCATTTATTGCATTAAAAAAACACAATTTTAATCATTTTAAGAGGAAAAGTCAAATTTTTCCCTATATTATATATTTCAATTTTCAAGAGCGATAAATGATTTAGCCATGTTAGTCAGTGGCCCTGCTGGGCCCAGATGGTCAGTGTTATCTGTACTATGCATCATACCTCCATGACATTTGTTAATGAGAGAGAGTAATAAGAATTATAACATACTTTTAACAGACTGGCTTTCCAAAAGGCACTTGAAATGGTAAATTCTTGATAATGAAAGAGTTACGGAATGATTTCCCAAATTAAGTTTCATTTTATTTTCCATGTAAGTACAAATTATTGCTCCTTTAGCAAAAAGAGAATGAAGACATACTGGCCCTCAGATTAAACAGCATCATTCTGAAATGTAATTATGGATTGAGAGACAGACTGAGACCCATTGCCAGACAATCTACAAGAAGTATCATAGTATTACATATACACCTAATAAGGGTTCCAATGGAAAATCAAGAAGATTTTCCTAGAAGTTTAGCAAGATAAAAAGTGTACCTGGATAGATCTAGAGCATATAATGCTAAGTGAAATAAGACAAAGAAAGACAAACACCATGTGATTTTACTCATATGTGGAATTTAAGAAAGAAATGAACAAAGGAGAAAAAAAAAGAAGCAAACCAAAAAACAGACTCTTAACTATAGAGAACAAACAGATGGTTACGAGAGGGGAGCGGGGTAGAGGGATGGGTGAAATAGGTGAAGGGGATTAAGAGTACACTTATCTTGGGGTGCCTGGGTGGCTCAGTGGGTTAAGTGTCCAACTCTTGGTTTTGGCTCAGGTCATGATTTCAAGGCTTCGTGGGTTCAAGCCCAGCATTGGGTTCTGTGCTGGCAATGCGGAGCCTGCTTAGGATTCTCTCTCTCCCTCTCTCTCTGCCCCTCCCACATTCATGCTGTCTCTGCCTCTCTCAAAAATAAACTTGAAAAAAAACTATTTAAAAAAAAAAGAGTACACTTATCTAGATGAGCACTGAGTTATAAATTGAGTTACTGAATCACTATAATGTACACCTGAAACAAATATAACACAGTATATTAACTATGCTGGAATTAAAATTTACTAAACCACTCATAAGGTAGATGGATGTTTCAGTACATTTAGGCAAATGGTGTAGATAGATGGTATATGACTATGTCAGGAGGTAGAAGCGTTAGTCAGGAAAAATGTAAACAAGAAATTTTAATAGCAAAAATGCAATGATCCTGAATGAGGGTTTGAGAAAGGGGCTGCCACCATCAGAGTCATCATCATAACTAACACTATGTACCAGGCACAGTTGCATTCCATAGATGTTTACTCATTTACAAGTTACATTTACGTTTACCTCACTGTGAGATAGAGACGAATATTATCATTATTGCCATTTTATATATGAGGAACTGAGGCACTGAGTAGTTAAATAACTTGCCCTCAAATATACAGCCTTTTAGTGTTGGGGCCAGGATCTGAACATAGGTAGCCTAGACCCAAAGTCAGTGCTCTTAAAACCATCTTCCACAATAACAACTATTACTACTGTCATTTGCTGAATGCGTATATACATTGGTTCATTTCTCCTACACCACACTGCCTGCCAAGTATTGTTATATTGTCAAAGAAGAAAGGAAATTAGTGATCTGAAAGCAGAATTTCTATAGATTTTGCTGAAAAGAACCCTGAGTTGTAATAGGAAGTAAATACTCAGATATATGCTCTGACCATATGAATAAAAGAGTAAGTAGGGTTCAAACCGGAACAAATCTTAATGTCCCTAAAAGTAACTCAGACTTGCTCTGGCCGATGAATGCAGATAAAGTGAGAATAAAGAGTTGAAAGCAGAGGAAGGATTTGAAAACTTAAAGACAGAGTAGCAAAAAAATTTTTAAATGAGCACTACGAAAGGCTTCTTACTACTTACCTTCCAAATAAAAGTATCAGAAGAGGGCATTTGAAGACCAAAGAATAAGGCCCAGAAAAAAACCTACTCCCTGAAGGCAGTCACCAAAAAGTTAAGATCTGATGGATGGGAATCCAGCTGGAGGCATTATTTCTTCCATCATTTTGGAGGCAGTCATTCCCGTTCTTAGTTTGAATGTATTGCTACAGTCTACTTCCTCATAGAGACTGACCAGATACAGGTCTACATTCCCTGTTTATCTGGCTAAGTTGTAGAAGCCTGATAAGAAAATCAATTTTACTACTCTACACCATAAAAATATGATCTAGATATATGCCTTCTGACCAAATAAAATTTGCCCTTGGTTGGAAAGAAATTCAATTTTCAAAACGGCACCTCTTTGAGAAAAAAAAATGGCAATTATGAAATAATCATTCCTCAAAGACCTCTCTACTTTTGCAGAGGCCTTAGCATAGGATATTATAAGTGCAAAATTGAAACTTTGTCTATTAACACCAATTATCATTGTTCAGAAGTCAAAAAAAAATTATTTCAACCATGCCAGACTTACTCAGAAGAAAATACTCATAGAATTTATCCATGAGCAATACATATTTGTATTGTCACATGAGAAAGACCACAACTGTGTTATCTTTATAAGAGGCATGATTGTATACTTGTATCCATACTAACAAGTGATCTAAAAGAATCTAATTTCAAATAAACAGACTCTGAAGAAGAACTGATTGCTAGTAGATCTACAATGAACATTCTTGAACAGTTAATCCCTACTTCTTCTTCTTCTTCTTCTTCTTCTTCTTCTTTTTTTTTTTTTTTTTTTTTTAGCCAAATGGGTGTTCTCCAAAACTATAGGACACTTCTAGACAATGGGTGGTAGGAAAAAAACAGCTAACAAAAGCTATTTTCCAAAACATCTTGCTTTGGAAAGTAAAACCAATGGAAACTAACACTAGTTAGGTTTGAATTTTGGTAAATGGCAAGAGAATATACTTATGAGCTAGGCTCTTCATGTTTTTGCCCTAATGTTGGAGGAAAGAGGTAAAAGGGGGGGAAGAGATGAATATACAGAGAAATATAAATTGTAAACATGCATGACATCAGAAAAAAGGAAATAATAAATCAGCTGACAAAAGATGGGAAGGATGTATCAATTATAAAAATGATAATCGGGGCAAGGTCTACTTTGTTTTCAAAATTATGTTGCCCTAAACTGACCACTAATTTTAGAGCAGTATAAAATGGTGACCTAGGTTGAAGTGCTAATAACCCCCACACTTACAAGCAATAGTAAACCACTCAATCTCTCTGAACCTATCTTATCTGTAAAATTAGAGTATTATCCTCTCTATAAACCTTAGGGTATAGGAAAATGCTTTGTAAACTTTAAATATCAATATATAAGACAGAATTATTTTTAAAGAAAGGTGTATTAGAAACCAAAGACTACCTTCAGAAATCAGAATGAAGCCCTGACAATTACACATAATTTACTATAATAATACGGAGTATTATTGGCTAAGAGCTTGAGTTTTGCGTCGGAAAAACCTGCCTTCAAATACTAACTGCATTTCTTGGGGTGCTTGGGTGGCTCTGTCAGTCAAGCTCCGACTTCAGTTCAAGTCATGATCTCACAGCTCTTGAGTTTGAGCCCGCATTGGGCTCTGTGCTGACAGCTCAGAGCCTAGAGCCTCTTCTGATTCTGTGTCCCCATCTCTCTCTGTCCCTCCCCTGCTCATGCTCGCTCTCTCTCTCTCCCCTCCCCTCTTCCCCCCCTCATTCTCTCTCTCTCTAAAATAAATAAACATTTAAAAAAATATCAAAAAAAAAAAAAAAAAACTAATGACAACTGCATTTCTTAGAAGATGTGATATCATGGGCAAGTTATTTAATCTCTCCAAGGTAGCTTCCCACATATAAAATAAGAACAATATTTAATCCCTACTTCATCAGGCTACAGTAGAGCTTAGTAAGATAACATAGATGAAGTACTTTGCACATCACCTGGCATATAGTAAATACTCCATAAGCAACGGATTTACAATGACAATACCAATGTGCTATTGTGGAGGGCTCTGGAATTAGAGTCCAAGTCTGACTGTTAGTAATTCAGTAATGTGTGCCCTTAGATGAGTTATGTAACTTTACTGAGCCTAATTTCTCACCTATAAAATGGGAGTAATAATATCACTTCAGAGGTTGTGAGAATTAACTAAATAACATATTATAGGTGAAAGTGCTTAGCATAACCTGGCTATCTTACGTCTCAGTATATGTTAATTACCATTTTCATTCTTTCCCTCTATTGCTTAAATACATAAAGGTTTATAAGTAACTAGTATATTTCTGTCCTATTCAGAGGGGGAAATAAATAAACCTAAAATGAAAAGTTGCTATGAAAATAAAATTCCCACATCAGAAACTTTAGGAGAAATGACACTGAATGATAGAAATAGGCCAGTGCTAAAGGAGTACCATATAAAAAACAAACAAATATTAAAACAAGGTATTAAAAATCACAAGAAATTTTCAATTTGTTTCCCGTAGAAACCACAAGACAAAACAACTTTCAAATATAAATTAATTCTAAGTGTTTTTTTTTATTTTCATGTCATTTAAAAAATATTTTGCTTGTAAAAACTAGCATCCTCTTTTTTAACCTTGGATGGTTTTTGCATCTTATTATTTCAGGTTCACTTTGGGGCATTCAGACAGTTTTAAGAATAACCACCAGATGGCTCATCCCACAAATGATCTTTTCACTTTTGATTTTCTGACAAACATAACAGCATTCCCAAAAATTTCCCTTCAGCATGATATGCTGATAAAGATAGACATATCTCTCATTTTTTAAATATTGAATTTATGAGTATATTTGCATAAAAAATATTCTGCATTCTATAACCTATAAGCATAGAAATTTTGTGATGAATATTAGTAATACACTTTTCCAATTAATAAAACATTTTTCCTACCTACAGGAACTTTCTACAAGTGCATTTTTCTGGGGGAAAAATGTATTTTTCTTCCCTTTGGTGTTTATAGTTAGAGCTATGGTTACTTTTCATTCTTTAGTCTGAATTTCAGTCAAAGGCTTGCAAAGTCTGTATGCATTTGAACAGTATGCTAATTGCACTTTATTAGATGTGCTTGCCCTAGAGTAACCTACTTGCATTGATGTTGGACAACTGCCAACCTGCAGCTTAATGCCATGGTTGTAATTCAATTGTTGGACTGCATGCTGGTTTTCAAATATAGTTTTACAAAATGGGAACAGTAGGGGGCATGCAGAGCTCAAGATGTTTGTTATCATACTGTATTAGGGGACCATATTTTACTTTCTGGAATCTGTGGGTCTTATTTATTTAGAATAGAGAGACTGGCATTCCTTTCTTAATATGTCAGTTATGTGTAATATGGATATTATGCACTTGCAAATATTTTTACTTTCTCTGTCATTATATTGCTGCTGGGTTTTATTCAACTCACTCTGGGCATACGCAAAGGAAATTTTTAACTTAAAAATATTTACAGTTGTGGGGCCCCTGGGTGGCTCAGTCGGTTAAGTGTCCGACTTCAGCTCAGGTCATGATCTCACACAGTCCGTGAGTTCGAGCCCCGCATCAGGCTCTGTGCTGACAGCTCAGAGCCTGAAGCCTGCTTCAGATTCTGTGTCTCCCTCTCTTTCTGCCCCTCCTCTGCTCATGCTCTGTCTCTATCTCAAAAATAAATTAAAACATTAAAAAAAATTTTTTTAATATTTACGGTTATGACTAGCAACTGTATATACTGTATTTTGCATTTTGATTCATAAAATTCTATTTACTGTGAAAGTGCTACATACACGGGAAGCATTTTGCAATGAATCCATCATCAATGTTTTAGCATTTAAAATTTTATTAAGAAAATCTCTAATTCAGAGTGCCTAGGTGGCTCAGCCGGTTAAGTACTGACTCTGGATTTCAGCTCTGGTCATGATCTCACTGTCACAAGATGGAGCCCCCTGTTGGACTCTATGCTGGGTGTGGAGCCTACCTAAGATTCTCTCTCTCCCTCTCCCTCTGCCGACCCCCCTGATGGTGCACACACACTCTCTCTCTCTCTCTCTCAAAAAAGAAAAGAAAAAGAAAAAGAAAAGCTCTAATTCATATTACAAATGTGAACTCTGTTCTTACTCAAAAACTACAAAATGAATGCTTATATAAGGCAATCAAAAATATGACAATTATTTCCTTTATGTGGGATTCTCTTATTAACTAATATCTTTATAAATGCCCAACTTAGTGCCAATGTAACTAATACAAGTGCAAAGGAACTTTACAATTTCTCCTTTAGGAAATTTAGCAGTGAAAAGAGCTTTGGCAGAGTAAAGACAAAAATTATTAATTCTTCATTGTTACCTTACTTTGCAAAACTAAAAAAACAATAGCATGAACAAACATTTGACAAGTGCACCTGTTCATTGACTCTAGAATGTGATGGTCCGTGATGAATAAGAATCTTCACAATTTCTACATCTCCTTTCCAGGCAGCCAGGTGAATGGGAAAATAGCCTTTGTTGTCTGCTACATTTGTTGATGCCTCATACTGAAGTAGTTTGAGAACTATGTCCCTAGAAGAAAAAAAAAAAAAACAGAAAAGAAAATATGCTAACCACACAGATTTCATTAAACAGGTAACGATGAAAGTATACCAGTTGCTGGTTGGCAATTGAGAGTAAGAGACATAAAACTGGGTTTAAGTGTTAGCCTATTCAACATTTGGCTATTTTACTTACCTGGAAAACCACCAACACCACATACACAAACAGAGCACTAACTAACCAATGAAAGTCCTTAATAGAATTCATTTGGGAAACATTTATCTAATTTCATAACTGAATGAAACAAGTAAAACACTTTTTTAAAAATACCTCTTCCGGGGCACCTGGGTGGCTTAGTTGGTTAAGCATCCAACTCTTGGTTTCGGCTCAGGTCATGATCTCATGGTTCGTGGGTTCAGGCCCCACGTCGGGCTCTGTGCTGAGCACTCAGAGTCTGGAGCCAGCTTCCGATTCTGTGTCTCCCTCTCTCTGCCCCTCCCCTGGTCACTCTCTATCTCTCTCTCTCTCAAAAATAAAAAAAATAAAAATAATAATAAAAAAATAAAGTAAAAATAAAAATACCTCTTCCTATTTTTTTTAAAGGGTTTTTTCCCAAATAGCCCATACCTGAGAGTTAGTGTGAAGGAAAAGCTGAGGATAAGCAAACTCCTTATTTACAAAAAAAAAAAAAAAAAAAAAAAATCATGCTACCAAGAGACTTTTAGAGAATTTATACATCATTCCTGCAAAGAGTGTAAATAATAAATTGAAAATGCATATAAAAGACAAAGCAGACAGCAGGAAAGGGGGGGAAAGTTTAATAATTTTTCAGCCATGGCATACAACATATTATGATTATGTGTTATTCATACTTCTGCACTCCTTCATCTCTCCCTTCCAAGCTTAAAAAAATGATTTCAAGGGGTGCCTGGGGGGGCTCAGTTGGTTAAACAACCAACTCTTGATTTTGGCTCAGGTCATGATCTCACAGTTCATGGAATTGAGCCCTGCACTGGACTTGTACCGACAGCACAGAGCCTACTTGGTACTCTTTCTCCCTCTCTCTGCCCCTCCCACACACGTATATACAACATTCTCTCACAAAATCAATCAATAAATATTTTTTTCTTTAAAAATGGTTTCGGGGCGCCTGGGTGGCGCAGTCGGTTGGGCGTCCGACTTCAGCCAGGTCACGATCTCGCGGTCCGTGAGTTCGAGCCCCGCGTCAGGCTCTGGGCTGATGGCTCGGAGCCTGGAGCCTGTTTCCGATTCTGTGTCTCCCTCTCTCTCTGCCCCTCCCCGTTCATGCTCTGTCTCTCTCTGTCCCAAAAATAAATAAACGTTGAAAAAAAAAATTAAAAAAAAAATAATAAATAAATAAATAAATAAATAAATAAATAAATAAAAATGGTTTCAAGAAGGAAATTCGTTCATGAGACAAGTTCCACTACTGAATCAGTATCAATTCATACTCAACATACCCTACCTATAGTATTTTGTACCCAATCCCCAACAAATTTTCAAAGCAAAAATTCTGAACTGTAATATCCAACTTCAGGAACAATTAACAAGTTTTGGTACACATTATATTGAATTTTGTATTAAACAATCAAAAACAGTAACTCTAAACAAAAAATGCACTTTTACCTGGAAGCATTTATGAAGCAATTAAATTGAAGCAAATAAATCTATTAAATTCACTTAATGAAATCCTAGACAGATATACAAACACATGCATATATACATATGCAATTACAATAAATTCTAAAGTTGTTTCTCATATATAACAAATCACTGGTAGTAAGAACAAATGTAACACAAAGAGCTAAATTTAAGTATTTCATGAAGCCAGACTTTAAATGTAAGTAACAAATGAGAAAAATTGGAGGAAGTCTGAATAGTTTAGAACTATAATAGCTACCCCCTACAAACATACAAAATAGACATGATACAACACAAACATTACAGTGAAAACTAAAATATAATGCCCAGAATGTGATCTAAACTTATGAAGGGGAGCAGAATATACCACCCCAAAATATGTCTCTTTGGCATAAGGATGATTTTAGGCTGATTACTTTCAAGAAAGAATAGATGCTGGAAAAGCTCTGAAAATGGACTAAAAGTTACCTTTTTGTAATAGACATTTAAATTTATAACAGAAATCCCATTTGTAAGGAAGTCTCTCTCCCTTTTTTTTGTACCAGAAAATGAAAAAGGACTCTATATCTCTAGAATTATCAAGGAGGAAGGTAGCAACTTCTATCTGTACAACAACCCCATACCTTGTTTACTGCGCTTTTCCTCCTAACCTCCCATAACTGGTTCTCTTTGACAAACATCTTTTCATCTTTAGCAGGCAATGATATTTAAGGTGGTGGCAAGGGCCATTTCAGGGGATTAATTCAGTTTAATTCCGTTTTTCTGGGTTATCTCCCATGTATACAAGAGGTATACATGTAACTAAACTTCTTGTTTTTCTCCTGCTAATCTATCTTTTTATTATGGGGAGAGGGAAGAGTTCCTCAACCAAGAATCTTGAATGGTAAAGGGAAAACTATTCTTCATTCCCCACACATGAAACACTAGATTTAACAGATAAATGCATGAAATAATGATGAAAAAGAACCAAAAAAATGTTGTACAAATATTAAAGTTCCAAGGAGTCCTAGATTTTCTAATGATAAGATTTCAGTGAAAATAAGAATAAATCTCATTTTAATATTCTTTTTAAGAACCAGTATTATAAAATCTGAATTTAGAAAATTTGGATTTGAGTCCCAGCTACACAAACTGCCTAACAATGTGACCCTAGAGAAATTATTTAGGCTCAGTTTTCTTTTTCTTTTCTGTAGGGGATATAATAATAATAATAATGCCTACTGGTCAATATTGGTAGGAGCTTTAATTGAGATCACAGAAAAGAAGCCACTCAAAAAACAGTAAAGCACTATATGAAAATATTAGTTCTTGCCCCAAGTAAAAATAAAATCCTTTCAAAATAGAAATGCTTCCAGCAAATCACCTTTGTAAAAATGAAATCTGAAAATCCAAATGACACTTGAAGCTTGTCCAGTTCATATATTTCTCCTCACCTCTCTGCCATGCAAGAGTTACTATATAGGGTCTTCCATTCTGAGATAAATAGCTACAATGGGGTAAAAAGGATTCAAGACCTATGAATAACAAAAGCAGCTAAAAATCAGAATATCTGGTTTAAGGTACCAACTCTACTATTTACTAATTTGGTTATCTTGAGCAAATCAAATAACCTCTGTCAGTCTTTCAGGTATTATTAAAATAGAATTTAAAGACTACGTCTTCCTGACAATATGAATGGGTTGTGGTGTGAATCAAATGAAAAACAGGTATGACTGTAAATTTGTATGCAATCACACATATTCTCAAGGCAAGCTACATCAATGTTTACCAATCCCAGCAATTTTTTAAATGAAAGATTTCAGTATTTAAATAAAAGGTAACAATGATACCAAGAGAAGATACAGTTAAATATATGGATCTAAAAAGTGGAATTTACACTACCACAAAATAGCCTTCTCCAAATTCATTTATCAGAGAAAGATACTTATGTGAAGAATTTTAACTTTATTCCTCAATGCCTAACCAAATAAAAAAACAAAATTCTGAAACTTCTAAAAGCATTTCCTTTCAAAGGGTAAAGAAGATAGTTTAAGGGGTTCATCAATCCTATTTTCTCTTACTCCACAAAATCCATTCAGAGTTTCATTTGTTCCTTGGCTCAAGTCCTGTTGACATTTTCTAATAATGTATGTAATATACATTTATTCTTTATTTATCAGGAAGATTGGTGAGATAGTGAAAATTTTAACTTACTGACATTTGTATTATGTGATATTACCAGTACCTAATATCTAAATCTGAAAAAACTAATCTGTATGCCTATGAAATTGCCTTTGGTGAACACTAAGATCCTAATTAAACACTATTATATTTAAGTTTTTAAAAAACTTATTCATTTTATTAAATTTATTTGTAAATTTAAATGTGTGTTTAAATTTTTATTTAAGTTGTACCTTTCACCTTATTCAAAGATATCAGCTAATGAACTGGCATGGCTCAGGTTTCTAATGTGAAAACATATTTGTGAAATATAAAGCTATATTTCTTTTTTTAAAAAGATTTTATTTTTAAATAATCTGTACACCCAACATGGGGCTCGAACATACAACCCCAAGATCAAGAGTCCCATGCTATACTGACTGAACCAGCGAGGCATCCCTAAAGTTATATTTCTGATCAAAACTGTGTCTGTCAGTCTTTTTTTTTTTTTGTCAGTCTTACTGAATCATAAATAAGATAATCAACAAACTGCCATTAATCTTTCTTATGATGTATATTAAGAAATGATATATACTTGTACATGTATATTACAAGTAATATGTATTAAACAGGCCCTTTTCATCCAGACTCATTAAGAATAAACTAAATTTGGGGTACTATCTATAGTATCTAAGCTGAAAGGATTTATTTAACATTAGGATCCCTCCAAATTAGTATTATTAATTTTCATTTTTATTTAAGTTGTACCTTATATCTTCCAGTGGTATCAACAAATGAACATGTTGACTGTGCTAGGTTAGTAGACATGAAATATTAAGTAATATTGATGAACAAAGTTTATAAAATAGCAGAGAAATAACCTCTATATCTTAACCATAAAGTGCCATTCTTTCTTATATACAGCATTTGAGAAATAAGAATTGCTCTAAAATCCTAAAGTTAATGTGGTTGATGAGATCACAGAAAAAATAACTCCATTTCCAAGGAGTAAATTAAATTTAATAACAACAGAATTTAAATCATTGCAACATTTTGCAGCCTGAAGCTAATATAGAAGTTCAGGTAAAAATAGAAATTCTAAAAGTATTGATTTTTGCTAATGTATTTAATTTGCTTCATTTTCTGATAGATATAAAGACACTTCTAATTAATATGAAATGTCTTTTAAGAAGTTTCAGGATATGTTCCGAGCAAAATTAAGTTCATTGGGAAGGTTCAACATTCAAATTTCTTTACCTCACAAGCAAATTTCCCTATAATTGAATCATAACCAAAGACATTTATTTCGTTCCATCCTCCCTTACTTGTTAGTAGTCTAAATAACTCTGAAGTAAACACAAGTCATTTTTATATGGATATAGTAGTAACAAACTAATGAAATTCTCAAATTAATTAAGGCCTTTTTTATTTCAGACTTTCTTGAAGATTTTACTTTCCTTAACAGAAACAGAGTTGCAAATGTATTCAACATGGTCAAAAGACTCTAGGACATACACTCCATTTTATAGCTGGAGCTTCTTTTTATACTGAATTCACTCTCATAGATTTCCAGAGAAAGTGAATAAGAGCAAATTTTAAATAGTTAATATCCTTATCCAGGAAAGAAGCAATTATATCCAAGTTATTTCTAGGTTATCCAAAGAGAAATTTCATGGACCAGACTATATAAATTTTTAGAGGAAGTTCTCTCCTTTCATTAGAAAACCTAAGAAAGAGTGAATCAAAAGTACACATAGCTTACCATCTGGATTCTAGATACAATTTGAGATACAATTTGGATTTCAGATAATGGAGTCTAGAATCCAAGCATTAAATATTCAAAGAATGAGGCAAGAACAGAAAATACTTAAACCCCACGCATATCAAAGACACATATATTTCAAAGATATAAACGTAACAATTTAGTGCTGACAGTTTTCAAAACAGCATCCAAGAATCACAACGTGCCCAATATAGTTTAATGAGATGAAACTTAAGAAAAAAAGGAAAGGAATAATTTGCCAAGAAGAGTGGAAGTGAAATATGAATACAAATGTTTACTAAAACTTTATAGTGAACAATAAGATTATTATTTTAAAAAAAGAAAAGATGAGAAAAAAAGAAAAGGGAAGGACAGAAGAAGGAAAAGGAAAGAAGAAAGGAAGGGCGGGAAGAAGCGATAGAAGGAAGAAAGGAAGGAAAAAGGGAAGGAGGCAGGGAAGAAAGAAGTGATGGAAAGAGGGTGAGAGACAAGAAGAAAGGCAGAAAATCAGGCCAGCTGGCTGGCTAATGTCTACTAGGAAGAGAATTAAGAGAACCAAATTTGTGGCAGAAATACATACATGAAAGAGAAAATGAATCCTCCATATTTTAAAAAAGAAAAACAGAAATAGGTCTCTTGCCTATCTACTGAAATAATTTATAATCATTGCTAGTGGATTTTGTTCTACTGATGGTGGGGTTCTTTTCTATCATTTGAAGGTAATAATTTTCTAATCTGCAATTACAAATGACCCAGGAAATCACTAACGGAAGTACATTTTCTATTGTGTCTTGATTTGGCTAAGTGAGATGAATTGTTCATTATGAAACAATGTATTTCAGGTATAAGGTCCTATTCTGCTTGAGGATTAACTAGAGTTGATAAACAAGAGCTTCCAGTAAAACATACAAAATAAGAGGATATAATATGGGCATAATTTGCAGTATGAAGGCTTAGACCATATGTTGAGGGTAAAGGAAAAGCCTGTGTTCAAAGGAAAAGAATAAACTACAGAACCCTGTAATAATACTTCTAGCTCTATGATTCCATGAACTTTAGCCTAGAAATCATAATGTTTTCAGACACAATTTACAGATGATGGCTACAACAACAATAGCAACAAACATGGAAATGATGTGTTTCTGTGCTGACTGCTAACGCATGCTTGGGAAGAATACAAAATAATCAATTGCTCATTACCTTGCTAAGTGAGAATAGCAAAAGCAAAGCAAAGAAAAAACGTTCTTCTCTGGCTCTGAGATATATTCTATGACATTTTTTCTCCTTCAAATATATTTTCTTAAACCAATATTAAAATTAGCATTCTGTATGAACACACTAGTTGATGGGAGGCAGTCCAGAAATAGACAACAGAACAGAGGAAAGCAAGCAAGAGTTTAGGAAACTGATGTGCAGAGTCACAAAGAGAAGATAATGTACAGTATTGGCAAAGGCATGCACTTAGAACTAAAACACTTAATCTCAAGACACAGCCCCACCTTAATATATAAATGACCACTATGTCATTTATCCAGAATGGTCTTGTTTCTCCATGAGGGGAGGGGGGTTGGGTTGAATAAATCATCTCTAATTACAAAAATCCATGGGTAATTTAAAGTCCGTAAATCTTACACTCTAGATGGAAATGTAAATTTCAGAATTTTAGCATCACAGTACACAACTGAGCCACAAATACCAAAGCAGTGTGTCATAAAATGTAATCACTGAAAGGAACAATGAGAAATATCCAGCCTATGTATTCAGTACACTGAATTCAGCACTAGATGGGTTAATTAAATGGGGAAAGGTCACATACCCAGCAGAGATGGGAAGATGGAATCAGAAATTTTCCTGCTTTTTTCCAATGCCTGTACAATGACACTGAGTAAAATCTTTCTAGAAAATGTTAAAAAGATGGGATCTTCATATAAAAGCAGAGATATATAATTCTCAGAGAATATCTGCAATCAAAGAGATCTTAAAAGATATCTAGTCAAATCACTCATCTCTTTATGGTCACAATCTTAATGATTGATATTCAATTCACTTAAATTATCTTTACTTTGTAAATTGCTAATAGAAACAAACAATTATGCAGTGGGCATAGGGAACCATATCTCAATGGTTAGAAGTTAGAACTTCATAGGTCATCATGTATGAACAATAACATTTTCTAAACATGGAAAATCATGGAGGAATATGAATGCTAATCCATTTTGAAATATTATTTTGAGAAGTACTTATAATGACAAGCTATGATCGAACAAGAAAAGCAGTATAGCTCCAATGCTCAGGCCTAAGATCTTCTGTCCATTAGATTTGATAGTCTTTCCAGTTATTTTCCCAACTGGAATTTCCTCTGAATTAGGAATGACAATTAAGATGACCAAAGAAGCCATCAGCATTGTATTTCTTGGGCTGATTTCATTTGCTTTTATTCCTGATGACCCAGGTACAAAGAAGAAAAAATAGTAATTCCTTTAAAACATTCAAATGATAGCAATCTGAACACATGAATTCATCAGGACAACAATAAAGTTTGAAAAATATCCAGCAAATAAAAGGTGCTAAGTTACATGGTAAAAGATGATTCAATATAGACTAGGGAGTGGATAAACAGAAATGTATTTTGGGAATTCTAATACTAAGAATCCAAGTGACAAAACATTATGATTATGTATATAATTACACATGCGTAGATATAGATACATCTCCATATCTAAACAGAATGATAATGCTAGGTTTCTGCAATAAGTTTGAAGATAAAAATATCACAATGATAAATGGCAAAATGATAAGTTTCTTGTGTAAAAACTTTAAGTCCATAAAATGTGATCAAGTGTGACTTGATCCTGTGTCTCAATTCATAGAATAAAAGAAAGGTTAGGTGGGAAAGCAAAAGGTAACCAGCAGTTTTATTTATTTTTTTTTTTTTGTATCTAGCATGTTTAAGGCAATATTATCACATCTAAAAAACTAAAGTGAAATTAAATGATCCATATCTGGGAAGACTAATTTGGGCCATTAGAGCAAAGGAAAAACAGATAAAAAAGACTGACATAAAAAGAACCCCTTTTGTTCTATGATGGGGGAAGACAGGACATCTGAATCATTCAGAGGACTCCTCACACTTTGACTCTGGCACAAAACCATAAGGTAAAGTAGGTCAAATACTAGAAATGAAGTGATGGTTATGGTTACACATTATTTCATTGTCCATATTGTAGGCTATCACATTACTGAAACATAATTCCACAGAAAGAAATTAAAAACCAGAAAGACTATCTTGAATAACAAAGAAAAAGCATTTTAAGTAAATGTGAAAGATTTTGAAGTGGTTCATATAAATGCCTGTGACTCATATTCATAGTAAGAATCTATCAAGATTTTACTCTTGGTGAATACTCCCCATGTTTGATAAAGACACTCAAAAAAGGTAGGGAGGCATTAATAACAGGTTTTATCCCATTCCTTCCCGTCAGTTATGCATAACTAACATGTCCTATCACTTCTTTCATTCTCTTCGTGTGGTATTTGACTATTTTACAACAATTCTCTCAGTTTACACTCTGCACATAATCATCCACAGCAACATTCCTACCAAGTTTAACTTGTCAGTGTTGCCCCCTGGTGCCTCTTCAAATTCACCTAAGCTCAAGGGACTCCTGGCAACATGAGACAGGTCTCATCAACATAATAAAGTTCATCACATGTAACTACATACACAAGGATTCTAGTCCAAATAAGGAGCACTTACTTATGTCCATTTAAGGCTGCATGGTGTAAAGCAGTGTAACCCGAACTGTCTGTGCAGTTTACATTGGGGCCTCGCCAGATGCTGCAAATAAAGCACAAGTGCAGAGTTAACAGTTAAGCAGAATCGTGCTTTGAAAAACAAAGAAGCCTGATAGTCCTACAGCCAGCAGCATGTTGCATATGAAAATTTTAGTCATGTAGAAAATGAATGCCATCTTTCATTTATTCTCCTTGGAACAATAATTTATTTGATGTAGAGAAATTATTAGTGAATGTAGGCCTACTGCCATGTATTAAAATCTGAATACAAAAATTCCCTATTACTTTATTTCATTACTTAAATATTGGAAGCAATTAACACTCAGCCACTGTAGTTTATACCAAAGAATAAAGATTCATAACACCTGCCTCCTCCCTTTTAACACAACCCTTCTAAGATGGCAGATATTTATATAAGTTAAAAGATATTTCTGCATTATGGGAAGAATATATAAACTCTTCTTGCTATTTAAACACTACCAAGAAAATAAGTATTTCATACTTGAAAATATAGTTGAATATTTGGCCTGCTGTAAACCAGAAGATTCTAACAGTTCTAAAGTTATCATTTTACAAAACAACATATTTTAGAGATAATGTAACTACATAAAATAGCCCATTTTATCCTGACATTATTACTATAGAAACTATTTTTAGCTTTTGAAAACATAAGGAATTGAAAGCCACTTTTCCTAAAGTAGACCAAAAAATTACTTTATCTGGCATTCATGACAATATTAAAGCCCTCAAAACTAAGGTCTAGAGAGCCCCAGGAAAGGTGGCAGAAGAGGACCCTAATTCACCTCCTCCCACAGATATAACTAGATAACACTCACATCAGCACAAATAATGTAGAAAATGATCCAAAGACTGGCAGAACAAACCCCACACCTAAATATCAAGGAAAGGTGACATCGAATAGGGTAGGAAGGGCATACATACAGTAGGGAGCTAAACCCCTTGGGTCTAGTCACCAGAGGGAGGGAGCTGCAACACAGGCATGTAGAGAGGTGACAAAGAGACTATCATAATGGAAAGCCTGGGAAAGACAAATCCCCACAGCATTTAGCTTTGAAAATCAGTGGAATTGAATTTCATGAGTTCCTGTAACAAGCAGGACTTAAAGCCTGGAACTTAAAAATCAGTGGCTGGGCTCTGGGAGAGCAAGCACAAAGGGTGAAAGGAAAATGAGTCCCTGCCCTTAAAGAAACACACAACAAATAGTTCTCAAAGACACCACTTAGAAGCAGCAGTTTGAAAAACATCTGGGGTGCACAGGAGGGAGAGTCAGTTATTAATTTCAGAGTTCCTGAGGGACTTCTCCAGGAACAAAAGAGCTGGCAGGTGCCATCCCCCCCCCCACTCCCCAGCATAATCACATAGCCTTGTGCAGTGGCAGAAACAGCAGGGTGCATGCATTCACTACTTAGTGCTTACACTGCACCCTGCCCCCTTATAAAGCCACACTTGCCTTAGGTGCTGCAGGTCCCCTCTCCCAGACCATTGCAAATCTTGCCAACACTGCCTCCCCCAACCTACTGTGGAGGACCCTGGCACCTTTTTAAAACTGCAACCCTCACCTGCACACACTGTGGAGTTCCCTTGCCAGCCTGAGTCTCTGCAGCAGCTACATGTCCCCTGTGGAGGAGGACAATTGCCACCTCATTATAAGTACACACCCTGCTCACTACTCTCAAGAGCAAGAGACTAGTTGACAATTCTAACACAAGGAAACAGACAAAACAGGCAAAATGAGAAGACAGAGGATTATGTCCCAAATGAAACAAGAAAACAAAATCACAGCAAGAGTCATAAGCAATAGAGGTATATGTAATATCCTGAAAGAAAATTTAAAGTAATGATCATAAAGATATTCACTTGACTTGAGAAAAGAGTGAAGGACATCAGTGAGACCAAACTCTTAACACAGAGTTAAAAAAGAACCAATCAGAGATGAAGAAAATAATAACTGAAGTGAAAAATATACTTGATGGGCACCTGGGTGGCTCAGACCATTAAGGGTCTGACTCTTAATTTAGGCTCAAGTCATGATCCCAGGGTTGTGGGATCAATCCTCACATTGGGCTTCATGCTAATCATGGAGCCTTCTCAAGATTCTCTCTCTCTCTCTCTCTCTCTCTCTCTCTCTCCTTCTGGCCCTCTCCCCTGCTCACATGCTCTCACTTTCTTGAAAATAAAAAAAAAATTATTCTATTAGAATAAATAGGCTAGAAGAAGTAGAGGAATGAATTAGCAACCTGGAAGAAAAAATAATGGACAGTAATCAAGCTTAGCAGGTGAGAGAAAAAAGCTGCAAAATGAGAGTAGACGGGGAATTCAGACACTCCACAATCATAATAATATTCTCATTAGAGGGATACCAGAAGGAGAAGAGAAAAAAGGGGGGGCAGAAAATTTATTTAAAGAAATAATAGCTGAAAACTTCCCTAATATGGAAAAGGAGGAAGAGAGTTACCCAATAAAACCAACCCCAGGAGGTCTACACCAAGACACATAGTAATTAAAAGGGCAAAAAGTAGTGATATAAACAGAGAATTTTAAAAGCAGCAAGAGAAAAGAAGACAGTTACATACAAGGGAAACTCCATAAGGCTACCAACAGATTTTTTAGTAGAAACTTTGAAGACAAAAAGGGATTAATATGATATATCAAAGTGCTGAAAGGGAAAAATCTGCAGCCAAGAACCCTCTATCCAGGGAGACTATCATTCAGAATAGAAGGAGAGATACAGAGTTTCTCAGACAAAGAAAAAAGAAAAAAAAAAGGAATTGATTACCACTAAATCAGCCCTACAATAAATATTAAAGGGGACTCTTTGAGTATAAATGAAAGACCATAAGTGAGAGTGTGAAAAGTAAAAAACACAAAAGCAGTATAAATAAGTATATTTGTAAAATTCAGCCAAAGGATTCACAAAATAAATTGTTGTAAAATATAATACCATATATGTGAAATATGCTGGAGAGGGGAGTAAAGAATGGATTCAAACTTAATCAGCCATCAACTTCATACAGACTACTATATGCAGATGTTATATACAAAACTAACAGTAACCAAAAATCAAAAACCAGTAATACATATATAAAGAATAAAGAGAAAGGAGTATCACTAAAGAAAGCCAGTAAACCATCAAAGAGAGAAAGAAAGGCTCAGAGAAAACTACCAAAACAACTATAAAACAAGTAACAGAATGGCAACAAATACCTATTGATAATTACTTTGAATGTAAATGGACTACATGCTGCAAAGACATATGGTGACAGAGTAGATTAAAAAAAAAAGATGAATCTATATAGTGCCCTACAAGAGACTCACTTCAAGCCTAAAGACACCTGCATACTGAAAGTGAGGGGATGGAGAAATATTTATCATGCAAAACAATGCTGGGGTAGCAATACTTCTATCAGACAAAACAGAATTTAAAATAAAAACTGTAAAAATAAACAAAGAAGGGTTCTATATAATCATAAGGGGAACAATTCAACAAAAAGATATAAAAATCATTTAAGTATTTTTGCACCCAACATGGGAGAAACCAAATACATAATACGGTTAATAACAAATATGAAGGGGGTCACCTGGGTGGCTCAGTGGGTAGGCATCTGACCTTAGCTCAGGTCATGATCTCAAAGTTCGTGAGTTTGAGCCCCACGTTGGGCTCTGTGCTGATAGAGTATGGAGCCTCCTTCACCTTCTGTGTCTCCCTTTCTCTCTGCCCCACTCCCCACCTCCCACTCATGCTCTGTCTCTCTCTCTCTCTCTCTCTCTCAAAAATAAATAAATATATTTTAAAAAGGAAAGGATTAAAAACCATATGATCATTTCAAAAGGATCAGAAAAAGCATCAGACAAAGTACAGAATCCTTTGCGATAAAAACCCTCAACAAAGTAGGTATAGAGGAAAAATACCTCAACGTATGAAAAACCCACAATGAACATCATACTCAATGGTGAAAAACTGAGAACTTTTCCCCTACAGTCAGGAAGAAGACAAGGATATCCACTCTCACTTTTATTCAACATACTACTGGAAGTCTTACCCACAGCAATCAGACAACACAAAGAAGTAAAAGGCATCTGAGTTAATAAAGAAGTAAAACTTTCACTATTTGCAGATGACATGATACTATATATACAAGACCTGAAATACTCCACCAAAACCTAGAATTGAAATGAATTCCATGAAGTCAAAGGATACAAAATAATATACAGAAATCTGCTTCAATTCTATACACTAAATATGAAGCAGCAGAAAGACCTATTTACAATAGCTATTAATGACTGCACCAAAAATAATACAATACCTAAAAATAAAATTAACCAAAGAGGCGAATGACCTCTACTCTGAAAACAATACAACACTGATTAAAGAAGGATCAGAGGGAAGATGGCAGCGTAGGAGGATGCTGGGCTCACCGCGTCCTGCTGGTCACTTAGATTCCACCTACACCTGCCTAAATAATCCAGAAAACCGCCAGAAGACTAGCAGAACGGAGTCTCTGGAGCTAAGTGCAGACGAGAGGCCCATGGAAGAGGGTAGGAAGGGCTGCGAGGCTGGGCACGCTACGCGGACTGGCAGGAGGGATCTGGGGCGGAAGGGCGGCCCACCCGCCAAGCAGAGCCCCCGAGTCTGGCTGGCAAAAGCGGAGAGGCCGGACGGAGTGTGTTCCGACAGCAAGCGGGACTTGACATCTGGAAGGTTATATGTTAACAGCTCTGCTCGGAGAGCGGGAAGGCTGGAGGACAACGGGAGGGAGAGTTGCTGAGCCCCGGGACGGGACGACAGAGCGCAGTCTGGCTGAGAACAAAGGTGCTCGCCAGCGCCATCTCCCTCGCCCATCCCCCAGCCAAAATCCTAAAGGGAACCAGTTACTGCCAGTGAACTTGCTGGCACCGAGCAAACACCCAACACTGTGCTTCTGCGGATCCGCACCTCTGGCAGTGGGTCTGACTCCCTCTCGCTGCCACAGGCCCCTCCTGAAGTGGATCACCTAAGGAGAAGCGAGCTAAGCCTGCCCCTCCTGCCCCCATGCACCTTGCCTATCCACCCCAGCTAATACGCCAGATCCCCAGCACCACAAGCCTGGCAGTGTGCAAGTAGCCCAGACGGGCCAGCCACCCCACAGTGAATCCCGCCCCTAGGAGAGGGGAAGAGAAGGCACACACCAGTCTGACTGTGGCCCCAGCGGTGGGCTGGGGGCAGGCATCAGGTCTCACTGTGGCCCCACCCACCAACTCCAGTTACTCAAGATAGCACAGGGGGGCGGGGGGGGGGG
>NW_024412413.1:21709072-21713076 GCF_014898765.1 Herpailurus yagouaroundi | reverse complement strand
CCCGGGGGGCGGGGGGGGGGGCGCCTAGGTGGCTCAGTCGGTTAAGCGTCCGACTTCGGCTCAGGTCATGATCTCACAGTTCGTGAGTTCGAGCCCCACGTCAGGCTCTGTGCTGACAGCTCGGAGCCTGGAGCCTGCTTCACATTCTATGTCTCCCTCTCTCCCTGCCCCTTCCCTGCTCATGCTGTGTCTCTCTCTGTCTCAAAAATAAATAAACATTAAAAAAAAAAAATTTAAGATAGCACAGGGGAAGTGCCCTGCAGGTCCACACCACTCCAGGGACTATCCAAAATGACCAAATGGAAGAATTCCCCTCAAAAGAATCTCCAGGAAATAAAAACAGCTAATGAACTGATCAAAAAGGATTTAAACAACACAACAGAAAGTGAATTTAGAATAATAGTCATAAAATTAATCGCTGGGCTTGAAAACAGTATAGAGGACAGCAGAGAATCTCTTGCTACAGAGATCAAGGGGCTAAGGAATAGTCAGGAGGAGCTAAAAAATTCTATAAACGAGCTGCAAAATAAAATGGAAACGACCACGGCTCGAATTGAAGAGGCAGAGGAGAGAATAGGCGAACTAGAAGATAAAATTACGGAAAAAGAGGAAGCTGGGAAAAAGAGAGATAAAAAAATCCAGGAGTATGAGGGGAAAATTAGAGAACTAAGTGATGCACTAAAGAGAATTAATCTACGCATAATTGGTATTCCAGACGAGGAAGAGAGAGGGAAAGGTGCTGAAGGTGTACTTGAAGAAATAATAGCTGAGAACTTCCCTGATCTGGGGAAGGAAAAAGGCATTGAAATCCAAGAGGCACAGAGAACTCCCTTCAGACGTAACTTGAATCGATCTTCTGCATGACATATCATAGTGAAACTGGCAAAATACAAGGATAAAGAGAAAATTCTGAAAGCAGCTAGAGATAAACGTGCCCTAACATATTCAGGGAGACCTATAAGACTTGTGACTGATCTCTCTTCTGAAACTTGGCAGGCTAGAAAGGAATGGCAGGATATCTTCAATGTGATGAAAAGAAAAAATATGCAGCCGAGAATCCTTTCTCCAGCAAGCCTGTCATTTAGAATAGAAGGAGAGATAAAGGTCTTCCCAAACAAACAAACACTGAAGGAAATGGTCACCACTAAACCAGCCATACAAGAGATCCTAAGGGGGATCCTGTGAGACAAAGTACCAGAGACATTGCTACAAGCATGAAACCTACGGACATCACAATGACTCTAAACCCATATTTGTCTACAATAACACTGAATGTAAATGGACTAAATGTGCTAACCAAAAGACACAGGGTATCAGAATGAATAGAAAAACAAGACCCATCTATTTGCTATCTACAAGAGACTCATTTTAGACCTGAGGACACCTTCATATTGAGAGCGAGGGGATGGAAAACTATTTATCATGCCACAGGAAGTCAAAAGAAAGCTGGAGTAGCCATACTTATATCAGACAAACCAGACTTTAAATTAAAGGCTGTAACAAAGATGAAGAAGGGCATTCTATAATAATTACAGGGTCTATCCATCAGGAAGAGCTAACAATTATAAATGTCTATGCGCCGAATAAGGGAACCCCCATATATATAAAACAATTACTCATAAACATAAGCAACCTTATTGAGAAGAATGTGGTAATTGCAGGGGACTTTAACACCCCACTTACAGAAATGGATAGATCATCTAGACACACGGTCAATAAAGAAACAAGGGCCCTGAATGCTACATTGGATCAGATGGACTTCACAGATATATTTAGAACTCTGCATCCCAAAGCAACAGCATATACTTTCTTCTCGAGTGCACATGGAACATTCTCCAAGATAGATCACATACTGGGTCACAAAACAGCCCTTCATAAGTATACAAGAATTGAAATCATACCATGCATACTTTCAGACCACAATGCTATGAAGCTTGAAATCCACCACAGGAAAAAGTCTGGAAAACCTCCAAAAGCATGGAGGTTAAAGAACACCCCACTAAAGAATGAATGGGTTAACCAGGCAATTAGAGAAGAAATTAAGAAATATATGGAAACAAACGAAAATGAAAATACAACAATCCAAACGCTTTGGGACGCAGCGAAGGCAGTCTTGAGAGGAAAATACATTGCAATCCAGGCCTATCTCAAGAAACAAGAGAAATCCCAAATACAAAATCTAACAGCACACCTAAAGGAAATAGAAGCAGAACAGCAAAGACAGCCAAAACCCAGCAGAAGAGAAATAATAAAGATCAGAGCAGAAATAAACAATATAGAATCTAAAAAAACTGTAGAGCAGATCAACGAAACCAAGAGTTGGTTTTTTGAAAAAATAAACAAAATTGACAAACCTCTAGCCAGGCTTCTCAAAAAGAAAAGGGAGCTGACCCAAATAGATAAAATCATGAATGAAAATGGAATTATTACAACCAATCCCTCAGAGATACAAGCAATCATCAGGGAATACTATGAAAAATTATATGCCAACAAACTGGACAACCTGGAATAAATGTACAAATCCCTAAACACCCACACACTTCCAAAACTCAATCAGGAGAAAACAGAAAGCTTGAACAGACCCATAACCAGTGAAGAAATTGAATCAGTCTTCAAAAATCTCCCAATAAGAGTCCAGGACCAGATGGCTTCCCAGGGGAGTTCTACCAGACGTTTAAAGCAGAGATAATACCTATCCTTCTCAAGCTATTTCAAAAAATAGAAAGGGAAGGAAAACTTCCAGACTCATTCTATGAAGCCAGTATTACTTTGATTCCTAAACCAGACAGAGACCCAGTAAAAAAAGAGAACTACAGGCCAATATCCCTGATGAATACGGATGCCAAAATTCTCAATAAGATACTAGCAAATCGAATTCAACGGCATATAAAAAGAATTATTCACCATGATCAAGTGGGATTCATTCCTGGGATGCAGGGCTGGTTCAACATTCGCAAATCAATCAACGTGATACATCACATTAATAAAAGAAAAGATAATAACCATAAGATCCTGTCAATCGATGCAGAAAAGGCATTTGACAAAATCCAACACCCTTTCTTAATAAAAACCCCTCAGAAAGTCGGGATAGAAGGAACACACTTAAAGATCATAAAAGCCATTTATGAAAAGCCCACAGCTAACATCATCCTCAATGGGGAAAAACTGAGAGCTTTTTCCCTGAGATCAGGAACACGACAGGGATGTCCACTCTCACCGCTGTTGTTTAACATAGTGCTGGAAGTTCTAGCATCAGCAATCAGACAACAAAAAGAAATCAAAGCCATCAAAATTGGCAAAGATGAAGTCAAGCTTTCACTTTTTCCAGATAACATGATATTATACATGGAAAATCTGATAGACTTCACCAAAAGTCTGCTAGAACTGATACATGAATTCAGCAAAGTTGCAGGATACAAAATCAATGTACAGAAATCAGTTGCATTCTTATACACTAACGATGAAGCAACAGAAAGACAAATAAGGAAACTGATCCCATTCACAACTGCACCAAGAAGCATAAAATATCTAGGAATATATCTAACCAAAGATGTACAAGATCTGTATGCTGAAAACTACAGAAAACTTATGAAGGAAATTGAAGAAGATATAAAGAAATGGAAAAACATTCTGTGCTCATGGATTGGAAGAATAAATATTGTCAAAATGTCAATACTACCCAAAGCTATCTACACATTCAATGCAATCCCAATCAAAATTGCTCCAGCATTCTTCTCGAAGCTAGAATAAGCAATCCTAAAATTCATATGGAGCCACAAAAGGCCCTGAATAGCCAACGTAATTTTGAAGAAGACCAAAGCAGGAGGCATCACAATCCCAGACTTTAGCCTCTACTACAAAGCTGTCATCATCAAGACAGCATGGTATTGGCACAAAAACAGACACATAGACCAATGGAATAGAATAGAAACCCCAGAACTAGACCCATAAACGTATGGTCAACTAATCTTTGACAAAGCAGGAAAGAACATCCAATGGAAAAA
>NW_024412413.1:21651366-21669072 GCF_014898765.1 Herpailurus yagouaroundi | reverse complement strand
GGGGGAGGGTGTGTGATGGGTATTGAGGAGGGCACCTTTTGGGATGAGCACTGGGTGTTATATGGAAACCAAGTTGACAATAAACTTCATATATTGAAAAAAAATTAAAAAAAAAAGAAATGAGCACTCTTGTACTTGAGTGGGAGAATAAATTGCAATTGCTTTAAAAAAAAAAGAATAACACAATAGAAAATGTTATGTGTATTGTCTTTGCACCCTTGTTTATAAGTGTTTATGAAACACTCAGCAGTGTTCTAGGCACTCTATGGTTTCTTGGATAAACAGGTGTGATAAAACACTCTGGTAAAAACAATTCAAATAGTCCCTTTCCTCATGGAGCTTACCGTTTTGTGAAGGAGATAGACATTAAATACAATTATTGGAACACAGATGTGAGAAGTGTTATGAAATAAGAGTACATTGTGCAGTGAAGACTTCATGCGGAAACAATATTTAAACTGAGAACTAAAGGATGAAATGGAATTAGCCAAGCAAATGGGAAGAGAGGAAGGGAAGAGACATTTCAGAAACAAGTAACTGAATGTGAAAATACAGGATCTTGGAACTTTTAAAGAACTTAAAAAAAAAGATCAATGAGATATAAAAAGTATATTTTTCACTTTAAAAGTTGGAGAACCAAAGCTGTGTGATGTTAAGTCATTTGTCTAAGATCATATATTAAACAGTTCACTAGGTAATATGGAATCTTAGGTTGTCCTTGCCTTTGCTTTTTTTCCTTTTTAAATAATGTACAATAAAATTTATTGTTTTTGGTGTGCAGCTTTATGAGTTTGGACAAATGCGTGATCATGTAACCATTACCACAGTCAAAATATGAAATAGTTCCATCACCCCCAAATGCCCTTATTCAGCTCTTTTCTTTTTTCCTCCCCAGCCCTGACCCCTGACAATCACTGATATTTTCTCTGTTCCTGTAGTTTTGCTTTTACCATAATGTCATATAAATGGGATTTTATAATATGTAGTGTTTTGTGCCTGGCATCTTTGACATTACATAAGGCTTTTGTAATTGTTGTATGTATCAATAATTTATTTTTATTTGTGAATGGTGTTCCTTTCTATGGGTGTACACAATTTGTTTATCCATGTACCATTTTAAGAAAATTTGCTTTTTTTTTCCTTCCCTTTTGGTGCTTATAAATCTGCTATAAATATTCAGGTACAGGCTTGTGTGAAAATAAATATTTCTTTCTCTTGTGTAAATACCTAAGAGTGGAATTGCTGGATCATATGATAAGTGTAACTTTATGGTATGTTTATTAGAAACTTCCAGACTGTTTTTCAATGTGGCTGTACAGTTTGCTTTCCCTACAGGGATGTTTGAGTGTTTCAGTTGCTCTATATCCTTGCTAGCTCTTAGAGGTTGTTAGGTTTTTTTCCCCATCCTCATAGGTATGTAATGGCTCTTATTTTGGATTTATTTTCACTTGCAGTGACTAATGATTTAGAGTATATTTTCATGTGCTTATTTACCATATGTGTGTTTTATTTGATGAACTTATCTCTTTAAATCTTTTGTCCATTTTTAAAAAATGATTATTTTGGTTTCTTAATAAATTTTGGGAGTTCTTTGTATATTCTGGATATAAATTTTTGTCTAATATATGATTTGCAGATATGTTTTTCTAGTTTGTGGCTTATTTTGTATTGTTTTAGTAGTGTCTTGGCAAAGCCAAAAGTTTTTATTTTGATGAAGTCCAATTTATCAGAAAAATTTTATGGATTATGCTTTTGGTACAACAATTTGTTCTATTGTTTTTTCTGAAAACTGTATATAATAGTTTTATGTTTTATATTCAGGTCCATGATACATTTTGAGGTTTTTGTTTTTGTTTTTGCTTAGAGAAAGCCATCTATTCTAGTACTTCTTATGAAGAACACTGTCATTTCTCCATTGAACTGCCTTTGCATTGGCAATATTTATGTGGGTCTATTTTTGGACTTTATAAGTTGAAAACTCCATGAGATAATACTATAATTTTTACTCTTAATTGTCAAACATGTTTTAAAGAACTCAAGATGGAGAAATAGTCTATTTACCAGAATTTTACCATTTTCTTTTGTTCTGTCTTTATTTCTGATGTTTCACGTTTTCTTCTTGTATTATCTCCTCTGTCTGAAGAACTTCTTTTTAGAATTTTTTTAGAGACGTCTCTCCTTTTTCTTTTTTTGTTAAATGTTTATTTTTTGAGAGAGAACGTGAGGAGGGGATGGGGCAGAGAGGACAGAGGATCTGAAGCGAGCTTTGCACTGAAGGCAGTGAACCTGATGTGGGACTTGAACTCATGAGCCATGAGATCATGACCTGAGCTGAAGTCAGACTCTCAACTGACTGAGCCACCCAGGTGCCCCAGGAGGTCACTTGTTTAATAGATTCTCTGAAGTTTTTACTCGTCTGAAAGTGTCTATTTCATGTTTATTCCTGAAGGATATTTTCACTTGATATAGAATTGTGGTTTGAATGTTGTTTTTTTTTTTCAAGTCCTTTAAAAATGTGTGCCATTTCTTTCTGGCCTCCATGGTCTCTGATGAAAGATCCTGCTTTGGAGTCATTAATACACTATAAGTAATGCATCATTTTTCCTTGGCCACTTAAATGTTTTTGCCCTTAATTTTAAGAACTTTGATTGTCATATGTCTAGGGTTTTGGGGATTTACTCTTTTTGAGGTTCACTGAACTTTTTGAGTCTCTGGATTTATGTCTTTTGCTAAATTTGGAAAGTTTTTAGCCATTAATTTTTCAGGTATTTTTTCTGCAGTACATGCTTTCTCTTCTTTTGGGACTGGGATGATATGAGTACTAGATATTTTGGTATTGCCCTTCAGGTGTTGAGACTATTTACTTTTAAAATATATTTTTCTCTCAGCTGTTTACTGGATAATTTGTATTGACCTGTATTCAAGTTCAGTAACACTTTCCTCTGTCATCTTTATTGTGTTATACAACCCATTTAGTGAGTTTTAAAATTTTTGTTATTGAAATTTTTCAGTTCTAAATTTTACAGTTGTTTCTTTTTTGTATCTTCTTTTTCCTTGCTGAAACTCCTTTTTTCATTCATTTCAAGAGTTAACTGCTTTAACATCTTTGTCAGCTAATTCTAACATATGTATATCTTGGCGTTGATGTCTGTGAATTTTCTTTCCCCATGTAATTTGGAATTTTATTGGTTCAATGTAATGCTGAGTAATTTTGTATTATGTTCTGGACATTTTGAATATTATGTTATGAAACTCTGGGTCTTATTTACATTCTATGAAATGTTGATATGTTTATTTTAGCAAGCAGTCAACCCAGAGGGTTTAGGTTGCAAGTTCTGACCAGCACTTCTATGGTTTGTGGTTTCAGTGTTAATTACATTTTCAGTGCTATTGCAGTACTGTTTTGATCTCTCCTATGTGTTTGCAACCAAGTGGCCAGTCTGAGATCTGGGCAGTGGTCTGTAATTTAGCTCAGGCCTCAAGTCTTTGCTCTGGTGTTTAGGATCATATCCATTCATGTGCAGCTCAGGATGGGGTCACTTCCCAACTCTCTCCCTCTCTACAGTATTCCTAGTGCTTTTGGGTCCCTTAACCAGAAAACTGGGACTTTAGTTATTATATTGTGTCACACATGTCCCATGGCATCACCTGTGTTCAGGGCCAGGAGAAAAAGCAACAGGAATTCCCCCCTCACTCTTAGACCACAGGTCTTCTAGAAGGAAGGGAATTTTATTTTTCCTTCAAGTTTTAAGGCACCTGTGTGTCTCTCCCTGCTGTCACTGTTGCTATTGTCACTCCCACAGGATTGCCTGGGGAGTGAGGCATTAGAAAAGAGAAAATTAAAAATAATAAAAAAAAGAAAAGTTGGTATTTCCCTTATTCTGTCTGAATGTTAGGAATCCCCTTTTCTACTTGTTAAGCCAGAACTGGAGGGCTTCTCCAGAACTCTTTCTGTTCACACCTTGGTGTTTACTCTGGTTTTGGTGTACCTTGAATTCAGACTGGGAGGGATAATGAAGGAAAAACAACAAACCCACTGTTGTTGTTTTGAATTCTGGGCTTCTTCTCCAATCCACCTGCTATTATTTACTGTTTGGAGCTCTCAAATAGCTTACTCTATGCATTATGTCCAGGTTTTATGGATGCATTGTAAATGCTTTTTCCATCTTACCCAGAACCCTAGGGACACGTATTATTAAATTCTGGCTAATGGTTTTAGTGGAGGAAAAGTAGTCACAAAATTATGTATTTGTGTTTCATTTTAGCTTTCACTTGTCATGACTAATTGCTTATTAGTTAATTAAGAATTGCTGTCTTGATGGGGCTCTTGGTATAGGAAGGTGAGTTTTCACTTTTACAAATCTTTGAATTCACATGAAGAAGATAGACTTAGAAAACATTTCCCTGTGATAAAGGATATAATCATAGTGTGCAATTTGGGAGTAAAACACTTAAAAGCTGCATGGTATTTTTATGTTTTATGTTCTCTACTCATTATAGAAATGAGTATCACATATACACAACCATTCTTTATAACTGCCTTGACATAGAAGGTAGTGTAGTGGAAAAATAATTTGGTTCAGATTTTGTAGTGTCATTTGGAATATTTCTTTAAGTTTTTCTGTCAGTTGTATCACATACAAATTGACATTCAATAAGATAACTAAAGAGAACCTGGAGACTTATATTTGAATGATGCTGTCCATGAGTTATATAATGTAAGTTGTTAAGATCAAAGATTCTAGAATCAGGTTACTTAGAATTGAATCTTGTTTACTTCTGGTTGTGTGACCTTGGACAAGTTATTTAAAATATTTGTTCATGTTTCATCCTTTTTAAACTTTTCCTGGTTACAGTACCTACCTTACAGTGTTGTTTTTAAGATTAAATAAGTTAATTGTCTTTATCTGATTGACTTATTTCACTTAGCATAATACACTCTAGTTCCATCCATGTTGTTGAAAATGGCAAGATTTCATCCTTTTTGATTGCCAAGTAGTATTCCTGTGTGTGTGTGTGTGTGTGTGTGTGTGTGTGTGTGTGTGTGTGTGAGAGAGAGAGAGAGAGAGAGAGAGAGAGAGGGAGAGAGAGAGAGAGAGACACCACATCTTCTTTATCAGTTCATCAGTTAATGGGCATTTGGGCTCTTTCCATACTTTGGCTATTGTTGATTTCACTCATATTTGAAATTTAAGAAACACAACAGATCCACATAGGGGAAGGGAAGGAAAAATAAGATAGAAACAGAGAGAGAGGCAAGCCATAAGCAACTCTTAAATACAGAGAACAAACTGAGGGTTGCTAGAGGGGAGGTGGGTGGGAAGATGGGCTAAATGGGTGATGGGCATTAATGAGGGCACTTGTTGGGGTGAGCACTGGGTGTTATATGTAAGTGCTGAATCACTGGGTTCTACTCCTGAAACCAGTACTACATTTAACTTGAATTTAAATAAAGAAACTAAATTACTTGAAAGAAAAAAGGTTGAATAAGTTAATATCTGTAAAGCACTTAGAACAGTGCTTGTCACTCTCATTACTTTGGAAAATTGGATCTGTTGGAGTTAATAATAGTACTGGTATTTATTGATGATTTAAGTACCAGGTACTTTGTTTACTTAATCTTTATCACCACTCTACATTTGTCAGATTATGAGATTGATATAAAGAGAATTTGTTCAAGAGCACATGGCTAGTAAAGTGGCTGAGACAGAATTCAAAGCTAGGCAGTTTGACCTCAGAATTCATGCTTGTAGCTACTATATCATATTATCAGAAATGGATAATCCGTAGATATTATTTTAAACTGATGGTGTATGACTATCAATACTGTCTTTATTAGTGGGTAGAGTTTTACTGTGGAGCATATTTTGTTCATATCTATGAATGTTTTTTAGTTTTAAACTTATAATTAGAGATTTACCTGTTTCAAATGGCAGAAAAAATACTTATGCACCTTATAAGAAAACAATAAACAAAAAACAACAGATACATACATTCCATCTTCAGTAAAACCATAAGGTATCTCTAACCTTCATCTACAGGATAGGGAGATATAAAGCAGGAGGGAGAATTATAGATAACTTAGCAGTGAGAATGTCAAATCTGACCATCTGCATATGACATACCATTGATAAGCAAACTGATTCATCCAGCATAACCTGAGAAAGGATCAGGAATCAGAGCTGCTAGGTATTACAGAAGATGGGATGAGAATGTGGGGGAGAGGTGAAGTGGGATGCAAAAAGGATTATTTAAATTAATAGTATTTCCAGATGCTAATGATTACTGCTTCTCTATCTCTGCAGCATTCTACCTAGTCTATGAGAACTGAATCTGAGAGAAGACAGAGGAGAGAGTTGAGTGATAAGTGAAAGTCTGCATATTAGTGATACTCCTAGTTCCTTCCTATGCTTTAGCTCTGAAGTATTAGCAACAAGGCTTACAACTACCTTTCTATCCTCACACCTGTTTAGATAGGAGATTGGAGGATCCTTCTCTGAAAAAATGATAGACTCCAGAGAAAATCTCTATAGGTAATGACTTGTGGGCTTTCATGATGAAAAGAAAAACGAGTTGGTGTGATTGTTATACAGTGAATCTAGTAACTTGTCAAGCATTGCCCACATGCACATAGCTTCCAGTTGCCTTTTTAAATATCTGAGATATGAACATAGAACCAGTTAACCAACAGTCAATTGAGGACAGCCTCCAACAGAAAGAAAGAGACCAAAATGAAGAAATACACAGAAAGAGCTCTGAAGAAAGGGAGATGGTTAGGAAAAAGAAGAAACCTTAAACAAATATTATCAATACCTTATATGAGATAAGTAGATTTGGCATCCATAAAATAATGCTATGAAAAAGGAAGTATAAGAGATTAAGAATTATTGGGACTCCATAAAAATAAAAGGCTTCTGCACAGTGGCGGAAACGAATGACAAACCTAAAAGGTAACCTACAAAATGGGAAAAGATGTTTGCAAATGACCTATCTGATAAAGGGTTAGTGTCCAGAATATGTAAAGAACTTACAAAACTCAACATCCTCAACATGAATAATCCAATTGAAAAAATGGGCAGAAGACATGAACAGACATTTCTCCAAAAACATGTACAGATGGCCAACACATACATGAAAAGATGCATAACATTACTGATCATCAGGGAAATGCAAATCAAAACTACAATGAGGTATCCCCTCACACTTGTCAGAAGGACTAGAATCAACAACACAAGAAACAATAGGTGTTGGCAAGGATGTGGAGTAAGAGAAACCCTCTTGAACTGTTGGTGGGAATGCAAAGTGGTGTAGCCATTCTGGAAAACAGAATGGAAGTTCCTCAAAGAGTTAAAAATAGAACTACTGTATCCCCTACTGGGTATTTACCCAAAGAATATAAAAATACTAATTCAAAGTGATACATGCACCCTGATGTTTATAGCAGCATTATCTACAATAGCCAAATTATGGAAACAGCTCAAGTGTCCATTGGTTGCTGAGCAGTAAAGAAGATGTGGTGTAGGGGCACCTGGGTGGCTCACTAGGTTAAGTGTCTGACTCTTAATTTTGGCTCAGATCATCATCTCACAGTTCATTCAAGTTCAAGTCCCACATTGGGCTCTGTGCTGATAGTGCAGAGCCTACTTGGGATTCTGTCTCCCTGTCTCTGCCCTTCCCTCTTCCCCTTTCTCTCAAAAATAATCCCCCCCTCTCAAAAATAATCATTAAAAAATTAGATGATGTGATACACACACACACACACACACACACACACACACACACACACACACACACACACAATGGAATATTATTCCATTATAAAAAATAATGAAATCATGCCATTTGCAATGACATGGATGGAGGTAGAGAGTATTATGCTAAGTGAAATAAGCCTGAGAAAGACAAATATTGTATGATTTCATTCATATGGAGTTTAAGAACAAAACAAAAGAGCAAAAGTAAAAAAAAAAGAGACAAATCAAGAAACAGACTATTAATTCTAGAGAACAAACTGATGATTACCAGTGGAGAGGTGGTTGGGAGGATGGGTTAAATAGGTGATGGGGATTAAGGAGTGCACTTGTGATGAGCCCTGGATGTTGTATGGAAGTGTTGTTTCACTATATTGTATACCTGAAACTAACATAACACTATATGTTAACCAACTGGAATTTAAATGAAAACTTAAAAAAAAAAAAGCAGGGACACCTGGGTGGCTCAGACAGTTGTGGCTACTTTGGCTCAGGTCATGATCTCATGGTTCATGAGTTCAAGCCCTGTGTCGGGCTCTGTGCTGACACCTCAGAACCTGGAGCCTGTTTTGGATTCTGTGTCTCCCTCTCTCTCTGCCCCTCCCCAACTCACACTCTATCTCTCTCTCTCAAAAATAAATAAACATTAAAAAAAGAAGCAAAAAAAAAATGCCGTAAGCAATAAAATATTCAATAGAAGGGTTAACTGGAGATAAGGAGATCTCCCAGAAAACAGAATTAAGACATAGGGGCACCTGGGTGGCTCAGTTAGTTAAGTGTCTGACTCTTGATTTCAGCCCAGGCTATGATCTCACAGGTTTGTGGGTTTGATCCCCATGTAGAGCTATGCACTAATAGTGTGGAGCCTCCTTGAGATTCTCTTTCTTCCTCTCTTTCTGTCCTTCCCCTATGCTTGTACACTCTGTCTCTCTCTCAAAATAAGTACACTTTAAAAAAAGGATTAAGAGATAATGAGATGGGAAATAGGAGAAAGAAGATATGGACAATCAGTAGCAGACATCTAACATCTGACTTTTAGGAGTTCCCAAGAAAAAGAACAGAGAAACAAAGGGGAGGAAATTTTCAAATGAATTAAAAAGGAATAATTGCCAGGACTGAAAATGTGTTTCAAGTTTAAAGAAACTTACAGGTGTGCCCAGCACAAAGGGAGTTAGAAAAGGTCCACACCAAGACACATGGTAATGTAATTTTCATACTCTAGTTTGGTCCCCTTGACCCATTTTAATCTCCTCTTACCCTTGCTTTTTCTTCATTTAAGAGGCTGGAAAGATAAAAACTTGCTTTGCTAAATAGCTATGGCCAAGTGTGATAAAGTGCTAGCCTATAAAATGTAAGTAGAAGTCTGAAGAATTTCTGGGAAAACTTTTGTTTATTTGTGATATAGGCTATACTTCTTTTAATGGCTGGAGCTACAGTGGTCATTTTTTGACCATAAGAATCACAGAGGTCTTAGGGGCGCCTGGGTGGCGCAGTCGGTTAAGCGTCCGACTTCAGCCAGGTCACGATCTCGCGGTCCGTGAGTTCGAGCCCCGCGTCAGGCTCTGGGCTGATGGCTCGGAGCCTGGAGCCTGTTTCCGATTCTGTGTCTCCCTCTCTCTCTGCCCCTCCCCCGTTCATGCTCTGTCTCTCTCTGTCCCAAAAAATAAATAAACGTTGTAAAAAAAAAAAAAAAAAAAAAAAAAGAATCACAGAGGTCTTAGAGCTGACATGGTTCAACTGCTGATTTAATGATATAAGCAACCACCCACCTATGGATTTCTTGTAATGTTGGCGGATAGGAGCATACCCTATTTGGCTAATCCACTGTATGTTGATTTTCTTTTACCTGCAACTAAATACAGCCCTAACTATATACTTCCAGAAGATCTCCTCCACCTAAATAAATAAGTAAGTAAGTAAGTAAATAAATAAATAAATAAATAAATAAATAAAATTCACATATAAAGGATCAGGGTTATCAAGGATATCACATATCAGGGATAAGAATGGCATGAGATTTCTCAAAAGCAACATTAGGAACTGTGAGATAGTAGGAATAAGCACTGAATAATTCAGAAATAAAATAATTTTCAATCTTGAATTTTATATTTGGCCAAATTATTAGGTGTGAATGACAGAGATATTCAAAGTTTTAAAGTATTTCCTTCCTGTGTACTTTTTCTCAAGAAGCTAGTGGAAGGTGGGCTCCACCAAAATAAGGTATATATACACCAAGAAATAGCAAAGTATATGATCTAGAAGCATGAGCTCTAACAGAAGAGATGCAAAAGGAATTCCTAGCATAGCCCAGAGAGCCAGTGCAGATTGGAACAGGGGCAGAAGATTTCTAGGGGGCCTAACCACAGAAAAAAAACATCTGATAGGTTTGACTTTTAGAAAAATTATATTTAGAATGTCTCTATTACTATTGGAATGTGGGAGATATACCCAGAGATTGAAAAAGAACAATAAAGTGTATGCAAATCAATTTTAGAAAAATGAAAAGGTATTAACAGAAAGGAATTAGAATCAGAGTATAATGTTTTAATCAGTAAGCAATATTTACTTAGTCATTATGAAAACAATTATGGATATAGCCCCAAATTATGTTTCAATCATATTGGAAGTCTGTGGTGGGGGAGACGAAGTGGGTATAAAGAGAAAATCCTCATACCATGTTAGATGCCAATACATTAGTATATACACATGATTTAGAAACATAGAGTTAAATGCCAAAAGCAGCGGTTGAATGAATGTAATGTGGTTATATCTGGGAATGGGAGCGCCTTGATGGTTGGATGACCAGGAGAGGGGTTGCCACAGGACTGTTGTGTTTTAAATCTTTCAGCCCTGTTTGACCATGTGCATGTATTACTTTGGTAAAAATAATTCAGAAAAAGAAACCTCACAAATAGAAGAACTCTGATATTTTTACATTTAAAATTTCCTGAGCATGTAGTGTTGTTTCAAACTGACATTTTTTTTGCACATTTTCTTTACCCTTTCTGAAATATTTCTCTTCCTTTTGTCTTCCTGGAAAAATCCTACTCAATTCACATGATTCGGCTAAAGTGAAGCCATCCTAGTCTTCCTAAGCAGACCTAGGGTTTCCTTCTTGGTGCTATGGAATTTTGTGCAAACTTGTTTTATATCATTTATCTTTTGACAGTTATTTGCTTGCATGCTTATCTCCCTTCCAGAATGATCAGCTCTTTCAGAGTTAGGGAGGGGTGTTTTAATTTTTGCCTCCTCTGTAGCACTTAGCATAGTGCCTACTTGTAGTAGATGGTCAGTGAAAGTTGAATGAAGTAATTGATCTAGGATACAGAGTTAGGAAACCTGTGTTGAGGTCTAGCTTTGTTTTTCCCTTTGCCTCTTGCCTTGATCAAAGCACTTGACTTATTGTTGCCTTAGGATCCTTGTGGAAAAACTGTATGTGATGAACTTCAAGGTTTCTAGGAATTTGAAAATCTTTTATTCTTTTTTTATTAATAGCCCTAACATTGCAATTTAAAATTCATGTAAAATAAAACTATTTCCTACATTTTACTTCCTAGCCCTTACAGAAATTTGTAATTGTGTCTTCACTGTTGTTTTTTAAAAAAATCTATTCTCGGGGGCGCCTGGGTGGCGCAGTCGGTTAAGCGTCCGACTTCAGCCAGGTCACGATCTCGCGGTCCGTGAGTTCGAGCCCCGCGTCGGGCTCTGGGCTGATGGCTCAGAGCCTGGAGCCTGTTTCCGATTCTGTGTCTCCCTCTCTCTCTGCCACTCCCCCGTTCATGCTCTGTCTCTCTCTGTCCCAAAAAATAAATAAACGTTGAAAAAAAAAATTAAAAAAAAATCTATTCTCTATAGACTGTAGCTTTCAGAAGACAAGGATATGGCTGTCCTGTTCAGCATTGTTTCCCAGTGTTATTAGACTTACATGTGGAGACACACAGTAAGTATTTGCTGAATAAATACATCCTGACAGTAATTTTATGGATGCTTCAACGATCCAGTTGTTCTTTCAGACACTTTAGAAAAATATCTTTAATTCAAAATCCAGTAACTGGAATTTGCATATGGTCCTTATCATTGATGTAATATCACTTCCGTCTGCCTATTTGGAATGGTTTTCCATTTCCTGTGTGTGCAGTGCTATTTCACTCTTTTAATTACTTCATCAAAATGTCTGTCTTTCATGAGGTCTTTCTGAGTTTATCTCTTCTTCCAAGTCTCAGCAACTTAGTGTATGAGAGCTGTGGTTTATATAAGACTTTTTTGTGTGTGTGTGTGTGTGTGTGACTTAAACTGTGTGTGTGTGTGGGGGAGAGACGAGTTTTTGTGGCTTGATAAAACACTCTTATGTTTAAATGAGTCAAATCTAAATGATTCAAATCTACAAGCTGGCTTTCCCTTGAATACATGTGAATAAAAAAGTCAAGGACTTGGCAAAGATTATTTTAGACTTTGCCAAATCCGATATTTGGAAGTGCAGTTTAAAAGTTTAACCAAATTCCAAACGTCACTAAATTTATTCCTTTCTGACTATAAGTTGCAAATTGCCAAGAAACTAAATGAAAGTGTGTTTTTCTACCATTGGATATCTTCTAAATAATCTGCAGCCTTTAAGAGTCGTCTCTTATGCCCCTGGATGTATGTCCCAATTAAAAAGTATTCATTGTTGGGGCACCTGAGTGGCTCAGTTGGTTAAGCATCTGACTTGAGCTCAGGTCATGATCTCAGGGTTGGTGAGTTTGAGCCCCACATCGAGGTCTCTGCTATTGGCACAGAGCCTTCTTTGGATCCTCTGTCTCCCTCTGTCCCTGCCCCTCCCCCCTCTCAAAAATAATACAAATAAGTAAACATCAAAAAAAGTATTCATTGTCATTATTACAACTTTGTGCAACAACTTCATGTCATTTATCTATCTATACCTTCTCCTTCCCTCCTTCTCTCCTCTTGTCTTCGTCTTTCAGTGCCAGAAATGGCTATGTGATTTAGGTTATAGGCTAATCCAGGGGAATGGGAAGCAGGAATAGATCTAACTCTTTCTGAGTACTATATACTTCAAAGTAGATACGTCAGATACTTGCTATGTACTAGGCATTGTGTCAAATGCTTTAGTCCTTAATGTGTTTTATTTTTCCCATTTTACTGAAAAGGAAATTAACACTCCTTGAGGAACAAGCAATTTTGACATCATTCAATAAAAAGATAATCTTCGGAGGATGAATGTAGTAGGAATAAATGTTATATATTGTGTGCAGGCCCTATTAAACAACTGCACATACAGAATTGATGAGACATGATTTGGCAACAATTCTTATGGGAAGCTTATAGAATTTTGTCATGGTAAGCTCAATATAAGTAGTGATATGATTAGACTACTTTTTGGCTACATTAAAGAAACAATAGTATCTAGAATTAGGGAGGTGAAAAATCTCAGTTTGTTTTATTCTGAATTCTGGTTAGACTGCATTTAAAATAGTTGATGTGGTTGAGGCATAGATTAAAGGGTTATGTAGATATAATGAAATGAATTCCGACTAGGAGTTTCTCAAAGGTGGGTAATGTGTCCTTGTTGTGTTCCTGGAACATAACTGTATTAGCAAAGTTCTCCAGAGAAACAGAACCAACAGGGTGTATGTATATATGGAGAAAGAAATTTATTTTATTTTTATTTTTAAAAAAAAAATTTTTTTTTTCAACGTTTATTTATTTTTGGGACAGAGAGAGACAGAGCATGAACGGGGGAGGGGCAGAGAGAGAGGGAGACACAGAATCGGAAACAGGCTCCAGGCTCTGAGCCATCAGCCCAGAGCCTGACGCGGGGCTCGAACTCACGGACCGCGAGATCGTGACCTGGCTGAAGTCGACGCTTAACCGACTGCGCCACCCAGGCGCCCCAAGAAATTTATTTTGAAGAATTGGTGATTGTGGAGTCTTGGCAAGAGCAAAATCTTCAAAATGGACTGGCATGATGGAAACTTAGGGAAGGGTTACAGTGTGTCCAAAGTTGGTTTGCTGCAGAATTCCCTCTTCTTCCTAGTAGGAGGTCAGTTTTTTTCTATTAAGGCCTTCAGCTGATTGGATGAGGCCCTCCCACATTATGGAGGATAATCTGCTTTGCTCAGAGTTGATGTAAATGCTCATTTCATCTAAAAAATACTTTCACAGAAACACCTAGAGTAATATTTGACCAAATATCTAGGTACCATGGCTTAGTTAACACATAATATTAGCTGTCACAACAGATAATCACTAAATATTTCTTGAGTGAATTAATTAATAAAAATATGAATGAAGGGTATGTAGGCAGTTGAAGGAGATGGCTATGATTAGCTGGGGAAGAAAAGACTCAAGGACGAAAATAAAAGCTATTTTTAAATGTTTGAAGAGCTTGCAGATACTAGGGATAGTGAGGGCATGGGGTGAGTTTTGAGGCAGAAAACAAGGGGACAGATAGAAATTTTATATGTAAAACAATTGAACTCCTCTTCCCATTCTTTTGCACACATTTTCAATGAGTCAGCAAATTTCTAAGTAGGAGTTCAATATATTCTTCTCTGAAAGAATTGAATGACTCTAAAGAAAAGACTTCCATATATGGGTATTTGGAAGTCCTTCAATGCAAGGTTACCTCCCAAACCAGACATCTAAAAGGAAAACCCTTGTACCAACAATTTCTTTCATACTCAACAAAGCTTGTAATCAGCATTATAGGGTTTCACTTAAAAAATAAGTAGGTGGGCAAAGATACCAATTTATCTACCATTTAGACACAGTGTTAAGTGATTTACATGTGTTATTACATTTAATCCTTACAACAGTCTTATGAGGTAAAGTATTAGTAACATCACCTCCATTTCAGATGTGGAAACTGAAGCACAGATTAAGAAACTTGTCAATAGGTACATAGTTTGTATGTGATTAAGATTTAAATCTGACGGACTGGCAAGGAGCATAGATTTGGAAGTTAAATGGAAAAACCTTCAGATTGTAATGTATCTATTATTGGGAAGAATTGAAAATAAGATCTTCATGGTTTTATTTTAAAATGTTTACTTAGGATTGGTATACTTGCCATTTTCCTGAAGAGGTAATTCCAATATAAACCTAACAGTTTATAGAGAAAGAGGCAAAATTTACTAAATATTTTGGTGGTCTGATTTCTTTTTAGATTGGAACACTGATTCCCAATCTAGTATCTATGAATGCCAAGGGGAGCACAAAACAATATGAATCTTTTAAAATTGTCTTCAGTATTAAAGAAAACCGAAGTAAATTATATATTTACTTTTTCTAAGACTGTGCAGATGAACTAAAATATCAAGTTTATCAACTCCTTATTTTATCACTGGGTCATTTGTGACATTAAAAATGGTAGTCAGGTGGTGGATGGACATTTCTTATTTTAGTTTTACATTTCTGATTTTTTTCTCCTCTCCCTGTTTTTTTCCTCCCCTAATTAAAAAAAAATTAATGTTTACTTACTTTTGAGACAGAGAGAGACAGAGCATGAGCATGGGAGGGGAAGAGAGAGAGGGAGACACAGAATCTGAAACAGGCTCTGGGCTCCGAGGTGTCTGCACAGAGCCCAGTGCGGGGCTTGAACTTGTGAGCATGAGATCATGACCTGAGCCAAAGTCAGACACTTAACCAACTGAGCCACACAGGCACCCCTCCCCTGAGTTTTTAAAAAATTGGAATATAGCATACATATAGAAAAGAGCACTCAGTATAAGTGTACAAATTTATTATTACAAAGCAAAAACAAAACAAAACAAAACCATGCAATTACCACCCAGAATAAGAGAACATTACTAACTCTCAGAAACACCCCTTGTGCTTCCTTCCAATTGGTAGTACATATTTTTATTGAAAGTCTATCTAGGAATGGTATGTCTAGATTGTAGTAGCTTTTTTTAAGAGTGGCTATACAAAATTTACACTTCTAGAAATATGTGAGTGCTTTCCATCATAACCATCATTTGGTATTGTTAGTCTTTTTCACTTAGCCATTCTAGCAGGTATATCTTTTTTCATTTGTGGTTTGCCTTTTCACTTTATTAATGTTGTCTTTGATGAATAGGAACTCTTAATTATTTTTAAAGTTTTATTTATTTGTTTTGAGAGAGAGAGAGCACGAGCTGGGGAAGGACAGAGAGAGAGGGAGAGAGAGAATCCCAAGCAGGCTCTGCAATATCAATGCAGAGCCTGACACAGGACTCAGTCCCAGGAGCCGTGAGATCATGACCTGAGCTGAAATCAAGTTGGGCACTTAACTGACTGAGCTACTGAGGTGCCCCAGGATTTGTTAATTTTAACCAGTTCAAGGTATCAGTGTTTTTCTTTGTGGTTAGTGTTTTTTGTGTCCAATTTACGACTTTTTGCCTGCATCAAGGTTATGAGTTATTTCTTTATGTTAACTATCAGAAGTTTTATTATTCTTTCACAGTTAGATCTATTAATTATTAGGAATTGATTTTAGAAATGATGTGAGGTATATGTCAGTTTTCATTCTCCATATTGATATTCAGTTGAACCAGTACCACTTTTTGAAAAGATTATTCTTTTTCTACCACTCTACAGTGACACTTATAAAATACATTATGTTCTGTTCCATTGGTCCATGTATTTATTCTTGTATAAATATCACACTATTTTTTTTCTTTATCTAAATTTTTGTTTAAATTCCAGTTACCATACAATGTACTATTAGTTTCAGGTGTACAATTTAATGATTCATCACTTACATACAACACACAGTGTGATCATCACAACACACACCCTCCTTAATACCCATCACCTGTTTAACCCATCACCCTACCCACCTGCCTTCAAGTAACCCTCAGTTTGTTCTTTATAGTTAAGAGTCTGTGTTATAGTTTGCCTCTCTCTTTTTTCCTTACTACGTGATGTGATGTGTGTGTGTGTGTGTGTGTGTGTGTGTGTGTGTGTGTGTAGAGAGAGAGAGTATTACTCAGTCACAAAATAGAATGAAATCTTGCCATTTGCAATGATGTGGATGGAGTTACAAAGTATGTTGAACAATATCATACTATTTTAACTACTATTATCTTGATGTCTGATGGTGTGCCTCTTCACATCTTATCAAGATTCTTTTGATTTTTTTCTTTAAAAAAATTTTTTTTAATCTTTATTTTTGAGAGAGAGAGACAGACAGACAGACAGACAGAGTGTGAATGGGGGAGAAACAGAGAGGGAAACACAGAATTCTAAGCAGGCTCCAGGCTCTGAGCTGTGAGAACAGAGCCTGACATGGAACTCAAACTCACTAACCACAAATTCATGACCTGAGCCAAAGTTCAGTGCTTAACTAACTGAACCACCCAGGTGCCCCATTTTGATTTTTTCTTATATTAATTTTAGAATTAGCTTGTCAATTTCTACAAAAATCTACTTGAGATTTTTATTGAAATTGCATTGACTCTGTAGTACAATATTGGGAAGTGGACATATTTTCAATATTTCCTCCATTAGGATGGTATATCTCTCCATTTATTTAGGTCTCCTTAAATTTTTTTTTCAGTTTTATTGAGATATGATTGACAAATATATTTTTAGGTTGTCTACGTGATTTTTTATTTTTTTATTTTTATTTTTGATGTCTTTTTTTTCAATATATGAAATTTATTGTCAAATTGGTTTCCATACAACACCCAGTGCTCATCCCAAAAGGTGCCCTCCTCAATACCCATCACCCACCCTCTCCTCCCTCTCACCCCCCATCAACCCTCAGTTTGTTCTCAGTTTTTAACAGTCTCTTATGCTTTGGCTCTCTTCCACTCTAACCTCCGTTTTTTTTTCCCTTCCCCTCCCCCATGGGTTTCTGTTGGGTTTCTCAGGATCCACATAAGAGTGAAAACATATGGTATCTGTCTTTCTCTGTATGGCTTATTTCACTTAGCATCACACTCTCCAGTTCCATCCATGTTGCTACAAAGGG
>NW_024412413.1:21609927-21651356 GCF_014898765.1 Herpailurus yagouaroundi | reverse complement strand
ATCCATTTTGAGTTTATTTTTGTGAATGGTGTGAGAAAGTGGTCTAGTTTCAACCTTCTGCATGTTGCTGTCCAGTTCTCCCAGCACCATTTGTTAAAGAGACTGTCTTTTTTCCATTGGATGTTCTTTCCTGCTTTGTCAAAGATGAGTTGGCCATACGTTTGTGGGTCTAGTTCTGGGGTTTCCATTCTATTCCATTGTTCTATGTGTTTGTTTTTTGCCAATACCATGCTGTCTTGATGATGACAGCTTTGTAGTAGAGGCTAAAGTCTGGGATTGTGATGCCTCCTGCTTTGGTCTTCTTCAAAATTACGTTGGCTATTCGGGGCCTTTTGTGGTTCCATATGAATTTTAGGATTGCTTGTTCTAGCTTCGAGAAGAATGCTGGTGCAATTTTGACTGGGATTGCATTGAATGTGTAGATAGCTTTGGGTAGTATTGACATTTTGACAATATTTATTCTTCCAATCCATGAGCATGGAATGTTTTTCCATGTCTTTATATCTTCTTCAATTTCCTTCATAATCTTTCTGTAGAGTTCAGCATACAGATCTTGTACATCTTTGGTTAGATTTATCCCTAGGTATTTTATGCTTCTTGGTGCAATTGTGAATGGGACAGTTTCTTTATTTGTCTTTCTGTTGCTTCATTGTTAGTGTATAAGAATGCAACTGATTTCTGTACATTGATTTTGTATCCTGCAACTTTGCTAAATTCATGTATCAGTTCTAGCAGACTTTCGGTGGAGTCTATTGGATTTTCCATGTATAATATTGTGTCATCTGCAAAAAGTGAAAGCTTGACTTCATCTTTGCCAATGTTGATGCCTTTGATTTCCTTTTGTTGTCTGATTGCTGATGCTAGAACTTCCAACACTATGTTAAACAAGAGCGGTGAGAGTGTCCACGTGATTTTTTAGAAGATGTACATGTGATTGCAATATACATAATGCATAAATATTTAAAATAATGTTTTATAGTGTTCTCCGCAGAGCTATTACTCATATTTTATTAGTTTATTATGAAGTGTTTTATAGATATATGTTTTAAAGTTTTTATTTATTTATTTTGAGAGAGATAACGTGTGTGCATAGGCACACGGGGTAGGGGCAGAGAGAGAAGGAAAGGGAGAGAATCTCAAGTAGTTGGTGTGAAGCCCAGTGCGGGGTTCAAACTCACAAGCTGTGAGATCATAACCTGAGCTGAAATCAAGAGTCAGATGCTTAACCTGACTGAGCCACCCAGGTGCACCCTAGTATTTTAGCTTTTGATTATTATAAATGGTACCATTTAAAAACTTCTATTTTTTTTTTTTTTTGCTGCTGCTGTATAAAACCAATTGCTTTTTAATTTTCATCTCAAATCCAATGATTTTACTATATTTACTTATTAATTCTAGTAATTTATCTTTATATTCTTTTGGATTTTCTACATGGTAATAGCAGTTTTATTTCTTAGTTTTCATTGCTTATATCTTTTATTTCCTTTTCTTTCTTGTTGCATTGACTATGACTTCCAATAAAGAGCAGTGATGTTAGTGGCATCTTTATTTGGTTTCCGTTCTCAAGAAGAAAGTTTTCACTCTTTCACAATTAAATATGATGATTGCTGTAGATTTTTTAAATTTATTTTTGTAGTAAAATGTGCATACAGGAAGTATGCATAGCACATTTGTACAACTCAATTAATTCTTATGAACTTTATTCTTGTAGTAAAATGTGCATACAGGAAGTATGCATATCACATTTGTACAACTCAATTAATTCTTATAAACCTATGAGCACATTTGTATCATAAGCACTCAGATCAAGAAATCAGCCCCTGAAATTCTTCCCTTAATTATTTGCATTTACTAGCTCCAAAGGATTACCACTCTCCTGATTTCTAAATCCCATAACTTTTTTTAAGTAGAACCTCTTTAATCAGTCTAAGACAGTTCCATTTTCTTACTAGTTTGCTAGTTTTTTTTTTTTATAATGAATTGGTGCTGAATTACAGAAAGCATTTCCTGCATCTGTTGAGATGATCATATAATTTTTCTTTCTCATGCTGTTCCTGTAGTAAATTATGTTGCATTACTAGAATAGACGAAACTTGATGATCCCTTTCATATATTGTAGGATTTGATTTCCTGCTACTCCATTTAAGAGTTTTACACTCATATTCATGAGTAGGATTTGCCTTTTGTTTTGCTTTCTTGTGATATCCTTGTGCAGTTTTGGTACTAATGTTATCCTGGCATCCAAAACCACATTTGGCCTTGTTTCCTATTTTTTTCCATTCTGTGAAAGAGTAAGTGTACTATTGGTGTTATTTCTTCCTTAAGAATCTGGCAGAATTAAGAGATTCACATAAAAAGTTGTCTCTAGGATGGGTTAGAATGGGGAGAAAATGGAGATAGGGACTTCTGTTGGTTTTTGTTATAATTCTGATGTAAGGTGATGATGGCTTTGACTGGGTTGGTGGCATGGGAAGAGAAAGGACAAATAATAGCAATATCAACATTCTGATTCATATAGCATTTTATAACTCATACATTGCTTTTATTTGATCTTTATAGTGACAGTGAGTAGAAGATTTAAAGAAAGAATGAGTTGAAGAGAACTGTAAGGTTTGGCTTTTAAGTTATTGAGAGATTACAGGTGTCACTGACTTCTGTGGGGATGTCAGCTTCTTTCTTTTTTTCCTCTTGTTTAAGAAGGATTACTGAAAATGTGTATTATCTTCCTTGAACCACATTTGAAGGAAAGAAGAAATACAGAAACAAAAATAACTCAGTGATGATGCTGGAAATCAAGAAGAATGGTCTAAGGAGACAATAACTTCCTTATTTGTAAAATGATAGGCTTAGATTAGGTGATTACTATATTTTTCAGATTTCTAAACTTCTGTTAATTATACAGGCTAATTTACAAATTCACATCTTCTTATGGTAATTTATTTCATAGAAGAGACCTGGGAGACTAAATACTAGTATCATACCTTTAACTATTTTTTAAACATTACTCTTAACACAGTACTACACTTTTGGGAAAAGGCAATGGAATAAGGAGCAATGGTGTTGAAAATGCTCAGAAAAAAATCAACTTTTAAGGCAGAATATGAGCCACATAAATTACCTTACTGCTTGGGGCAGCAAATAAACAAATCAATGCAGTTAATACAGTAAATCTTGGCTCAAATGTGAAGAAAATTGAGTAGTGGGAGACTGTGGCAGGGAATAAAGTGAATTCTGATAAAAATAAGGAAGAATAGATAAGGAAAAAAACGCTCCTCTTAAGTTTTATATTTCAATAAACATATGCTTGGTACTTTTCTAATAGATTCATAAAAACTAGTATAGTAAAAAGTATTATAGTACAGGTTATTTTTATTTCAAATATTTGTATTTTTCAGTTGGGAAGACAAGGCACAAAGGCAAATGGCTTCAATTCCACGTCAAGGGTTCTTAGGTTGCCAGCAGGAGAAAGCAACTCTAGCTAAGAAAGCAGGAAAGGAATTTATTGGGAAGTTACTGGGCAGTTTACAGAATTAAAAAAGGGCTGAAAATCAGGCTCAGGGCAGCATTAGGTGTTTAAACAGCAGGATTTTCTCTTCTTCTCAGAGCTCCAGTTCTGGGACTTGATCTTTTCATTCTTAAGCCACTCTACTTTAGATCTAAATTTTGGAAGCCATCTCCCTGGCAGAGCTTGGATTATTAGACATCCCTGTTTAAGTGAAAAGAACAGCATATTGATTTATAGTTCCTTAAAGAATAAATACAATAGAGAAGGGAGAGTTCTCTGAAATGTAATGGAGTGCTGTTACCAAAAGAAGGAATAAATGAATTTTAGGCAACCAGATCCCCACAAATGTTTACGATGTAGTCCAAATTGAGGCATAGTTCTAAGTAAAAGAACTCCTAATTTAGATGGAATAAAGCCCTCTCCTCACCATCACCAAAACAAACAAACAAACAAACAAACAAACCAACGAAAACCTTTCTTTTTTGGAGGATTTCTAAGCTACTTTCTGCTTGCCTACTTTTCCAGCTTCTATTTAAAAAATTTTTTTAAAGTTTATTTATTTATAATAAGAGACAGAGAGAGAGAGCAAGGAAGCATGTGCAAGCAGGAGGGGAGGCAGAGAGGAGAGAGAGAATTCCAAGCACTCTCACTGTGAGTGTAGGACCTGAGGTGGGGCTTGATCTTATGAACCAGGTGATCATGACCTGAACCGAAATCAAGAATCAGATGCTTAACTGACTGAGCCACCCACGTTCCCTTCTCAGCTTCTATTGAGTAACTAGATGGCTTTATAAGTTTGCTTTATGTCAAGCCCTTTCCCCCTGCTTCTAACTTTTCTTCAGAGGTATGGTCATATGTAAACAGATTGCCAAAACCTGTGACTTGCCGCTTTCACTTGGCTGCTAAGCATTTATAGCTGCTGGGATTCCTCAACTACTCTTTTCCACACTGTCCAGGATGTCTTGGCACTGACTGTTCTGGAACTAGGACCAAGAGTGCTGGACTTCCTCAAACACTGTATATATAACTCATTTTCCCCCCGAGGTCGTTTTTCATATACAAACTTGGATAAAGGTCAGTTAGGAGTCCAGGAGGGCAATCCATAAAGGATGCTGGGGTAGAATAGAAACATGGCACTAGATAGCGCAGTTTGCTGTAATGTGAAAAATCTAAATTTGTCCCCTTTCCCACTGAAGTAGATAGTATCTTGGAGTGGAAAAATTATTACAATTGGGCAGTACCCTTCCACTATGTGAAGTAAGTTTTGAATTTTATTTAAAGAATACAGGTTTGAAAGGGAAATCAGTTATTTACCTGTGTAAGACACTCATATACCTATTTGGCTCAGTTTCTCACACTAACTACTCATTAACACAGATGCTCCTTGTCTTAAATTGGGGGCACAGTGTGGTGATGTGGGAGAGTGGAAAGATCACTAGGCAAAGTGTCAAAAGGCAGAGGCTGTGAGCTTAGCCTTAGTTATCTCTACAAATTCCAAAATTGGAGAAGAGGAGTAGAGGAAAGCTGTAGTTGCTCTCTATAGTTGCTCAGGACCTAGGCAGGTTAGAGCCAACTTCTTAGTGTCTTGAGTGCAGTCTTCTGCTTTGGGAAGTAATGATGGTATCTAAGGATGGAGACTTTCCTATTTGCAGGACACTGTCTCAGGCCTTTAAAATATATCATCTAAATCACCTGGCAAGTCTCCAAGGGAGATGCTGTTACTCTCGTTTCATTTCACAAGGCAGGAAGCTGTCCACAACTGAAGAACTTGTCACATGGCCAGTAATTGCAAAATCTAAATTTAAACCCCAGTCCTGTCCAACTCCAAAGCCCATGCTCCTTCTTTCTTTAAGAATTTTATAATCTAAGATCTGTTATTCATCTTTGTATCCAGTGTCTAATTCAGTATCTATCACAGAGTAAGCTAGGAGCAAAGATAAGTGAATGTGAGCAAAGACACAAGGTATGCGTGCTCAGGTATATTCTACTTAATAATATATAAGCCAGTGTTTTGAACAAGGAGTATGTGAAGGAGAGTTGTGATGTTATTTTGAAAGTTAGATTGAGGTGGGATCATGAAATCCTTTGATGATTAGGTCAAAGGATTTAAAATATTTTCAACAGTCATTGTGAAACCCCTGGAGATTTTTTTTTTCATAGGAAAAATGTCAAGGGGTAGCACTGTGTTTTCCAGTGTCAGGAAAAATGAGTTGGATTTTGGGGATGTTGAGATAGAGGTTCTAAGGAGGTCATTGGCAGGGCCTAGAAATACATGATTGGCTTTGGAGAGAGGTCAAGGATTGACAAAGAAATTTGAGAGGCACCCACAGAGAAAACCAGAAAAAGAAAAAAAATCACTAACCAGTCTATATATGAATGAGTGAATAAATGGCACAGCCCACAAGAAATACGGTGTTAAGTGTTAGTTCCTAACAAGGTTTGCATCTCCATTCCTTGTGACATCTGGGTGTAGGGATAGAGAATTCTGTACCATACTGTTCTTTCCATCTGGTCTAGGAATACTGGGTGAGCTCTCTGGAGACGTCTGCTAAGTTTTTCTTTCTCATGTTGGCTTCTCTACCTTTACATTTTCTCTCTTTCATTCCCTTTCTCCCCTACTGGATTCTATTTTCTCACACTTATTGCTGCAGTAAAAATGTTTGGTGTCATAGTGTGAGGGAAAAATAGAATGGACTATATAGCACTTGGATGTTGAGTGGGAAGATGAAAGCAGAAAATATGAGATTAATTTGTTATTCTGTATTAAAATCCTACTATTTCCCTAAACTTGAATGGTACTGTGTATCTTTGATAACTGAATAGCATTCATAGTATTTAGCTGCATTAAGCAAAGTCATATGAACAAGCTAGACTACTTAGCATTATAGAAAATTTGAGACAATTTTTAGGACCTATTTGCCTTGGCTGAATAATGGCACTCTTGTTCAGGTGACTGTTCGATAAAAAGAAAAATATTTTATAGCATATGAACTGGATTCTTTAGCTGTCTTAAGTCTACCTTTGTGCTCTTTCTTATTGTCGATATTACATAAATAACACGGATGTTCTGCTTTAAATGTACCTTAGAAAATAGTTCGGTGCCAGGTTTGACTATGGAGAGTCTGTCATGTTTTTCCACTCTGAAACTTACTCTGTGCTTTTTTTTTTTTTAATACCCTTTTACAAATACAGTCCTGAAATGCTTTGTTTCCTTTTTTATGCATAAGAGCATGCTCATTGGAAGCATATTGTGTGTGAAGATTGTCAGTTGTTCAAACTTGTGCACTGATGGTGAGTTGAAAATCTTTTTTAGCCTTCTTCTTTGTAAAAATGATTTTTACAACACCACTCCACAAATATTCAGTGTTAACAGTAAAATTACTTCTAGAGCTATTAAAAAGAAGAATAAGAAAAACCCTATGTTAAAAATGAATAGTGCATTTATTTTAATCTTTGGCTTCACTCCTCCACCAGCTTCCTATTTGGCTACTTAAAAGGGTGCAGTAAAATTCCCCAAAAGTGTTAATATTTATTTCTGGAACTGCTCCAGGAGCATGTCAAAAGAATTTTGAAAAGAACATTCACTTAGATATAACAGCTTTGGAATACATAATAAGATATATTAGTATGCTTTTAAAAGGATCATGGGTAGAGCATGAAGAATATGAAAGTGTATGAACCCCTTTATTGTTGTTCATGATTAAACCAAAATTGTTTGCATGTGAACAGATTTAATTGTTTACAAAATCTGCATAACACTATCAACAGAATGAGATGATGGGTGGGGGGGGGAGGCATAAGAGCTTTTAGCCTGATTATGATTCATAGATGTTCATCTAATAAATTGCTTTTCCTGAATCTGAAAGAAAAATAGCAATGAGAACAATTAGGTACTTATAGGCAACTAAAAATAATTCTATTGATTCCATATTTTTAATTATGAGTTAATCTGGGTTAGAAGAGTGACAAGACTTAGAAAATGAATAAGGTGTCCTTAGATTCTTTAGGAGGGTCAGTGACAGGGTAACTAGATATCTCTTTTTAAAGAAATTGCTCTTCTTAACAATTTGATTTATTATATAAAGGATTTTTTTAAATGTTGGTTTTTTTCCTTAAGTGATTATATGAAACTAGGAAAGAGATCAACATGATCATTCTCTCTCTAAAAATTGTATTTGTTGTTATTTTACAGTTTATAACAATACATCTATTTTCAGTTTCTCTTACAGGTTTCACTCTACACTGGTCAGATATGAATGGGTTTTTGACAATATGTATGGTTGTGTTGTTTAGTGAATGTGCCTAACTATTGTGGTAGTCTTATTGCTCTACCAGTCCCAATACACATAGTTTTGAAGCCATTCTCCATGTGTCCTCCAGAGAACTCTTTCTTTCTAATACATAAATTTGATCATATCAGTAGACTATTTAAGATTCTTGACTTTCATGACCCCAGCCTTCTCACAGAGTCTTCCCTATGTATGTATGTCAGCAACCTTACACCTCCCTCTACTCTACCTGCAAAATAGCTTTGTTTTGTTTTGTTTTGTTTTTGTCTTTAGGACAAAAAACACTTAAGCACTCATGTCCTTTTTTATGAAACCTTCTCCAGACTTTTGACAGGCCTATTGGTCCTATGTTTTTTGTCTTTTGTGTTTTCAACTGTATACAAAATAGAATTTTATCGGGGCGCCTGGGTGGCGCAGTCGGTTAAGCGTCCGACTTCAGCCAGGTCACAATCTCGCGGTCCGTGAGTTCGAGCCCCGCGTCAGGCTCTGGGCTGATGGCTCAGAGCCTGGAGCCTGTTTCCGATTCTGTGTCTCCCTCTCACTCTGCCCCTCCCCCGTTCATGCTCTGTCTCTCTCTGTCCCAAAAATAAATAAACGTTGAAAAAAAAAATTAAAAAAAAAAAAAAAGAATTTTATCATAACACCTATGACACTTTTTTGGTGTCCATGTTTGTGTTCCTCTTCTAAACTCCAAAGAGGAAATCCCAATAAATATTAACCTTGGGGATTCAGGAACAAGAAATCATAATTCCTAGAAATTCTTGGGAATTCTTAAATCATAAGCTGTTCTTAAAATATTTCTAGCAGTCTTTATATCTTGTATTCATTATTATGAATATCTAAAATTTTGTATACTATATGAAAAATGTTAAGTTTAGTAGTATCAATAAAGAACTACAGCCTCCAATGAATATTCAAACCCTAGAAAACACCAGTGAATAGTTAGTGGGTTTTTTCAGATAACATGACATTCAGACTACCTACCTAGTAAAACTAAGAGACCACACAGAATCATGTGGCAAATGGCTAATGTAATGACTTACTTTGCTTCCAAAACTCATAGGATTTGTATAAATTATATTATGCATATAAACACGTTCATATTTATTTTATTTTCAAGAGTGGTTCACTTTATCAGCAGACAGGGCCATGAACAGACACATAACTTGACGACAGCGACAAATAAGACTGACCAATTAATTAAATCATGACCATCTTTCTTCTATGTTTGCCTTCCCTGGTTCTTAGCAATGCTGACCTGAACCCTCTACTCCTTGTGTTGTGTCAGCACTTCCTACTCTTGCTGCTAGCTTGATGTGTGTATATTCCTTTAACCAGTGATGTCTCCATGTTGTTAAGCTTTAATTCTCACAGCAGATTGTAATACTTTTCCTAGTTCTGATTTTCTCTATTTCTTGACTGATTTTTTTTGGGGGGGGATGGGGGATTTGGAATTCAGAAAAATAATAAATTTTCTGAAAAATGCTGGAAACTCATTCTTGTATGGAAACAATCTCCAATGCCTAGTATATCAGACATTCAGTAAAATATTTTGAGATATTTCTTAAGTGAATATTACTTTGTAGTCCAAAAGCATCTAACATAGTATCTGGTACATAGAGATACTTACAATATTTTAATGATTGTATCTGTAGTTCTTTTGAATCAGGGTCATGATAAAGTCGGGCATCAGAGTTTAGATTTGGTAATTGCCACCAGAAATGCCAGGTTATCTTTTATTATTTAGGTGTCTTGGGAGTCGATAATCCTTTACCTAAAATCAAAGAGAAAACTCATAAGATGTTTAAAACTCACCAAAAACTTTGTGTAATATGCTTTTGTAGAACTCTCTTTTATAGAGTTTGTTTCTATGGCCATTAATTATTTGATTATTTGCTTGATGTTTGAATTTTTTAAAAAATTTTTAAGGTTATTATTTTGAGAGAGACAGTGAAAATGTGAGGAGGGGAGGGACAGAGAGAGAGGGATTCCCAAGCAGGCTCCACACTGCCAATGCAGAGCCCAGTGTGGGGCTTGAACCCACAAAACTGTGAGATCATGAACTGAGCTGAAACTGAGAGTCAGACGCTTAACGACTGAGCCACCCAGGTGCCCCTCTTGATGTTTGACTTCTTGATTGAGCTACCTGAGGGCAGGGATTATTTCTTTTGTATTCACAGGTGTGATCTTAGAAGGTACTGGTTAACCACAGTATATGCATGGAATAGGCAGCTTATTTAGTATTTATTGTATGCATAAGTGAATGAAGAAGATGGCAATGTGAATGAAGAATAATACCCCAGGATGTGAGCCTCTTTTACTGAGATCCCTGAGAGATTCTGAAGAACACAGTTTGAAAACCACTACTATATTCCTTGATACAGGCTGAATAAATATGTCACATGGTCTTGCAAAAGATTTTCTCTATGAAGGACTGGTAGTGAAATGTTATTATCCTAACTGTGTACCTTTTACCCTGTCTGTTTTAGTAACATGTTTTGTTATTAGAGATAGTGCATTATTAATATTGTCATTGATCCTATTATTTACTTCCTTGTGACCTCTTTAGAAAGAGCGTTTCACCCCTTTCAACTTACTGAATGGTTTTGCTTAAATATTGATCCAAGGATATCATGATACAATGTTCTTCTAAATTCTGAAGGTTAAAAAAATTCCTTATTTAGATTTTTAGTATCTCCTCCTTGTTTAGTGTAACTAGTTTTGTGGGATGGAATAGTAGATATATTAATACTTGGGATGTTTTACTTATGTCCTGATTTCATCATGGTATCAAGTGGGGGTAGGGTGAAGGCAGAAAACTTAATTTGGAAAAGTTGAACTAGAGGGGGTTAAATGCCAGAAAAGGGCATCTAATCTTCTGAATAGATATTTTAGATAAGACTTCCCTGAACATGTTATTGTTGAGACTTTCCTCAACTTGTTTTCTCTGTTTCTAACACTGAAGACCAAGCCAACATACTAGTTTTCTGTATTCTGATGATTCCTGGGGTATCAGATGATCAAGATAAAAAAATCCAGTTTAGTTCCATACGGGACTAGTTTCTGGAGCTGGAAAATGTAGAGGTGGAAAGCAGCTACTCAGTCAGAATATGTAGTTGTTGTCATGGAAAACTAAAATTTATACTTAGAGTGAAAATGTAGATGTTTCATTAGTACAGATTTTTGTGGAAAGTCAAACAATATGCTCTTCTGTTCTAGTTCTTTTTTATCAGATCTTTTGTACTGTTTAATTTTGATTGGATTTTTATCAGGTGTTTTTTTATTTCTTTTAGTTGTGGGAAACTTGATCTAGTATTTATATTTGTGGCTGATTTAGAGTATATTGAGCTAGCTAAGAAGAATTTTCCCCATATGTATTTGTCAAAAGCAAATAAAGCTGTCAGTTTTGAACTTGACAACACAATCTTCACTGAAAAAGAGCAATCAAACACATTTAATCTATTCATACAAACTGAATTCTATCCCTTGAGTCACTTAACATAATTAGGATATTTCTGCTTAGGATTGTAAAATGCTTCCACTATTTTGTAAGGATTTAAAAAGGAAGACAATGGAGTGGCTCAGTCAGTGAAGCGTCTGACTCCTGGTTTTGGCTCAGGTCATGATCTCAGGGTTTTGTGAGTTCAAGCCTGGTGCAGGGCTCTGTGCTGGCAGCACAAAAATACCTATTTATAAAAACCTAGAATTATTGATGTCTTTTGTGTATTGAAAATTTGAGTTAGATGATAGAGAATTTGGTTTACTTTGAAGTTATACATTTAAAATAAATGCTATAGCATGAAGATGGGACTTTCAAGTTACTAGGGGACTTAAGATAAATTTTAGAGAAAAGAAAGAGTTTATAAAAATAATTCCAAGATAAATGGTATTTTTTAATCTATATTTTTATATTGAGGGGAGGGAGTAGAAAAGAAAACCCCTATACTAGGCCCTACTAAGTGGCAGCTTCTTGTTCCATAGGATTAAGGAGTCTACATATTTAATGCAATCCCTATCAAAACCCCAACAGCATTTTTCACAGAACTAGAACAAACAATCCTAAAGTGGATATGGAGCCACAAAAGACCCCGAAAAGCCAAAGCAATCTTGAAAAATAAAAGCAAAGCTGGAGAAATCACAATCCCAGATTTTAAGATATACTACAAAGCTGTAGTGATCAAAGCAGTATGGTACTGGCACAAAAATAGACACATAGATCAGTAGAACAGAATAGAAAATCCTAAAATCATGATTAGATGGTCAGTTAATCTTCAACAAGACAAAAATATGCAGTGGGAAAAAGTCTCTTCAATAAATTGTGCTGGGAAAACTGGACAGCTACATGCAAACTAATGAAACTGGATCACTTTCTATCACTTTCTTACACCATACAGAAAAATAAACTCAAAATGAATTCAAGACCTAAATGTGAGACATGAAACAATAAAAATTCTAGAAGAGAGCACAGGCAGTAATTTTTCTGACATTGGCCATAGCAACATATTTCTAGATATCTCTCTTGAGGCAAGGGAAACAAAAGCAAAAATAAACTATTGGGACTACATCAAAGTAAAAAGCTTCTACAGCAAAGGAAACAATCAACAGAATTAAAACTGGGAAAAATTTGAAACTGACATATCCAATAAAGGCTTATTTGCTCAAATATTTAAAGCACTGATACAGCTTAACACCCCCCCCCAAATAATCTAATTAAAAATGGGCAGAAAACACAAAAAGAAATTTCTCCAGAGAAATGGCCATTGAAATGGCCAACAGACACATGAAAAGATGCTCAGCATCACTCATCATCAGAAAATGCAGATCAAAACTACAATGTCATATCACCTCACATCTGTCAAAATGGCTAACATGAACAACACAAGAAACAACAAGTGTTGGTGAGGATGTAGAGAAAAAGTGACCTTTATGTACTGTTGTTGATGGGAATGCAAACTGGTGCAGCCACTGTGGAAAACTGTGGAGGTTCCTAAAAAAATTAAAAATAGAAGTATATGATCCAGTGATGCCACTACTGGTTATTTACCCAAAGAATATGAAAACACTAATTTGAAAAGATATATACACCGCTGTGTTTATTGCAGCATTACTTATAATAGCCAAATGATTAAAGCAGCTCAAATGACCATGGATAGATGAATGGATAAATGCTACAAAAGATATCAACCATATATCATATAACCTTACTGAATCTGTAAGAAACTGTACTTGCAATGAAACCAGTGAACCTAAATCACTGTTGATAATATGGGTGTCACTTATAACACAATTATTAAGAAATGTTTCTGAAATGTCATAAAGAGGAAATAATACTGTAGCATTAAAGTTCCACATTATTTGATCAAGACTTTGGGGTCAAAGTAAGAAGAGAAAAATGCAAATTATGCTTTGTTAAGGATGAATATAGTTATAACCTAATTCTTGACATCAATAAGAAATACAGGTTTAATGTATTTTTAAAAACAAAAGGACTAATAATAGAAATAAAATGTTAAGGAAAAGTTTTGAGAAAGGAATAAAGAAATGAAAAAAGCTTGATTACAAAAACTAAAGAAAGAGTACAAAGAACAGGAAAGGATAATAATGACTATGTAAAATTCAGTCACAGGAATAATACCAAATGTGAACACATTAAAAGACAAAGCTTTTCAGATTGTAGACCAAAAAAAGCCAACTGCAGTTATGACTGTTTTTAAGAGATGTGGCCAAGATAAAATGACAGAAATAGAAGGAAAAAAATGGATAGTCAACACTATACCAGTTAAATGAAAAGAAAGAGAATGCTTAGGTAGCAATATTAATAGCTAACAAAATTCAAGATGAAGAGCATTATATAACATTAAACTGTATTTTTTGGTAATAAAATATGTAATCCATAAAGATGATACATCATTCTTTTGCTTAACTGAAAAACGTAACAAAACTTATGAAGCAAATTTAGAAATACAAAGATTGAACTGGTTACAGTTCAATCACAGACTTTCTCTTCCTGTTCTCCACCATGGTGCAGGGTCAAGATGAAAAGGATAACCCCTTGCAGGAACTTTGCATCTACAAGCTTTGCCTCAACATCTGTGTGGGGGAGAGTGGAGAGAGACTGATCCTGGTGGTTAAGGTGCTGGAGCTGTTTACAAGACAGACCGCTGTGTTTTCCAAACCTAGATGCACTATTAGGTCCCTTGGCATCAGCAGAAATGAAAAGATTGCCATCCTTCATAGTCTGTGGGGCTAAGGCAGAAGAAATCCTGGAGAAAGGTCTAAGGGTGAGGGAATTGGCGTTAAGAAAAAGTAACTTCTTCAGTATTGGAAACTTTGGTTTTGGGATCCAGGAGCACATCTCTCTGGGGATCAAATATGACTCAAGAATTGGTATCTATGGCCTGGACTTCTTTGTGGTGCTGAGTAGGCCAGGTTTCAGCGTCACAGACTAGAAGCTCAGGACAGGCTGCATTGGGGCCAAACATAGAATCAGCAAAGAGGAGGCCGTGCACTGGTTCCAGCAGAAGTATGATGGGATGATGGGATCATCCTTCTTGGCAAATAAATTACTATTTCTATCTAAAACGTCAGTAAAAACTTTTCAGTGAAATGTGGAAAAAAAAAGTTCAACCACAGTGATATACTGTGTATGGTAACATTTCTTAGATTGTGATGATGAAGTAGAAAAGCTAAGGGTATAGATGGTATGAATTATGCAATTAGTAGTTTTAAAAATATACATCTCACCTTTAAGAACAGAGAATATACTTTTTAGTGCTTATGTAACAGAAGAAAATTACATACTCGTTTTTAAAGAACATCTAAAGAAATTTGAAGTTGAATAATTATTCTCTCTGACTATAATGTGGTAAAACTATAAACACATCATTAAGAGACAACACATTTAAGCACTTATAAATTAAAAAAATTTTTTTTTTCAACGTTTATTTATTTTTGGGACAGAGAGAGACAGAGCATGAACGGGCGAGGGGCAGAGAGAGAGGGAGACACAGAATCGGAAACAGGCTCCAGGCTCTGAGCCGTCAGCCCAGAGCCTGACGCGGGGCTCGAACTCACGGACCGCGAGATCGTGACCTGGCTGAAATCGGACGCTTAACCGACTGCGCCACCCGGGCGCCCCAAGCACTTATAAATTTAAAAGCAAGCACTAATTTTCAGGGTGAAAAGGAAATCAAAAGTGAATTTTATAAAGTATATATATAATAATTGAAATTAAAATATGACTTGTCAAAACCTAAGTGATGTGGACAAAACCTTACTCAGTAGAAAAGTGATAGCCTGTTATGCTTTTGCTTTCAAATAGGAAAGAATAAAATAAGCATTCAACTAAAGAGCTAGAAGAAAGAATACAACAATAATTGTATGATGAATTGTTATAGTTAAGAACAGAAGGTAATATGTTAGTAAACAAGTACATGAATAAATAACTCATCTGGTAGGTGTTTGATAAAAATCAAGTTAACTGGGGGTGCCTGGGTGGCTTAGTCGGTTAAGCGCCCAACTTCAGCTCAGGTCATGATCTCACGGCTCATGAGGTTGAGCCCCACATCAGGCTCTGTGCTGACAGCTCAAAGCCTGGAGTCTGTTTCTGATTCTGTGTCTCCCTCTCTCTCTGCCCTTCTCCTGCTCATGCTCTGTCTCTCTCTCAAAAATAAATAAACATTAAAAAAATTTAAATCAAGTTAACTGTATCTTTGAATATGACAATAAAATAGACCCACCTAGGCATATGAAAGAAAAAATAATACAGAACATTAGGAATGAAAATGATGGTAGAATTGCAAATATAGAAGATAAAAAATATAAAAATATGTAGTTTTTATTCAGTAAGAAAACATAAGTGGAAATAATTAACTTCTTAAAAAATGTCAGTTATGGAATTAATGCATGTCAAGGTTGACTGTATTGATAGATCAGTAACCATTGAACACATTGGAAATTTTAAGGATTTACTCTACAGAAGTGCTAGTACTAGATTATTTTACATGTGTGTTCTTTTAAATTTTCAGGTAACAGACAATTTAGTTTCTGTTGGTTGATTAGAAAAAGACAGAAAACTCTTCAGTTTACCCAACTCTCATATCAAAATTGAAATGAGATAAGAAAACTGGAGACCAATTTTACATATGAATGAGGATGCAAAATCCTAAATTACAAATAGCAATCCAGTATCATATTAAATATACACACACACACACACACACACACACACACACACACACACACACACACACCATAGGGAGACAAATTTAATTCTAGGAGTGTAAAGATGATTCTTACCAGGAATAAATATGTTAATGTATTAAAAGGGAAAACCTATATAATCATCCTGGATTATATCCTAAATAAATTTAACAAACCATAAGAGTATTCTGGATTACTCTTTATAGAAATAATGACGATTACTCTGTGTCATGCACTGAGCAAGCACTTTACATGGACTGTCTAATGTAACCTTCCTAAAAACCCTATGAAGTAGCTAGTACTGGTATGTTCATTTTATAGATTAGGAAACTGAGGCACAGCATGGTTACATAATCTTACTAAGGTCATGCAGTTAGAGATGGAACGAGCATTTGAACTTTGACAGTTTGAATCATGAATCTGTTTTTATTCATTATGTTAAAATTTTTTTTTAATGTTTATTCATTTTTGAGAGAGACAGAGGCAGAACGCGAGTGGGTTAGGGGCAGAGAGAGAGGGAGACAAGAATCCGAAGCTCCAGCCTCCAAGCTGTCAGCACAGAGCCTGATGCGGGGCTGGAACCCATGAGCTGTGAGATCATGACCTGAGCTGAAGTCAGATGCTCAACTGACTGAGCCACCCAGGCACCCCTACCCATTATGTTATTCATTGTCTTTTTGTTCATTACTGAAAGAACAAAAGCTTCTTTTAATGTGGCAAAAAGATATCCATGAGAATCCTACAGCAAAGGTCATACCAAATGGTGAAACCCTACCAGACAGGCCATAAAATTCATCAGTACGACAAGAATTATCCTCTCATTATTTCAGTGGTTCTTGTCAATGCTGTTTTTTAAGGGGAAAAAAATTCAGGATAAGGTCAGCTGATTAACAGTTCCATCTGCAACCTGAAATCCTCCTTGCCATGAAACATAACATACTCACATACTCCAGGGATTAAGGTGTAGATATCTTTGGGATACCATTGTTCTGCCTAGCACAGTATCTTTGGAAATATTGTTACCTAAGAAGAGAATGAGAATAAGAACAATTTCCACCAAAATCAGTGTTTGCATAATAGTGAAAGATTAATCTGCCTTGTGAGTTGGTTTAATTTTCAAGAATTATACTCATAGAAGAGAAGATGAGGGTGGGAGAATAATGTTTTATACTCTGAGACCCAGTGACAAAGTTGAAACTGTGTTGAAATAGATGTTCTAGTTTTCTTCTCATATTTTCTTAACTCTGTGGTTCTCTGTATGGTTACAGATTCTTATATTCTAAAATACTGTCTTGTGGCATATACTATATATATAGTAGAGAGATCATAAATTCGGTGATTATAACTCAAGGAGTTATTTCTGCTCACAGTTGGCCAGTTCTGGTTTGCTGTGTGAATATGTTATTGCAATTTGCATCAAGTGATTCAGGGTGCATATTATTCATTAGAAAATATTTGGTTAGTGTAATTTTAGCTATAGTGTTTCCTATGTAAACTCACTTATGTAAAATGTGCATTTATGGTCTCCATTGTGACTAGGTAGTAGGTCTATTGCATAGCTTTGCTTAGAAGATGAGAAATTGTTACATTTTCTGTGACTGAATCAAATAGGCATTTATTTATCACAAAGTCAGTGTTTTCAGTTACTTTTAGAAAGCATTTTAAATTATCAGAGTTAATCTTAAGATTTCCACATGTGGCTATCAAGCACTTGTAATATGGCTAGTCCTAATTGCAATGTGCCATAAATATAAAATAAACACTCATGTTGAAAACATTACCAGAAGGAATTTAAAAATACCTCAATAATTTTGTATTGATTATGTGTTTAAATGATAGTATTTTGGATATAGTAGATTAAATCAAATATATTAAAACTAATTTCACTCTTTTTGCTTTCTTAATGTGGCTATTAAAACCTTTAAATTTACATGTATATTCACATTATTCTAGATCCATTTGGTCCACATGAGACACTTCTAATGATAATAGAAGCTCATGATAATAAACTTACATCATCACTATAGGGATGAGAACTTACGGTACTACACTCAAAAGCATGTGTACGTCTTTGCAGTTCATCCAAAAATGGAAACAAACTATTCAGATACAAATTTCAAAGAAGAGGGACTTTGTTTTGCATTGCATGAAATTATCTGATGCAATAGAAGACTATTCCTACATACTTTGACACCCTCCCTGAGGCATTTGATGCACATTCTGTATGAGTTTCTATATCTGGAGCCCTGGAGTGATTTCAAGTGTCAGGGGTCATATATGAAAATCAAGGAAAGTTGTAACAGTCTTATGTTGCTAGTGGATATTTCCCATAGGTTGGTAGAGGGCGTAATGATCAATTTGTGGAGTAGCTGTGCCTAAATCTTATTTACTATACTTGTGAATATAATGGCCCAAGAAATTCAGGCTTATAGTTTATTTAGGAATAATCTTCTTTAATATGTGAAAGCTCAGGGAATAAAACATTCTGACTAAACAATGTCCTGGTTATTTGAAAATTCTCTAGGAAACCTATTTTATGTTTGTTTTAAAACCTACTAATCCAATTTTTTTTTTTTTTTGCATTCGTACAGATACTTAACAAAGGAAATTAAACCTTTGGTAATTAGGGATCTCAGATTGTCTCAGAACATTCATCCTGGGCAAGAATCTCCACATACAGAATTTAAAATATTGACAAGTATATATAGGAGAAGGAATTGACTTCACATTAGACTAACACCAAAGATCTATACATTGCCCTTTTTTTTTTTTTGAAATAAGAGTGTAACAAGCATTTACAATTGCTTAGAAACTCTTGCACTTTGTAAAACAGATTTATGTTAATATAGGCCCTCTTTAAATTTGAGGATTATTATTGAGAAACAAGGGGAGCACAGTGCAAAATGTTGGAATGAAGTAGAACATTAGCACAAAGCTTGAGCTTTTAAACATCAAGTTTTATTATTTAAAATATGTTTTTATTATTTTTTTTTAATTTTTTTTTTCAACGTTTATTTATTTTTGGGACAGAGAGAGACAGAGCATGAACGGGGGAGGGGCAGAGAGAGAGGGAGACACAGAATCGGAAACAGGCTCCAGGCTCTGAGCCATCAGCCCAGAGCCCGACGCGGGGCTCGAACTCACAGACCGCGAGATCGTGACCTGGTTGAAGTCGGACGCTTAACCGACTGCGCCACCCAGGCGCCCCTAAAATATGTTTTTAGTTGGAAGCTTTGGGTCTGGCTTATTTATAGTGTTTCAAATATGTGTGCATGTGCTCTGGGTATGTGCATACAGGCTCTGTCAATAGGTACAGTCAAATATATTTATATATATACTAAATCCCCATGCTAAACCTCCTTGCTTTAAAAAAAATATTGCATTCACATCCATTCTGTTTAGGAAAGCAGACATGCACTAGAGATTTTTTTTCATGCTATCATAATTTTTTTTTCTGATAATGGGGAACTGAGGATGGTATAGGTACATGGAATCTATAGACCCTGAATCTTATTTCAGTTATAAATACCAGTATCTTCCTTATTAACCATTTATAAGGTCTCATAACATACAGGACATTTTTAGAAATAGATGGAGTTAATTTACAGTATTTTCTTATTTCTTTTCCCTACTTTGCTGGAGGTATTCCTGAGCAACATAGTGTTCTAGTTAACTTTAACTGAAACTTGGGTTTCCCCAAAATACACCACTGCCCTTGCAGTTCTCTGTAATGGAAATATCTCATCATCATGCATTTCATTCATGGGAGAAACTTCATTATTTTTCTCTTATCGTATCATAGGCATACCTTCTCCCATAGGTTTTATTTTAGACATATCTATTTGAATTTCCTCCCTCTTTCTATCCACTACTATATCTCCATTAGTTCAGATTTCTTTCCTCCTTCCCTAGACATACTAGACTAACTCTCTGCCACTAATTTGTGTACTCTGTTCACCTTCCAAATGTCACAAGAACTCTCATTCTAAAACACTGATCTTGTATCTTTCTGATACAAGATATCTGTCCGATAATGCTCTTAGATCCAGGTTGCCTACAGAATAAAGACTAAGCTTCTTGACATGTTATAAGTCACTTCACAATCTGAATAAACCTGTGTTTTCTTCCCTTGTAATTTATTGTCTTTTTGTTTTTCCTTGAAGGGAATACATGATAATTTTGACTCTTCAAATAATTCAGAGGTGAATGATGTATTTTTGCATGCATTTTTTCTATGTTAATGCAAATCTTAGACAATGGGAATAATAACAACATCTGTCTTTTAGTTGTGTGGATATAAATCAGTTAATACATGTAAAACATTTAGGATATTGGCACACAATATTCTGAAGTTTGCTTTTTTCACTTAATATGTTTTAGTTAACTTTATTTATTTTTCCTTCCAAATTTTTATTTAAATTCTAGCTAGTTAACATACAGTCCAATATTGGTTTTAGGATTAGAATTTAGTGATTCTTCAATTACATACAAATGTTTTGGTTAACTTTCAAGGTCAATACATATAGATCAAACTAACTTACTTTAGTAGTTGATATTCCGTGGTGTAGGTGGATCTTAATTAGTTTTTCCCTTTTTGAAGGTCATTCATCTGCTTTTTTTTTATAGTACTAAAATTATACAGTAACTAGTTTTGTATCTGTAGTCTTCATATTAGTACTTTTATTTCATAGGCATCGAGAGGAATTTGAAGAAAAAAATTGTGAAACAAGCACTGAGAGAATCTGTGCACCACCAATTATAAACAGTCCTAAAAAATATGATTCTAGTGCCAAAATAGAGAAATCAATGAATACAAGAAAACCCCTAGAAATAGACCAGCACTGCATATAAGAATTTACTATAAGATAAAGTTGATATTTGAAAAATGTAAGAAAAGATAAAATCATTCAAGAAATATTCCTGAAAAAATGTTTTCATGATTGAGGGTGAAAAATACTCATTTCTCTGCCTCATGCTATCTGGTATCCCTTTCCTCAACTTTGTCTGTTACCTGGTAGTCCAGAGACCATGAGTTTAATCCATTCCAGAGAATAAAATCTCTCATTCTCCTGTTCCAAGAAGAGCAAGGAATCTGAGAATCTAATTGATATAGATTTTCAACCAATGCTGCTAGTTACTTCAATATTCCACTCCTTTTTATTTTTGAGTAGTATTCCATTATATGGATATATCATGATTTATTTATCCATTCACCTGTTTTTTTTAATTTTAATTTTTTTAATGTTTATTTTTGAGAGACAGAGAGTGAGTGGTGGGGGGTGGGGGCTGGGGGTGCAGAGAGAGAGGGAGACACAGAATCCAAAGTAGGCTCCAGGCTCCGAGCTTTCAGTGCAGAGCCCGACGCAGGCTGGAACTCATAATCTGCAAGATCATGACCTGAACTGAATTCTACCGCTTAACCCACTGAGCCACCCAGGCACCTCTTCCATTCACCTGTTAATGAACCTTTGAATTGTTTCAGTTTTGGACTATATTATAAATAAAACTTTAGGAATATTTATATATAAATCTTGGTATGAGCATATGCTGTCATTTCTCTTGACTAAATAACTAGAGTGGAGTGACTGATTGTATTGTAGTTAAACATTTAACTTTTTAAGAAACTACCAAATTGTTTCCTAAAGTTGTTGTACTATTTTATGTGGCTACCTGCAGTATGTGAGAGTTGTAGTTGATTTATATCCCTGTCAACATTGGTTTGCGAAGTCTTTTTAATCATGGCCATTCTAATAGATATAACTACTATCTCATGACTTTAATTTGCATTTCTCTAAAGACAAATGATGTTGAGCACCTTTTCATGTTCATACTTGCCATCTGTATATCTTTGTTGTAGTATCTGCTTCAAATCTTTTGATTTTTTTTAAGTTGTTGATTTTCTTGTTCGTATATTTTAGGGTTTCTTATCTGGATCAAAGGCTATATCAGAAAATGTGATTTGCAAATGTTTTCTCTCAGTTCATTTCCTTCTTATTTTCTTTAACAGTGTCTTTGAAGAGCAGAAATTCTTAACTGTTGAAATTTTAATTTGTCAAATTTTCTTGTGTAGGTCATTTTGGTGTCATATCAAGAGATCTTTGCTTCACCTAAGGTGACAAAAATTTTCCAATATATTTTCTTATAGAAGTTCTATAGTTTTAGGTTCTGCTTTTAGATCTAGGATTCATTTTTAAGTTAATTTTTGTATATGGTGTGGTGAGGTATGGTCAAACTATTTATTTTGGCCGAAGGATATCCATTTGTTTCAGCCCAGTTTTTTGATCGGACTACCCCTTCTTTAATCAATTGCCATAGTGCTTTTGTCAAAAGTCAGTTGCATTTATGTACAGGTGAAAGTGTACTCTGTGTCTCTCCATTCTGTTCCATTGATTTATCTTTAATATCATACTCTCTCTCATTTACTATATAATTTCATCATAGCTTGTAATCAGGTAGTATAAGTCTCCAACTTTTTTCTTTTTCAAAATTGCTTTGGCTAGTTGAGATCCTTTGACTTTCCACATGAATTTTAAAATCAGCTATGGGGCGCCTGGGTGGCTCAGTTGGTTGAGCGTCCGACTTCGGCTCACATCAAGATCTCGCAGTCTGTGAGTTCGAGCCCCGCGTCAGGCTCTGGGCTGATGGCTCAGAGCCTGGAGCCTGCTTCCGATTCTGTGTCTCCCTCTCTCTCTGCCCCTCCCCCGTTCATGCTCTGTCTCTCTCTGTCTAAAAAATAAATAAATGTTAAAAAAAAATAATAAAATCAGCTAGTCAATTCCTATAAAACAAGCTTGCTGGGATTTTTTTTAAGATGAAATTTATTGTCAAATTGGTTTCCATACAACACCCAGTGCTCATCCCAATAGGTGCCCTCCTCATTGCCCATCATCCACTTTCCCCTCCCTCCCACCCCCCCATCAACCTTCAGTTTATTCTCAGTTTTTAAGAGTCTCTTATGGTTTACTTCCATCCCTCTCTGTAACTTTTTTCCCCCCTTCCCCTCCCCCATGGTCTTCTGTTAAGTTTCTCAGGATCCACATAAGAGTGAAAACATAAGGTATCTGTCTTTCTCTGTATGACTTATTTCACTTAGTATAACACTCTCCAGTTCCATCCATGTTGCTATAAAAGGCCATATTTCATTCTTTCTCATTGCCAAGTAGTATTCCATTGTATATATAAACCACAACTTCTTTATCCATTCATCAGTTGATGGACATTTAGGCGCTTTCCATAATTTGGCTATTGTTGAAAGTGCTGCTATAAACATTGGGGTACAAGTACTCCTATGCATCAGCACTCTTGTATCCTTTGGGTAAATTCCTAGCAGTGTTATTGCTGGGTCATAGGGTAGATCTATTTTTAATTTTTTGAGGAACCTCCACACTGTTTTCCAGAACTGCTGCACCAGTTTTCATTCCCACCAACAGTGCAAGAGGGTTGCCATTTCTCCACATTCTCTCCAGCATTTATAGTCTCTTGATTTGTTCATTTTAGCCACTCTGACTGGTGTGAGGTGATATCTGAGTGTGGTTTTGATTTGTATTTCCCTGATGAGGAAGGACGTTGAGCATCTTTTCATGTGCCTGTTGGCCATCCGGATGTCTTCTTTAGAGAAGTGTCTATTCATGTTTTCTGCCCATTTCTTCACTGGGTTATTTGTTTTTTGGGTGTGGAGTTTGGTGAGTTCTTTATAGATTTTGGATACTAGTCCTTTGTCCAATATGTCATTTGCAAATATCTTTTCCCATTTTGTTGGTTGCCTTTTAGTTTTGTTGGTTGTTGCCTTTGCAGTGCAGAAGCTTTTTATCTTCGAAAGATATGGGATTAGTCATTGTGATATCTGTAGTTTTCATGCTTGTAGTGGTGTCTCTGGTACTTTGTGGTCCTTGCAACATTTCACTCACAGAGTCCCCCTTAGGATCTCTTGTAGGGCTGGTTTAGTGGTGATGAATTCCTTCAGTTTTTGTTTGTTTGGGAAAACCTTTATCTCTTTTTCTATTCTGAATGACAGACTTGCTGGATAAAGGATTCTTGGCTGCATATTTTTTTTTTTGTTCATCATATTGAAGATTTCCTGCCATTCCTTTGTGGCCTGCCAAGTTTCAGTAGACAGGTCTGCTACTACCCTATGTGTCTACCTTTGTATGTTAGGGCCTGTTTATCCCTAGCTGCTTTCAGAATTGTTTCTTTATCCTTGTATTTTGCTATTTTCACTAGGATATGTCATGCAGAAGATCTATTCAAATTATGTCAGAAGGGAGTTCTCTGTACCTCTTGGATTTCAATGCCTGTTTCCTTCCACAGACCAGGGAAGTTCTCAGCTATGATTTGTTCAAGTACACCTTCAGCCCCTTTCTCTCTTCTTCTGGAATTCCTATGATACGGATATTGTTCTGTTTGATTGCATCATTTAGTTCTTTAATTCTCCTCTCATACTCCTGGATATTTTTATCTCTCTTTTTCTCAGCTTCCTCTTTTTCCATAATTTTATCTTCTAATTCACATATTCTCTCCTCTGCCTCTTCAATCCGTGCTATGGCTGCCTGCATTTTATTTTGCACCTCATTTGTAGCATCTTTTAATACCTCACGACTATTTTTTAGTCCCTTGATCTGTGTAGCAGTAGATTCTCTGCTGTCCTCTATGCTTTTTTCAATCCCAGTGATTAATTTTATGACTATTATTCTAAATTCTTGTTCCGTTATATTGCTTAAGTCATTTATGATCAATTCGTTAGCTGTCGCCACTTCCTGGAGTTTGTTTTGAGGAAAATTCTTCCGTTTCGTCATTTTGATTAGTCCCTGCAGTAGCTCCAAACTGCAGGGCACTTCCCCTGTAGCTGTCTGGAGTAACTTGTGTTGGTGGGCGGGGCCACAGTCAGACCCGATGTCGGCCCCCAGTCCAGTGCTGGGGCCAAAGTCAGACTGGTGTGTACCTTATCTTCCCTTCTCCCAGGGGCAGGACTCACTATCCAGTGGTGTGGCCTGTGTCTGGGCTGCTTGTACACTGCCAGGCTTGTGGTGCTGCTTCGATGGGATCTGACCAAGGGTGTATTAACCGGGGTGGATCCGCAAGGTGCACAGGGGCGGGAGGGTCAGGCTTAGCTCACTTTGCCATCAGTGGTCCCCTGCAGAAGGAGCCCTGCAGCACCAGGAGGGAGGCAGGCCCCTCAGAGGGATGGATCCACAGGAGCACAGCGTTGGGTGTTTGCGAGGTGCAAGCAAGTTGGGTGACAGGAACTGGTTCCCTTTGGAATTTGGCTGGGGATGGGAGAGAGAAATGGCGCTTGCCAGCGCCTTTGTTCCCCCACCAAGTCCTGTCCTTCTGTGACTCAACAACTCTCCCTCCTGTCATCTTCTCGCCCTCCCTGCTCTCCGAGAGCAGAGCTGTTGACTTTTAAAATTCCAGATGTTAAGTCCCACTGGCTGTCAGACTCACACAGTCCGGCCCCTCCACTTTTGCAAGCCAGACTTCAGGGGCTCTACCTTGCCTGTGGGCTGCCCCTCCACCACCCCGGCTCCCTCCCACCAGTCCGTGTAGCACACACTGCCTCTCCGCCCTTCCTACCCTCTTCCATGGGCCTCTTGTCTACTCTCGGCTCTGGAGAGTCTGTTCTGCTAGTCTTCTGGCAGTTTTCTGGGTTATTTAGGCCTGTGTGGGTGGAATCTAACTGATCGGCAGGACAAGGTGAGCCCAGCATCCTCCTACGCCTCCATCTTCCCAGGTCTCCCACCTTTATTTATTTTTTAAGAGAGATAGAGAGATAGAGAGAGTTGGGGAGGGGTAGAAAGAGGGAGACAGAGGATTCAAACAGCCTCTGTGCAGTGAACGCAGAGCCCTATGCAGGACTTGAACTCAAGAACTGTGAGATCATGACCTGAGCTGAAATCAAGAGTTACCCACTTAACCACCTGAGCCACCCAGGCCCCCCCACCCCCCCATTGTGATTTAATTGTATTTCCCAGATGATGAGTGATGTTGAGTATCTTTTAATGTCTCTTTTGGCTATCTGTATGCCTTCATTGGAGATATGTCTGTTCATGTCCTTTTTCCTTTTTTTGGTTTTTCTTTAGAGAGACAGCATGAGCAGTGGAGAAGGGCAGAGAAAGAAAGAGAATCCCAAGCAGGCCCTACACTCAGGATGGAACCTGAAATGGGGCTTGATCTTACTACCCTTGGATCACGACCTGAACTGAAAATGAGTGGATGCTGAATTGACTGAGCCACTCATGAGCTCATTTTAATTGGATTATTTTTAATTGCATTATTTGTGTTTTCTTGGTGTTGACTTGTATCAGTTCTTTAAATATTTCACCTAGTAAGTCTATATCATTTGCAAATATCTTCTCCCACTCAGTATATTGTCTTTTAGTTTTGTTGATTGTTTTCTGTGCAGAAGCTTTTTATTTTGATGTAGTCCCAATAGTTTATTTTGCTTTTGTTTCCCTTGTTTCAGGAGACCTATTTAGAAAAATATTGCTATGGCCAATGTCAGAGAAATTACTTGCTGCCCTCTCTTCTAGGATTTTTATGGTTGCAGGTTTCACATTGAGGTCCTTAATCTATTTTGAGCTTATTTTTGAAGTGTAAGAAAGTGGTCCAGTTTTATTCTTTTGCATATAGGTGTCTAGTTTTCCCAGCAACATGTGTTGAAGAGACTTTTTCCCATGGCATATTTCTGCCTTCTTTATAGAACTTTAATCAGCCATGTTATTGTGTGTTTATTTCTGGGTTTTGTATTCTGTTCCATTGATCTATATGTGGTTTCGTGCCAGTACCATACTGTTTTTATTGCTATAGTTTTGTAATAAAAGTTTAGGTCTGGAATTGTGATTCCTCCAATTTTCTTCTTTTTCAAGATTGCTTTGGCTACTCAGGGTCTTTTGTGGTTCCATACAAATTTTAGTATTATTTGTTTTAGTTCTGTGAAAAATGCTGTTGGGATTTTGATAGGGATTGCATTAAATGTGTAGATTGCTTTCAGTAGTATAGACAATTTTAACAGTATTTGTTCTTCCAATCCATGAACATGGAAAATCTTTCCATCTCTTTCTGTTATCTTCAGTTTCTTTAATCAGTGTTTTTTTTTTGTTTATTTTTTTATTTTTTTCAATATATGAAATTTATTGTCAAATTGGTTTCCATACAACACGCAGTGCTCATCCCAAAAGGTGCCCTCATCAATACCCATCACCCACCCTCCCCGCCTTCCCACCCCCCATCAACCCTCAGTTTGTTCTCAGTTTTTAACAGTCTCTTATGCTTTGGCTCTCTCCCACTCTAACCTCCGTTTTTTTTTTTCCTTCCCCTCCCCAATGGGTTTCTGTTAAGTTTCTCAGAATCCACATAAGAGTGAAAACATATGGTATCTGTCTTTCTCTGTATGGCTTATTTCACTTAGCATCACACTCTCCAGTTCCATCCATGTTGCTACAAAGGGTCATGTTTCATTCTTTCTCATTGCCACGTAGTACTCCATTGTGTATATAAACCACAATTTCTTTATCCATTCGTCAGTTGATGTACATTTATGCTCTTTCCACAATTTGGCTATTGTTGAGAGTGCTGCTATAAACATTGGGGTACAAGTGCCCCTATGCATCAGTACTCCTGTATCCCTTGGATAAATTCCTAGCAGTGCTATTGCTGGGCCATAGGGTAGGTCTATTTTTAATTTTCTGAGGAACCTCCAGACTGTTTTCCAGAGTGGCTGCACCAATTTGCATTCCCACCAACAGTGCAAGAGGGTTCCCATTTCTCCACATCCTCGCCAGCATCTATAGTCTCCTGATTTTGTTCATTTTGGCAACTCTGACTGGCGTGAGGTGATATCTGAGTGTGGTTTTGATTTGTATTTCCCTGATGAGGAGCGACGTTGAGCATCTTTTCATGTGCCTGTTGGCCATCCGGATGTCTTCTTGAGAGAAGTGTCTATTCATGTTTTCTGCCCATTTCTTCACTGGGTTATTTGCTTTTTGGGTGTGGAGTTTGGTGAGCTCTTTATAGATTTTGGATACTAGCCCTTTGTCTGATATGTCGTTTGCAAATATCTTTTCCCATTCCGTTGGTTGCCTTTTAGTTCTGTTGGTTGTTTCCTTTGCTGTGCAGAAGCTTTTTATCTTCATAAGGTCCCAGTAGTTCATTTTTGCTTTTAATTCCCTTGCCTTTGGGGATGTGTCGAGTAAGAGATTGCTACGGCTGAGGTCAGAGAGGTCTTTTCCTGCTTTCTCCTCTAGGGTTTTGATGGTTTCCTGTCTCACATTCAGGTCCTTTATCCATTTTGAGCTTATTTTTGTGAATGGTGTGAGAAAGTGGTCTAGTTTCAATCTTCTGCATGTTGCTGTCCAGTTCTCCCAGCACCATTGGTTAATGAGGCTGTCTTTTTTCCATTGGATGTTCTTTCCTGCTTTGTCAAAGATTAGTTGACCATACGTTTATGGGTCTAGTTCTGGGGTTTCTATTCTATTCCATTGGTCTATGTGTCTGTTTTTGTGCCAATACCATGCTGTCTTGATGATGACAGCTTTGTAGTAGAGGCTAAAGTCTGGGATTGTGATGCCTCCTGCTTTGGTCTTCTTCAAAATTACGTTGGCTATTCAGGGCCTTTTGTGGCTCCATATGAATTTTAGGATTGCTTATTCTAGCTTCGAGAAGAATGCTGGAGCAATTTTGATTGGGATTGCATTGAATGTGTAGATAGCTTTGGGTAGTATTGACATTTTGACAATATTTATTCTTCCAGTCCATGAGCAGAAAATGTCTTTCCATTTCTTTATATCTTCTTCAATTACCTTCATAAGCTTTCTATAGTTTTCAGCATACAGATCTTGTACATCTTTGGTTAGATTTATTCCTAGGTATTTTATGCTTCTTGGTGCAATTGTGAATGGGATCAGTGTCTTTACTTGTCTTTCTGTTGCTTCATTGTTAGTGTATAAGAATGCAACTGATTTCTGTACATTGATTTTGTATCCTGCAACTTTGCTGAATTCATGTATCAGTTCTAGCAGACTTTTGGCGGAGTCTATTGGATTTTCCATGTATAATATTGTGTCATCTGCAAAAAGTGAAAGCTTGACTTCATCTTTGCCAATGTTGATGCCTTTGATTTCCTTTGTTGTCTGATTGCTGATGCTAGAACTTCCAACACTATGTTAAACAACAGCGGTGAGAGTGGACATCCCTGTCGTGTTCCTGATCTCAGGGAAAAAGCTCTCAGTTTTTCCCCACTGAGGATGATGTTAGCTGTGGGCTTTTCATAAATGGCTTTTATGATGTTAAGTATGTTCCTTCTATCCCGACTTTCTCAAGGGTTTTTATTAAGAAAGGGTGCTGGATTTTGTCAAAGGCCTTTTCTGCATCGATTGACAGGATCATATGGTTCTTATCTTTTCTTTTATTAATGTGATGTGTTATTAATTCTTAATATCTTTGACTTTCTCATTATACATATAAATATACACACATATATATCTTATTTTTTATCTTTTTCATTCTCTATATATACTTACATATATGTATCCATTTGCATGTGTATGTGTGTGTACTTACATACACACCACATTATAATGGTATATAATACACATACTGTCAACAAAGTTCCTTGGCAAACGTCCATCAAAAGATAGCAAATAATACACCTAGGATGATACATCTGCTTACTAACTTTTCCTCATTTGTGATCATTATTAATAGAAAATGACAAAAATGACAATGTGACATATCTACTATATATCCACAATTAGATTATCAAATTAGTTGGTAGGATATAGATATAGATATAGATATAGATATAGATATAGATATAGATATAGTCAATAATTTGCATATCACTGTGGGGCACACATTAAAGCATACACACAGAAAAGCACTCAGGAACCAAACCTTTTTCTTTCTTATAGAAGCTGTCAAAAATGTTAAAGACCTGACTTTCAAGAAACTCAAAGCATGATTTATAGATTACCTGACAAAATCACTCTAAAGCAGCTAGCAGCATTTATCATTAGCTGGAACTCAATTATGGATGCTCCCAGAGTAAATTCCCAGGAAGCCATTTTGAATATTTAATCTTAGTCCTGCATAAATTATCTAATGCACTACTCTACAGTTCAGGTATATGAGATATTAATATCCTTCATTTAATGGATCAGTAACTGATAGCCTCAAAGGTTCAATGCAGATCACAACTGTAACAAATGGTTAGATAGACATTCATACTCAACTGCTGTTCTCTCCAATATGGCAACCACTAGCCAGATGTGGTTAATCTAAATCAAGAGGTGTTGTAGGTATAGTGAATTGAATTCACATATTGAATAACTGCTATGAGATAAAGAATGTATAACACCTCACTCGTAATAAAATATATTATTAAAATTGATTTCATCTGTCTCTTTTTACTTCTTTTAGTACGGTCACTTGAAAACTTTAAACTACGTATGTGGCCAGCATTATATTTCCATTGCCATTGGATAAAGCTCTTCTGAAGCAAGGTGCTTTAACAACAGGAGATTATTTGGAGGCAAAGAGACTTAGGTTTACATCCCAGACTCCACCACACACTTACAAAGTGACTTTGTGAAAGACTGTTTAACATCTTTAAGATGCACTTTTCTTACATTTAAAATTGTAATATTAAACCTACAATACAGTACTATGAAGAGGTTAAATGATACATTAAAAACGTTACAATGTGTCCTATAATTAACAGCCCCTTGATATTAATTCTCTTTTCTTCTTCTTTCCCAGCCAGTTTCCCTATTAATTTAAACTGGAGTTAAACTTCTATAGTGGACGTATTAGTCCCAGTGCCTACAATTTCCAATATCTTAGTCCAGGTTAACACAAGCCTCACGACTAGAAAAAGAGATATAGGCTGGTGGTCAATGATTAGCCCAAGGTAGACACTTGACTCAAGTATGACCCCCTGGGTCCAAATAGAGGATCCATGATAACTTGCTGAATCAGTCATATTTTCTCCCTATGGAATTAATCCTAAAAATAGACACAGACTAGTTAATAACAAAAGGACAATGAAGCAAACATGGGGAGAGAAGCAGAGGTAATAAGAGAAAAAGCTATTCATTCATTCTACAAATATTAATCGTAGTCCATTTACTATGTGCTATATGACCCAAAAGGGAGACACTGGGAGAGGAATGAATTCCTAGAGTTTTTAAGAGATCCACACAACTTCCAATTCCAGTCCACATGACTCTTTGCAATAAATCCTTTTTCCCCCCTTTAGATAGAGGGAGTAAGGCTCCATTCCTTGAAACCAAAATGATTTAACACAGTTTCATAAGGGAAAGTGCAAAAAGGTGTCTTTTAGTTAGATTTTTAAAAAGACAAAGTATGTCTTGCCCTAGGTAATAACTCAAGTGAAAAAAATGTTCTTCCTCAAAATGTATAGTTCCTTTCCTAAAACTGGCTATAGCCAGACAGAAAGTGACAAATGGGAATAAGAAGGGGCATTGACCCTAAATATTCCTTTATAAAACAACCACCAGCAGAAATACACTTTTAAGTGTCTTCCTGCCATTACACAGAAATATGCAGGCAAAAAGAAAAATGATCTGCCAACTACAGCTATAGACTATATTTATTAAAGACTTTTTCACAAATACAAGTACAATTCACTGCATCAGAGTCCCTTGACCATTTTTTGCAAGGGAGTCTATGGGCCTCACTAAAATAACTTGGGCTTCTAAGGCAAGGGAGGTAGGAATTTCCTCACTCTAATGTATTACTGGACAGGCTTCAAGTTCAGATCAGAAGGGTAGGTATGTAATAAACAAAAACAAGTTGTTTTGAATTGCACTTCTTTTGATAAAATATCTCAGTGATTTTAGCAGGAATACAAGATCTGGTTTCTTAGCTCTAAAGTTCCAGCCCCGGAGAAGTGGATCCCTTTAGCCAAAAACACTAGAGATTGATTAGTAAAGCAAAATTTATTTACTTATTAAAACATTATTTTATAATTATGTGCAAGAATTGCTATGCTAAGAACTCAATGCTGGTTTCAATCAATGCAAGTGGACATTCTCACTGGCCGTATCTTCTTACTCTAAAGAAGCATTGCTGGGGCGCCTGGGTGGCTCAGTCGGTTAAGTGTCCGACTTCGGCTCAGGTCATGTTCTTGTGGTTCACGAGTTCGAGCCCCGTGTCGGGCTCTGTGCTGACAGCTCGGACCCTGGAGCCTGCTTCCGATTCTGTGTCTCCCTCTCTCTCTGACCCTCCCCCCATTCATGCCCTGTCTTCCTCTGTCTCAAAAATAAATAAACGTTAAAAAAAAAAAAATTAAAAATAAATAAATAAATAAATACATAAATAAATAAAGAAGCATTGCTAAATACTTCCTTTGTACTACACATTTAAATGGGTTATTTTCACTCTTATGAAAAACCATGTGAGATGGTTTGTGGGTATGTGACCTACTTTAAAATAAGCAAACTTGCCATTGGAAAGGTATTTCTCCAAAATCCCCAAGCAAGTAAATGTCAAAGTATGGGATTGGTGACGCACAGCCTGATTCTTGTCCATGATGACCCAGAGCACTACCTTTCCAGGACCACTAATCTCTAAGTTAAATTCAGGTTTAAAAAATGAGCAAAATGAGTCCCTCCTGTATCTCTCTCACTGACTTTTGGTATTTCTTATTTCAAGACAGACCTTTTTGTGTAAAGATTCCAAATCACCAACTGTCATTTTTCTAACACTGTAAATTCTAAATGCAATCGTCTGTCAACTAAGAATGGTCTAAGAACATTTTAAACATTCATTTTCCCCAAATCCACATAATGACTCTGGTTGCTGAGAAATTCCACATTAAAGGCCAAGTACTTACCAAATCATTTTTCCTTTCAGAAACAATTCAAGGCAATATAAGCTTGTGCTCACTTTTTCATACTGTCATGGCATGTTAAAAGAGGAAAACCTACTGATAAAATCAATAATTACCTGAATTTACAATGAACCAAATTCAGTCTTTTTACAATATTGCCAAACACTAAAACTGGACCCTAAACATTGGAATGGAATTGTGGCACACCTTTAACTCTTCCAGACTCTTAATCCGCATGGGACTGAAAGTGCACTTTAACAAAATTCCAGGTGACACTTGGGTAGCAAGGGACTAAGCTGTGTCTAGCTCAAAGGTTCTCAGCCCAAACCAATTAAATCACCTGGGTCTCAACTGATGTGTGATGGGGGCCACTCTTCATTTTAAAACCACCCCAGATGATTCTAATTTGCATTCTGAGCTAAGAACTGCCATAATTGAAAACCACTGCCCTAGCTCATCTGAGCCAGATTTCTGCTGAAGTTCTTTCTTTGAGTTCTTCTCCCCAAGTACTATTAAAAACCTGGTCCATTAATTCAGTGTTGAGTAAAGAAAATCAAAGTGGAGAGATAATAATAGGTACTGTGATGGTTAGTTTTATGTGTAAACTTGACTAGGCTATGGTACCCAGGTGCTTGGTCAAGTACCAGTCTAGATGTTGCTAGTAAGGTATTTTTTTAATGTTATTAACATTTAAATCAGTAAAGCACTTTACCTCCCATAATGTGGTGGGCCTCATCCAATCAGTTGAAGGACTTCAGTGTAAAGACTGAGGTTTCCAGAGGAAGGAATTCAGCCCGTGGATTGTAACACAGAAAACCTGCCTGAGTTTCCAGCCTGCCTGGCCTTCCCTGTAGATTTCAGACTCAAGACTGCAACATCAACTCTTACCTGAATTTCCAGCCTGCCTGGCTGTCCTATAGATTTCAGACTGGCCAGGCTCTACAACTGCATGAGCCAATTCCTTAAAAAACTTCTGTGTCCCTCCCTCTGTGACTGCCTCTCATTCTCCTTCTCTGTGTGTTAGAAAGTGGAGGAAAAACAGTAAAGTATACCCCAAACTGAGAAAGCACTCTAAGAGTGGAAAACAAAGCAGGCAACTCCAAACAATACACACAGAGTTTTACTGACGATAACTGACAGGGCAGGGATCAAGTGAATGATGATCCACAGAAGTTACACAGTTATTCTCCACAAAATCCAAACCTTAGTCCACAGATTTTATAGAGTGACAGGAGACACAGAAAAGCACTGTAGTAAGATCAAAAGGTTCACAGGCATCTAATTGACAGCTAACCTTTAAGTAAATCTTGTGGCACCACCTGTGTATCAGGAAGGGGAAAGACTGTAATCTCTAACAGGTTCATGCATGGGAGGCCAAAACAAGCCCTGGAGGGCATTTCTAAGGCATGTTTATTAACTTCCAAGTGGCCCAGAATAAGTAGCCAAGAGAGGTCATCATTTAGACATGAACAAAATGGAGGGCCAAAGATGGAATCAGTATCGTCAGCACTCCTATACTGTGTGTGTGTATATCCTATTGATTCCAAATCTCAATATAAATACCACTTATTTAAATGCAAACTACATGCCTGAAATCATGCTAAATTATTCACATTTTCTGATTTAATACTTTCAACAACCAAATTAAAAAGCTGAAAAGGCAAGCCCTAAGAGAAAACATTGTGACCAAGGATAGGGAAGTTTCATGTAGCAACTTCGGAGGAGAAACAGTATACAGGATGTTAGTATTAGGTGAGTCAAGAAAAAGCCAAGGATAAAAAGGTAAGTGTTCACCAAAAAATTAAAGGCAAAAGGGAAAGTGGAAAACCTATAGATTAAAAAAGACTGTGCCCACCATCAGAAACCATTCAGTCTGCTTTCTGCTTCTATAAATTTGCCTTTTATGCATATTACACTTATATAAAATCAAACAATATGTAGTCTTTTGCATCTGGCTCCTTTCACTGAACATAATGTTTTTGAAGTTTATTCGTGTTGTAGCATATCTCAGTAGTTTGTTGCTTTTGATTGTTGAAAAGAATCTCATTGTAGAGATATACTTCATTATTTTGTCCATTCACCAGTTGACAGACATTTGTATTGTTTCTAGGGATGGACTATTATGACTAATGCTAGTATTAACAGTCAATCACGTACGTTTTCATTTCACTTGTGTAAATACCTAATAGAACTACCACAGTGGTTATGGTTAAAGGTTACGGTTAACCTTTTAAGAAACTGTGAAAAAGCTTATTTCCAAATTGGTTTTATCATTTTATATTCTTACCAGCAATGCAGGTTCCAGGTTCTCCATATCTTTGCCAACATTTGTTACTGTCTTTTCAATTATAGCCATTTAATTGAAGGGGTGGTGTGTGTGTGTGTGTGTTGTGTAACAAATGTGTAGTGGTATCTCACTGTGGTTTTAATTTGCATTTCTCTAAAGGTTGAACATCTTTTCCTGTTGCTGAAAAGCCATTTGTGGATCTTCTTGGGTGAAATGTCTATTAAAATCTTCACATATTTAGCGTTGCCTGGATGGCTCATTCCATTAAGCTTCTGACTTCAGCTCAGGTCATGATCTCACAATTCATGAGATCGAGTCCCTCATCAGGCTCTGAGCTGTCAGGCTCAGGGGAGCCTGCTTGATATTCTCTCTCTCCCCCTCTCTCTCTGCCCCTCCCCAGCTGATGCTCAGGCTCTCTCTTTCAAAATAAATAAACAAACTTAAAAAACATCTTCACCTATATAAAAAAAAAAAAGATCTTCACCATTAGACCTTATTTTAATACAAATCTGAATAAGCCAAATGTAAAAAAATTTAGTGATAAAATTGTGGAAATTTGAACACTCAGTGGGTATTTGATATCAAGGAATTATTAGGTTTATTTGGGTCTTAATAATGGCATTATAATTTTGCTTTTTGAAGAAAAATATCTTTCAGAGTGATATGCAGAAGAATTTATAGATAACATGATGTCAGGTCTATGACTGTTATAAAATAATCTGGAGGATATGGGGGAATATACATAAAAGATTGGCCATATGCTGACAATTTATCATTCTTGAAGCTGAGAAAAGGATTCATGAGGCTTCATATTACTATTCACTCTACTTCTGCATGTGTTTGAAAATTTCCATAAGTTCTAAGAAACAAAAAGCTGATACACCAAATGCATGCAGTAACTTATACATGCTCTTAAAATCTCCTAAAATTACCACAAAAGGGTTTTTAAGATATACCCAACAAGAAGAAACAACATGGAAAAGAAAACAACAGCAACAAGACTTTGCAAACTGGAAAGTGGAGAGATAAACACGAACTACCTCGAAAACCTGAATTCATGGCTGGAAGTAAGGAAAGCCAAGAAAGCAAACCTAATTTGCACAGCAGAAGTTCCAAAGGGTTTAGAAATAGGTGGTACCAGGTACCTCTGGAAGTGAATCTGAAGGTTAAAACTCCAAGGAATGGTTGAAAGTCAATTAAGGAAAATGAACTCTTGATACTCCACTCCATACACCCAAACAACTATCCCTTCACCATCCCAGCAGAAGACTATGGTTTATTTTCTTGAGAGAGTTAAAGAGAAGTTCTCTGGATGAAGGGTAGCTGCTACAGCTGAGAGTAGGAAAAAAAAATACTAAAAGCAAAGTAATTAAGTAAAATTTTACACCCTGAATGTAAAGATTTCTTCCTCAACTTAGCACCCAGAATGCTTATAGACCGAGAACAATCAAATATCTACCCACCACAAGAAAAAAAGCTAACAAATGCTGACACTGAAGGATCCTTCAATGTCCCTATAGTTATAAGCTTTAACCACGAATACAGAGTTATGACCCACTTTAAAGAGGCCCATGTTCAAATACAAACAGACAACCAAGGATCACAGGAGATTTGAGAAACGTCCCAAACATGAAAGATGCAAGCTAAAGTGAAAAACTGAAGAGATCTGTAAAATAAAGTAGAAGATAAATTAATGAGACTTCCCAGAAAGTAAAACAAAAAGAAGGAATAGTGGTTAATTTTATGTATCAACATAGCTAAGCCACAGTGCCCAGATATTTGGTCAAACAATATTCTGGATCTTTAAGGTACTTTTTTGTTGAAATTAACATTTTATTTATTTTGTTTATTTTTTCCAAGTTTTTATTTAAATTCAAGTTATTTAACATATAGTGTAGAACTGGTTTCAGGAGAAGAATTTAGTGATCACTTACATATAACACCCAGTGCTCATCAGAAGCGTCCTCCTTAATGCCCATCCCCCACCTTCCTCCAGCAACCCTGTTTGTTTTCTATAGTCAAGAGTCTCTTATGACTTGCCTCCCTCTCTAGATTTACCTTCTTTTTCCTTCCCTTCTCATATGTTCACCTGTTTTGTTTCTTAAATTCCACATATGAGTGAAATCATATAGTATTTGTCTTTCTCTGACTTATTTCACTTAGCATAATATGCTCTAGTTCCATCCATGTTGTTGCAAATGGCAAGATTTCATTCCTTTTGGTGGCTGAGCAATATTCCAGTGTGTGTGTGTGTGTGTGTGTGTGTGTGTGTGTGTGTGTGTGTGTGTCTCCACACCACATTTTCTTTATCCATTCATCAGTTGATGGACATTTGGGCTCTTTCCATGATTTGGCTATTGTTGATAATGCTGCTATAAACATTGGGGTACATGTGCCCCTTTGAATCGGCAGTTTTGTATCCTCTGGATAAACACCTCATAGTACAATTGCTGGGTTGTAGGGTAGTTCTACTTTTAATTTTTTGAGGAAACTCCATACTGTTCTCTAGAGTGGCTGCACCAGTTTGCATTCCCACCAACAGTGCAAAAGGGTTCCCCTTTCTCCACATTCTCGCCAACATCTGTTGTTTCCTGAGTTGTTAATTTTAGCCATTCTGACAGATGTGAGGTGGTATCTCATTGTGATTTTGAATTGCATTTCCCTGATAATGAGTGATGTGCTGCATCTTTTTATGTCTCTCTTGGCTATTTGTATGTCTTCTTTGGAGAGATGTCTATTCTTTTCTTTGCCTTTTTTTTTTCTTTTTCTTTTTCTTTTTTAGAGAGAGAGAAAGAGAGAGCATGAGCTGGAAAGAGGAGAAGAGAGTGAAAAAAGAATCCCAAGCAGGCTCCATAGTCACCACAGAGCCCAAAATGGGGCTTGATCCAATGACCCTGAAATCATATAGCATATGATACTTAATTCCGAGATATTCTGGTTGGACAGTCCACTATATTATGATATAGTGCCCTTCTTCATCTCTTACTACAGTCTTTGGTTTAAAATCTAGATTATCTGATACAAGTATGGCTATTCCAGCTTTCTTTTGATGTCCATTAGTATGATAAATGTTTCTCCATCCTCTCTCTTTCAAACTGGAAGTGTCTTTGATCTAAAATGAGTCTCTGGGGGCGCCTGGGTGGTGCAGTCGGTTAAGCGTCCGACTTCAGCCAGGTCACGATCTCGCGGTCCGTGAGTTCGAGCCCCACGTCAGGCTCTGGGCTGATGGCTCAGAACCTGGAGCCTGTTTCCGATTCTGTGTCTCCCTCTCTCTCTGCCCCTCCCCCGTTCATGCTCTGTCTCTCTCTGTCCCAAAAATAAATAAACGTTGAAAAAAAAAAATTTAAAATGAGTCTCTGAAACAGCACATCAATGGATCTTGTTTTTTTTTTTTATCCATTCTGATAGCCTACATCTTTTGATCGGAACATTTAGTTCATTAACATTCAGAGTAATTATCGATAGATATGAATGTAGTGCCACTGTATTACCTGTTCAGTCGCTGTTCCTGTAGATTATCTCTGTTCCTTTTTAGTCTTTGTTGCTTTTGGTCTCTCCCACTCAAAGGGTCACCTTTAATATTTTTTGCAGAGCTGGTTTAGTGTTCATGAACTCCTTTAGTTTTTGTTTGTCTTGGAAACTCTTTATCTCTCCTTCTATTTTGAATGACAGCCTTGCTGGATAAAGTATTCTTGCCTGCATATTTTTCCCATTTAGCATGTTGAATATCAGGTCATTTCATTCTGACCTGCCAGAAGTTTCAGTGGACAGGTCAGCTACTAACTTTATGTGTCTACCCTTGTACATTAAGAACCTTTGTCCCAAACTGCTTTCAGAATTCTCTTTACCTTTGTATTTTGCAAGTTCCACTATGATATGTCTTGATATTGATCTGTTTTTGTTCACTTTGAGGGGAGTTATCTGAACCTCTTGGATTTGAATGCCTGTTTCCTTCCCCGGATTAGGGAAGTTCTCAACTATAATTTGTTCAAATAAACCTTCTGTCCTTTTTTCCCCGCTCTTCTCCTGGGATTCCTATGATATGGATACTACTTCACTTTATGGAGTTGCTGAGTTCCCTGAGTCTATATTCATGATCTAATAGTTTTCTTTCCTTCTTGTTTTCAGCTTTTTTATTTTCAATAATTTTATCTTCTATATCACCTATCTGTTTCTCTGCTTCTTCCAACCTCATTATGATTACATCTAGTCAGTTTTGCATCTCGGTTATAGTTTTGTTTTGCTTTTTATTTCGGCCTGACTAGTTTTTAGTCTTTTATCTCTGCAGCAAGGGTATCTGTTTCTATGTCATCTATGCTTTCATCAAGCCCAGCTAGTATTCTTATGACTGTTGTTTTAAATTCGTGTTCAGATATATTGCTTATATCTGTTTTGAGTAAACCCCTGTGATTTCTTCTTGCTCTTTCTTTTGGGGAGAATTACTCTGTCTTGTCATTTTGTCTAGGTTTCTGTCTTTTCTGTGTTATGAAACATTGTTATATTTTCTGCTGAGAGTAATGCTATATTAAGAAGGAGCCATACACAGTCCAGGGCCTGGTGCTTTAGTAAGTGTTTCTGGTATATTCTATGTGCACTCTGCTGTTGTGTTTTGGCTGCTCTTTCCCACAGGTCAGTCCTCTGCAGAGTTCCTCCTTGCTTACAGTGGGGAGTGTTTACACCTCTAAATAGGCGTGTTTTGATTTGTTTAAAATAAGCCTGATAAAAAAAGAAAAGAAAGAAAAGAAAAAACAAGAACAAGAACAAGAACAAGGAAAAAAGGAAAAGACAAGACAAGACAGGAAAGAAAGAAAAGCCTGGTCCTATTTCTACCAGAAATGAAGCTGACACTCTGCAGTACTCTGTGATCAGTAGACCTGGAGAATGCTGAGGAACCATGCTGGTCATCTGCAGAAGAGGTACACTGTGCTGGCTCAGTCACACCTGCCCTAGTAAAGATGCCTCTGTAGGACATATGTGGGCAGGGTTTGGTGTAAGTGGCTCCAGCCTCCACTGGGGGTGCTGTGTTGCTCACTGAAGTCCAATCATGTTGGTGGGCCAAGGCAAAAATGGAGTCACCCTGCTCTCTTGTCCCAGGAGCAAAGAGGGAGGAGAGCTGGTACCCTTCACTATTCAGGAAACTCTCGCAGAAAAGTGAACAATTTCCCCTCTTCTGTCCCAGGCTTCTGTCAGATCCCTGCCCTCACCCTCTCTGTGCCCAGGCCCTCGGCACACCTGGTAGCACAGTTCTCCCTTGTTCTATCTCCTACACATGGCCGGGATTCAAAACTCCAAGGACCCAGTACAGGGCGACCCACTCCCGTCCACTGGAGGAGAGATTCACCAAGCCCTGTCTGGTGCCATTTTGTCCCAGAAAAAGCAGCACACAGTGGCACAGGTGCTTGGAGTTCATGGTGAAGCACAGCAAAAAGCAGCAACCAGGTTATTTGCCCTCTGTATGCACTTCTGTCCCTTCTGATGAACAGCCACTTGATGGAGCCCGCTGGGTCTTTTGTCCTTGCAAAGGCAGTATACCCTCTTCCAAATGTACTCCAGGGAGGGGAACACTCTCTCCCAGTGTGACCCAGGGGATCTATACACCTGAAGGATGTACACCTGAAGGAAGGATGTCTGCTTCCAGGCCTCTGCCCTCCTTAACCACAGGAGTACCACCACACCCACCCATTTTGACTCTGGTAAATGCTAAAACATGAATTTGAGCTCCACTGCTTGTGAAAACCTGGTGATAGTTTCTCTTGATTCCCCAGTCAATGGTTTTCGGGAAGTGTTTTTCTTGCACAAACCCAATGCACTGCTCTCCCTCCCCCATTTTCTCTCCTTCATCTGCAAAAAGGGCTCCCTTCCCCTCCATGGCACCATGGCTCTTCTCTCCCCCAGTTCACTTCTCTACACCTCGTACCTGCCACATTCTTTCCTTCTAATCATGCAGATTGTTCTCTTAATCCTCAGATCAATTTCTGTGTTCCAGGGATGAGGCAGGCTCAGGGGCCCCCTACTACTCTGCCATCTTAACTCCCTCTCAAGAATAACATTTTAAATCAGTGGACTTTGGAAGCTGATTACCCTCCTTATGTGTGGGTCTCACAGAATCACTTGAAGGCCTTAATAAAACAAAGACTAGCCTCCCTGGAGCAAGAAGGAATTCTGCCAACAGACTGTCTATGGACTCAAGTTTTCCTTGGTCTCAAGCCTGAAAGCCTACCCTACAGATTTTGGACTTACCAAGCCTTTACAATCACATGAGGCAATTCCATAGAAATACTCTCAATATCAATCAAGCTC
>NW_024412413.1:21550408-21609827 GCF_014898765.1 Herpailurus yagouaroundi | reverse complement strand
ATATATATATAGTTTCCTATGACCATGAATATCCCTGGTGGCTCAAGCTTCATCCTTTACCCAGCTCCTAACAGTGACATCTTGAAGATGTCAATAAGCTCCCAATAAGCAACTTTTAAACAAACTTTTGGAAAATGCTCTCTTCATAAATTAGGGTTCTCTGTGCCTATGAAATAGAAGCAATCTAATTTATTAATGATCCCTAAGTCACTATAATTAATGCAGACCAGTCTGTTAACTAAACAACTTTCCTGAGGTTTCAGGAAATAGTTCATATGTTTACTAATTATTCTTTACTATTTATAGTAGGTTTTTTGTACAAAAATCTGTCTCCCACAGATGCTTGAAATCTCTCCATTGGTCACTTACTACTTACTACTTTGATAAATAGTATTTACTTCTCTTTTAAAGTATGTAAGGGGACTAGAATTTTGAAATTGGATGAGAGGACACAACAAAAGAAGACGGGAGAATAAATTTGAGCACTCTTGCAGTTTTCGTTTTAAAATGACTTAAGCCATCTTCAACAGCTACCTAATCATCTTCATTACTCTGGAATTACAATTAAACTATTGAAAGCCACACAAAAAGGCCTATGCAAATTAGTCTAAATTAAATAAAATACACTGTTTTTTCATTCTCAGCTGTTGAAGAACAACTTTACATTCAATAGCCATTAGAATAACGTATTATACTGTATGCAAATTTAAAAATTAGCACTATGTTTTTATTTAACAAAGTATTTTCTTCCATACTAGTGCTTATAGCAAGGAAGGGAAGCCACTTCAGCAATAATTAGACAGCTTCAAAATGGAAGTCTGAGCCAAGCTGAAAGACTGGTAGGGAAAACAGAAAGGAAGGAGAAGAGGGGTTTCAAACAGGGACATAAAGTTTCAACAGTAAAAGATATGTTCAATAAATGTTGCAAACCACCATCCAGCACTTGGCCAAAATGCAGAATTCTTAGAAGACAATTATGGGGAAATAAGATTAAGGAGACAAAAGTTACAGAGACAAAGAATAAAAATATTAAGGTAGAAGTACAATGGGGAAAGGTTTAATTTTAAATATATATATATATGCATATTAAACAGCAATATATATATAAAGCTCTTAGCACAGTATCTAGTACATACTAAGACTAAGTAAATATCCACTATTATTGTGGCTTCCTCCTCTTCCTATTTTGGTCTTGGCTTAAGAAACCCTATCTGTTTTCTGTAATTTGCTATATACGATGGATAAATATGGAGTAATGATGAAGAAAGCAAAGATGAGGAGATTGGCAACAAATTTCTCTCTGCTTTAGTCACAGCTTTGAGATAAAACAGGAGAGCCAAAGATTAATGTCATAGATGGTTTTTCATTGTTGTCATAACATTTCAGAGCTCAAACAATCCTAAGATGATGTGATATCTTCTATTTAGGCAGGCTTTTAACAGAGCACTCTCAAACACATTTACTCAAATAATAATAATAATAATAATAGCCACAAGGAAATCAACTAATTTAGTCCTTTTATAAATAAGAGAACCTAACAGAGCTAGACAGATTAAATGACTAATCAGTGGCATTAGTGGTGGTGATGATGACGATGATGATGATCTAATAAACTGCTAAATACTTACTGTGCATTTTCTCATTTAATCCTTACAGTAACCCTAAGAGATAAGTACTATAATTATCTCTTTTTTTAAGTTAAACAAACTAAAGTTTAGGAAGATTAGGAAACTTACCCAAGGTCACTCAGCAAAGAGTGGTAGAACTGGGATTCAAAAAACATGACTGACCCAAAAACCTATCCAGTTACTCACTAAACCATACTTTCCATAGTTAGGATTAGAACTCAATTCTTCCAAATCCATCCTCATCTAATGTTCTTGCCCCCACAGCGTAACTCCCAAATTCAGTGAGGTATATATGTTCAACTAAAAATCTAAATACATATTGCATTTATTTTCTAATATATTAAATTATCTGGTACCCCTACACATCTAATGTTACAAACTACAATTCCATCTCTAACTGCGTATTCAAGTATATATCAAGTATATGTCATAATATATTAAGTATAATAAGTATAATATTCATTTTATAAATATATCTGAGCCATTTAAAAATATTTTTATGAATTACCTAGTTCATCTCTAGAGGAAAAAGTCATTTTGATATATATATTTTTTTTTTTTTTTTTTAAGTAAACTCTACCTCAATTTGGGGCTTGAATTCACAACCCCAAGATTAAGAGTCACCTGCCCTACGAGCTGAGCCAGCTGAGTGCCCCTCTTTGTTAGATTCTTATAGAAGATTTCCCTATCCTAAAATCAGGATTATTTACAAGTAATATAAAGAAGCCAAACTAGCCTCTCTTAAAACTTTCACTTTAGGAAATAATTAAGACAGTACAAGAAATAAGCAATAATGTCCTTGTTACGTATAATCTATCTTAAGGGGATTTCAAAGCACTTTAAATTGTAACAAAGTCTTACAATGTTTCCAGAGAGACTTCTGATTTCCTGTTCCACATGTAAAAAGCATGAAAGTCACTGCCTCAGCTGAATGACTAAAAATATGAACACACTGAAAAATCAGCAATTTTTGGATCCCGAAGACACAGAGCAAAGTGCTGCTGCCCCCAAGAATAGAGAGACAGGTGGATACAGGAATTATAGCTTACCGGAGCAGAGATTCATGAACAGAAACTGTGAGGGAAACCAGTGCAAAGTAGGAGAGCCTGAAGTATAACTGAGGAAGTGCTGGAGGCTCAGTATAGACAAATCTAGAAGTTAAAAACTCCAGGGGTGGCTTTTATAAAAAAAAAAACAAAAGATAATAAATGTTGGTGGGGATGTGGAAAAAAGGGGAACCCTAACATACTGTTGATGGGAATGCAAATTGGTACAACCATTATGGAACACCGTATGGCAGCTCCTCAAAAAATTGAAAATTGAACCACCATATGATCTAGCAATCCCACTCCTGGGTATATATCCAAAGGAAATGAAATCAGTATCTTGAAGGAAAGTCTGTACACCCATGTTCATTGCAGCATTATTTACAACAGCCAAAGTATGGAAACAACCTAAGTGTGTCTATCAATGGATGAATGAATAAAGATGTGAGATATACATACACACACACACACACACACACACACACACACACACACACACTAAAATATTATTCAGCCATGAGAAAGAATGAAATCCTTCCATTTGTGACAACATGGATAGACTCTGAAGGCATTATGCTAAGTGAAATATCTCAGAAAGAAAAAGACAAATACACATAAAGACAAATACAAAGACAATGTATGATCTCACTTATATGTGAAATCTAAAAGAAAATAAGACTTGTAAAAACAGAAGGTAGAATGGTGGTCACCAGGGGCTGGAGGGTGTGGGAGAACTGGGAAGATGTTAAGGGTATATACACTTACAACCAATAGATAAATAAATTCTAGAGAGCTAACACACAACAAAGTGATTATACTCACCACTACTGTATTATAAATTTCAAAGTTGCTAAGAGACAAAATCTTAACTGTTCTCAACACAGAAAAGAAATGATAAATGTATGACCTAAGTGTTACCTAATACTACTGGAGTAATCATATTGCAATACACAAATGTATCAAACTAACATACTGTACACCTTAAACTGACACAATGTCTTATGTCAATTATATCTCAATAATAATGATGAAAAAAAGAATATTATTCCAAGTGCCTGGCTGGCTCAGTCAGTACAGCATATGACTCTTGATCTCAGGGTTGTACATTGGAGCCCACGTTGGGTGAAGAGATTACTTAATAATAATAAAAACAATTATTTTTTTTTTAAAGAATAGCATTCAATTCAATGTAAAAAATTCCCTAGGGACGCCTGGGTGGCTCAGTCAGTTAAGTGTCCAACTTCGGCTCAGGTCATGATTTCCTGGTTCGTGAGTTCAAGCCCTGCATCAGACTCTATGCTGACAGCTCAGAGTCTAGAGCCTGCTTCAGATTCTGTGTCTCCCTCTCTCTCTGCTTGCCTCTCTCTCTCTCTCTCTCAAAAATAAATAAACATTAAAAATAATTTTTTAAAAAATCTCTAGGAGGACACTGTTGTGGGATATCTGCCCCCAACACAGTAATTGTGGGATTCTCCTCCAGGAGTTCAACTAGATTCCCAAAGTAAATATCAAAGAAAATTCTTCTCAAGCTTCCAGGGGAAGGGGAAAGGAACCATTGTTAAATACACAGAGCACCTCTGTTCTTAGGGACTTCCTGCCCTTCTTAGGGACTCCCTGCCTTCAGGGAAAACTAATTAGCCAGAGCCAAACTGACCTAGGAGAGAACAAACTCAACTCCAGCCAGCTCTGGCCATCCTGTCCAAATGCTGAACCTCAGTTGCATACCTGAAATAAATAACATTTGGTCATGGTGTGTAATTGTTTTTATACTTTTTAAAATTCAATGTGCTAATGGTTGAGGATTTCTACATCTATGTTCATGAGAAAAATTGATTTATATTTTCTTTTTTTGTAATGTCTTTGTCTTGTTTTGGTATTAGGGTAATGCTGGCCTCACAGAATGAGTAGGAAATTATTCCTTCTGCTTCTATTCTGAGATAGATTACAGGGAATTCATATAATTTCTTTCTTAAATGTTTGATAGAATTCACCAGTGAACCCATCTGGGCCTGGTGTTTTCTGTTTTGGAGATTACTGGTTATTGACTCAATTCCTTTAATAGATATAGGCCCGTTCAGACTATCTATAATTACTGTAATCCATCATATCAACAGACTAAAAATGAAAAATCATATGATCATATCAACAGATACAGAAAAAGCATTTTAAAAAAATTCAGTGCCAATTTATGATAGGAAAACACTCTGAAAACTAGGAATAGAGGGGTAACTTTCCTACCTTGATAAAGACTATCTTGATAAAAAACCTGCAGCTAACATCATATATAATGGTGGTGAGTAACTGAAAACTTTCCCACTAAAATCAGGTACAAGGCCAGAATTTCCTCTCTTACCACCCCTTTGTACTAGAAATACTTGCTCATGCAATAAGGTAAGAAAAGGAAATAAGTATACAGGTTGGAAAGGAAAAACTTTCCTTGTTTGCAGACAGCATGATTATCTATGTAGAGAATCTGAAAGAATCAACAACAACAACAACAACAACCAAAAAAATCCTCCTGGAACTAATAAGCGATTATAGCAAGGTTGCGAGGATACAAGGTTAATACATGAAAGTAAATTATTTTCTTACATACCAGCAATAAAAAGTGAAATTAAACACACAATATCATTTTTATTAGCACCCCACAAAATGAAATACTTAGGTATAAACCTAACAAAATATGTACAAGATCCATTAGTAAAACTACAAAACTTATGATGAATGAAATCAAAGAACTAAATAAATGGAGATTATGTTCATGGATAGGAAGACTCAATATTGTCAAGATGTCAGTTCTTTCTAACTTGATCTATAGATTTGATGTAATCCCAATCAAAATCCCAGCAAGCTAAAATGTATATGGAGAAGCAAAAGACCCAGAATAGCCAATACAATACTGAAGGACAAAAAAAAAGTTGGAAGACTGATGCTATCTTACTTCAAGACTTACTAGAAAGCTATAGTAATCAAGACAGTGTAGTATTAGCAAAAGAATAGACAAACAGATCAATGTAACAGAACAGTGTGACCAGAAATTGACCTTTATACTTAACTGGTCTTTAACAAAAGAACAAAGGCAATACAATAGAACAAGGCAGTCTCTTCAACAGCTGGTGCTGGAACAACTGGACATAGACATACAAAAAACTAAACTATATACAGATCTCATACCTTTCACAAAAATTAATTTAAACTGGATCATAGACCTAAATGTAAAATGCAAAACTATAAAACTCCTAGAAGATAACATAAGAGAAAACCCAGATTCAGTTGGGTGCGGTGATACCTTTTTAGATATACCACCAAAGACACGATCCATGAAGGAAATAATTAATAACCTGAACTCCATTAAAATTTAAAACTTCTGCTCTGCAAAAGACAGTATCAAGAGAATAAGAAGATAAGCTGAGACTGGGATAAATATTTGCAAAAGACAAATCTGATAAAAGACTGTTGACCAAAATAGACAAGGAATTCCTAAAACTCAACAACTAGAAAACAAACAATCCAATTAAAAAGTAGGCCAAAGACATTAATAGAGATCTCACCACAGACGATATACAGATGAAAAGATGCTCCACATCACATGTTATCAGGAAAATGCAAATTAAAATAACAATGAGATCCCACTACAAATCTACCAGAATGGCCAAAATCCAGAACACTAACAACACCAAATGTTGGTAAGTATGTGGAGCTGCAGGAACTCTCATAAAATCTCAGTAGGAATGTAAAATGGTACAGCCACTTTGGAAGATAATTTAGCAGTTTCTTACAAAACTAAACATACTCTTACCATTAGATCTAACATTCACACTCCTTGGTATTTACTCAGAGGAACTGAAAACTTACATCCACACAAAACCCTGCATGTTGATGTTTATAGCAGCTTTATTCATAATCTTCAAATCTTGGAAGCAACCAAGATACCTTTCTGTGGGAAAATAGATAAATAAACTATGGTACATCCACACAATGGAATATTAATCAGCACTAAAAAGAAGTGATATCAAGCCATGAAAAAAGACTTGGAAGAACTTTAAATTCATATTACTAAGTGAAAGAAGTCAATCTAAGAAGGCTACATACTATATGATTCCAACTATATGACATTCTGGAAAAGGCAAAATTATGAGGATATTAAAAAGTTCAGTGATTGCTTGGGGGAGAGGTAGTGATGAACAGGCAGGGCACAGAGGATTTTTAGGGCAGTGAAAATACCGTTTGATATTATAATGATGGATATATGTCATCACACATTTTTCCATATCTATAGAATGTATGACACCAAGAGTGAACCCTAAGGTAAATTATGGACTTCAGATGATTGTTATGTACCAATGCATATTCATCCTTGGTTTAACAAAAAAAAAAGTACCATTCTGGTGAATGACTTTGATGATGAGGGAGGCTATATATATGTGGGAGCAGACAGTACATGAAAAATCTCTGTAACCCCTCTCAATTTTATAGTAAATCTAAAATTGCTCTAAAAATATAAAGTCATGAAAAAATGATTCCAGGAAATGGACTGGTAAACCAAAGTATAGTAAAAAGAATGGTGATTTTTTTAAATCCTCCATATGAAGTAGTTTCATGCACATAATAAGAAATACATTTGACATTTATTTGGAAAGCTATAATTTACAGAATTCTTTAGAGCTTTACCATAATCCTTAAAGGCAGGCAGAGAAGATTCTATTATCCTCACCTTAAAAATCATGGAAGAACCACGACTCATTAGGGATATTTGTTTCTGCCATAATCACAGTTATGAAGAGGTAGAGTCAGGATTTGAACCTTGGTCTTCTGACTCCTGGATCCTATATACTTTCTACTCTATTTGATCCTTGTTTCTCATATAAAAGAAATGTTCAGTCAATGTTTGGCAAGTGAATGTATGCAATGTATGAATAAATCAGATCTCAGCAAAAAGGCTCTATTTTCCTGCCACGTATTTCAGCATTAACTATGACTTTTAAGTTTTCCCCCCACTGTGTTTCATTTATAAAGAATGAGGCTTTCATAATATGAAAGGAGATAGGGAAAGCTAAAGTTTAGGGTGTATAGTAAGTTGTAGAAGGCTTGGAGAAGTGAATTTTATTTGCTTCAGTTTATGGGTTTGAAAAAAACAATGAACTGTGTTGAAAATTTGACCATATTAGATCAGTTTGGGTGGATTTATCCATAAGAGGGGAAAAAAGACGGATGAATGTTTTACTGCAAAATATTTCTGTTCAAATGAGACCACAGTCTTCAAGCAGGGAAGACTAAAAGCCCTGTGTCACGGCAGGTTTATAATGGTGATCAGTTCAAGTACATGTTGGCTATTATGTTAACTATATCTGGCCAATGGAAATGAAAATTGAAAAAAACTGTAAATAGACAATCCAAATGATTTCCCTGGGTAAATGAATCACACAATTTCTTTCAAAAGCACACACACACAAAAACAATGAGGCATTCCCCTCCACAAGTATAATTATCCTCTAGAAAATTAAATTATTTTTGAACCAATAAACAGAGAGCAAATAGATAAAATCATTAATATTTTTTCTAGATAAAAATTACAAGTTAAAAAACAGATGTATATTCTTAGAAATACATCAGGAAAACGAAATGCTATAACCTTTAACCTTAGTTTATAATACAACTAAAGAACAATAACTATAAATACTAGATACACTTTTGGAATGGATGGAGAGAGTCATTTATACTAAGAGAGAAAAGAATTGCAACTACCAGTCTATCCATGACTTTGCATCTATTATAGTAGAAAATATTATCATATTCTCACAACTGTCAGTCTGCGCTCTCAGATTTCACATTTAGCAATTATCTTGTTTCCAGCTGTCCCCACAATTTCATTCCAAACTTAATATCCACCAGAAAATATTATATTTCAAAATTTCAAGTCATTTGCAAAAGATAAGTGTCAAAAGAGATGGCCTCTGTAAGAAAGGTATAGGTAGCCTCTCAGTGCACTCTGAGAATATACTAGAATCATATTGTAGGCATTTGTTATTTGCCCTCATTCTTTTTCAGAATTATTCCAGTTCTGGTATAGGTCCCAATTATTGTTTGTATAACATCCCTCCTCTACTCCCAGCCATGTGGACTAAATGGGGCCTTCTCACTCCAGTAAACAGCGCCAAAAATGAATACAAGACTTCTGATACCAAGACCAGTGCTTTCTACTATTAGACATTTATTGTTTTGCCTGCCCACTACAATAGTCCCTTCTTATGGCATGGCAATTAATAGCGGGGCTCTGCAATCAAGCTGCCTGGGTTTGGAACTTGGTTCTGTCACTTCATACTATATGACTTGAGTCAGTTCTTTACCTTCTCTAAGCCTCAGTTCCCTCATCTATAAATATTCATTCACATATTCAACAAATATTTACTGAACACCTACTATGTTCCCAGATATTATACGGATGCTGGGATTAGAACAGTGAACAAGTCAGCAAAGTTCAATATAATCATGGAGTTTATGCATGAGTAAATGGGTCAGATGGTAAACAAATAAGTGTAGATTATGATAAGTGCTATAAAAGAGTGTGATGGGATAGTTAAAAAGTAACTATAGATCCATTTTCTATAGGATGTTCAGGATACAGTCTTTCTGAGGAGGTGACACTTAAGCTGAGATACAAAGGATAAGGATGAGCTAGCCACTCAGAAAACCAGAAAAACATTCCAGGAAGAGGGAAGGCCAAAGATAGAAAAGAGCTTGGCATGAAAGGAGACCTATGTAACTGAAACATAGTGAGAAGCAGTATAGCACAAGAAGGAATTGGAGAGTTAAACAGAAGCCACACAATGCTGGGAAGTTTAGATTTCATTCACTGAACTGCTTTATTTAATTGAGCTTTAGGTTTTAAAAATATTCTGGCTATTGTGTAAAGCATGGATACGGAAAAGTTAATTATTTAATATAAATAAATGAATGAAGGCAAGGGGAAGGAGGGAATGAAGCAGGGATGATTCCTGGGTTGTATGGCTTAAGTATTTATGTGTTCATTTATTTATTAAGATTGGAAAGATCAGGAGAATGTCATGGGTCAAGATTTATTACATTTAAGATTCCATCAGAATTCCTCAAAATAGCTGTTCAACATATTAAATGAGAAAATCTATGTAAAAATGCTTATCATAATGCCTCGCCCATAGTAAGCACTAAACAAACACTAATTATTATTATTGTTTTGAAAAATATAGGGAAATTAATCTTCTATTCTACCCATGTGGTTCTGGTAATGACTAACCACTTTATTTTGTGCCCTGGCCCAGCTACAGGAATGGACACTTGGCCCAGATGCAGCCAATCACAGTATTATTCTATTCTCTCAGCCACAGTGATTGGTTCATGATTCCAGCTGCACCAATTAAAATTCTTCCATAGGATTTTCAAAATAGGATCTGGAAGAGAAGTGCCCATTCCCCCTTTAGTAGAGACCTTGTAAGATTCCAGGTTTCTGCTTCTAGGAGAAAAGTCCTCTGCAATTGGAGGTAATAAGGCTGACACCCAAAAAGAAGCAGAGAGGAAAGACAGTCCTAGAGGCATAGATCCCCTATTTCCAATGATTCTAGCATAATGCTGTCCAACAAAAACATAATGTGAGCCACATGTGTAGCTACATTAAAAAGAAGTAAAAATAGGTAAAATTAATTTTTAGATAGGTTATTTAACCCAACATATCCAAAATATTATGTCAACATGTATTCAGTATAGAAAAATGTTAGGAAAACAGAATACATTCTTTTTGTATACCAAATCTTCAAAATCCAATGTGTATTTTACACTTAAAGAAAATATGAACTCAGACCAGCCATATTTCAAGTGCAGGATAGCACTTTAGAGGCTCTATTCCACCTTTGTCCATCTATGAGCCCATGCATGCTCTTTTAGGATTATGCTAATTTAAGTTGGGCTTTTGGTCACTTACCTCTCAGAGTCCTTAGTTTGATTAAAAATATTATTTCATTTATTCCACTTACATCTTGAGACACTAATAATACTTTTTAAATCACACACACAGAGAACACATTATACTCTGTAAACTGATTCAGTAATCCTTAGCACATGGACCATCACCTAACTTACTACTTGAGTGCAACCCTCCACTTCACACACTTACCTACACTTAAGATACATTAGACCTCTGTATTCCAACCTCATGAACATGAGGGACCAGAAGAGAGTTTTTGTAAACACAGAATCAAAGACCTCATGCCTGAAAATTCTGAATAAGTTGATCGATGGTAGAATCTGTGACTCACTTAAAATGTTCTCCTAGTAATTCTAACAATCATTCTGATTCATAACTACTAAGTTGGATCTCTTATTAAAATAAAATAGCCATTTCTGCCCTTATCTTTTATTCTATTGATGCATTTATTTCCTCTGTTGTATTTACAGAAGTGCATACTCCTTTAGGAAAGAAACCATGCTGTGTTCACCTTTGTATACTTAATTTCTAGCCTAGTAATGGGTAGATATTAGGTACACAATAAATATTTGTTGAATCAGAATAAAAACTGAAAGTGGACTTTTAATATAACAACTATATTAACCAATATGGCATCCAGAATAGTTCATAGAAGTAGTGGGAGGTAAAAAGAGGATGCAGAGGCTAGGTAATGGCCTAGCTCCCCTTATTTCTGTTCTCCCTAATTTCAATTAACACACTGCTAGTTGGAATTAGAAAAAATAATAACTGTTGGAAGTGCTGTGACTACAGTCATAGGGAAAGGGAAACAGAGGATCCAAAGCGGGTTGCATGCTGACAGCCGAGAGCCCAATGCAGGACTCAAACTCACCAGCCATGAGATCATGACCTGCGCCAAAGTCAAAGGCTTAACAGATAACAGACCGACCCACCCAGGCACCCCAAGAAAGGAATTCTAAAGTGTGTGGGCAACAGGGAAGAGGACATATACCATTCATGAATGGCTTTCTTGGATCCTAGCCTACATCTTCCTTCCTTCCTTCCCTCCACAAATGTAAGAGCTAGCAACATTCTAAGGGGTTCAATAAAGTGTTCGCACAGTGCCTTGTACATAGAAGATACACAACACAGATTAGTACTGTATTCGTTTTCTAGGGCTGCCATAACAAAGTATCACAGACTAGGTGACTTACACAACAGAATTACTTTTCTCACAATTCTAGAAGATAGAAGTCTGAGATCAAGGTTTTGGCAGGTTTGTTATCTTCCAAGGCCTAACTCCTTGCTTGCAAATGGCTGTCTTTGTCCCATGTCTTTACATGGTCTTCCCTCTGTTCATGTGCATGTCCTAATCTCCTATTCTTATTAAGGACACCAGTCCACTAATATTAGATCAGGGCCCATCCTAATGGTTTAATTTTAATGTGATATCTCTTTAAAGACCCTATCTCCAAATATAGTCACATTCTGAGGCACTAGGGAGAGGGGTTAGGACTTCAACATATGAATTTGGGGAGTACACACTTTAACCCATAGCAAGTAATCATCTAGGTATCCACCTTCTGATAGATGGTAAAACCCAGGAATAGATGAATCTTGAAAGGTAATATACAGTTATTTGCTCCCAGAATACATTAAACATGAAAGATCCAAACCAATCGTTTCAGATTACAACGTATGTTAAAAATTGTGGGTGTTCTGGCCACACTCAGAAATTCTTAGTAGTCTAGGCATCTGTACTTTTTATCAAGCATCTTAGGGATTCTGGCATACACCCAAGTTTGAGGACCATTGACTGAAACTTGGAATGAACAGTTCCAAAAAGTTGTTTACTGCCTGAGATGGACCACATCTAGTCTCATCCTTGATGGGCATGTCAACCCAGATAGCCAGAAATGAGGGAGAACCAAGACTGGCAAAGAAGAGGGAAGGAACTCAAGTGAATAATCTAGTTATGTGTACATTATGTTCTCTTCATTAAACTTTTCGGTTACTCAAAATTCAATCTAATACCACATACTCTCTTTGTGATTTTTGTCTAAACGAAACCTCTCCAGAGAAGTAATGAACAATAAGCAGAAACTGGTGCTTCAGATATTTTTCAGGAGAGGGCTGGCTAGAATCACAAATGATGATAATTTGCTTCATATCTAAATATAACTCATTGGCTACTGGATGGAAATTTTTTCCAACAGATTCAAATAATTGGGCTGTATTCATCCCATCTTCTTTCCCTTTACTTCAAACTACATCTGGGACAGGCTGGCATACATTTTCATAACTCTCTAGGCTTATAGTTTTTTAATAATATCTGTAAAATTGTTTCTTTACATTGTTAAATAATACTGGATTCACAGTAAAACTCAATGAAACAATCTGATACAATTGCTTTAGAAATAATACATTTTAGAGGCACCTGGGTGGCTCAGTCAGTTAAGCATCCGACTCTTGATTTTGGCTCAGGTCATGATCTCACAGTTTGTGGGATCAAGCCCTGCATGAGGCTCTGCACTGACAGTGCCTAGTCTGCTTGGGATTCTCTCCCTCTCTCTCTGCTCCTCCACCCTCTCTCTCAAAACGAATAAACCTAAAAAAAATAAGTAAGGGGGTGCCTGGGTGGCTCAGTCGGTTGAGCATCCGACTTCGGCTCAGGTCATGATCTCACGGTCTGTGAGTTCAAGCCCTGCGTCGGGCTCTGTGCTGGCAGCTCAGAGCCTGGAGCCTGTTTCAGATTCTGTGTCTCCCTCTCTCTCTGACCCTCCCCCACTCATGCTCTGTCTCTCTCTCTCTCTCTCTGTGTGTGTCAAAAATAAATAAACATAAAAATTTTTTTTAAAAAAAATTTTTTTTAACATTTATTTATTTTTGGGACAGAGAGAGACAGAGCATGAACGGGGGAGGGGCAGAGAGAGAGGGAGACACAGAATCGGAAACAGGCTCCAGGCTCCGAGCCATCAGCCCAGAGCCCGACGCGGGGCTCGAACTCACGGACCACGAGATCGTGACCTGGCTGAAGTCGGATGCTTAACCGACTGCGCCACCCAGGCGCCCCTAAAATTTTTTTTTAAATAAGTAAAAGTTATACATTTTATTTTTGGACTTTCTCCTTCATGCACTTCACTGTTCTGTTGTCTCTGTCTTCCATCCAACAAATATTTATCGTAAGCCACAAACTGTCAAAAGTGTAAATATAACAATGAATAAAACATAGGCTCTGCCCTTCAGGAAAGTAAATGTATAAACAATAACCATAAGAGCATATGCTGTATTATAATAAAGATATCCATGAGGTGCACAGGGAAGGAGGCTAATATTGCTAAAAGGCAGAGCTTACAAATACAGACTGAGGGGTATAATCAAGTATGCAGGCAAAGATATAGCATAAGAACAGGCACAAAAGCAAGAAAATGCAAGCCATGTTTACAGAACAAAAAATATTATAATAATGCTATAACAAAAGGTTTACAGGGATGGCAATTATGGTGGGCCTTCTATGCTACGCTAAATAATGAGCATTTGAACATGTCACTGAAAGTTTTTTTTTAAGCACCATCAGTTCAGTGTTTAATTTCCTCTGGGCTTAAACTTCTCCTAGGCTTACTGCTGTTCCCACCTCCCCAGGCTGCTATTCCCCTCTCCAAAGCCCTTGTGGTAAATAGCACAGGCTGCTTCCCCAGCTTCATGCTGCCTGTACAACAGCAATCAGAAGTACTTAAAGTTCTCTACATCTGCCATGCTTATTCTTAGTGGCTGCTAATGGCAAAAGCATGGATTGAGGAACATCTGAAGGTGTGGTAAGACCAGTGACAGCAGTCATAGACAGAATTTTCAACAATTACAAAATCACGCAATACTGGACCATTTATGTTATCTAAATTTTGTCATTTACTCTTCCAGTTGCTTCACTGAAAATCAGTGTAACATGTTCTTTGTAAGTAACACTTGGTATATCCTCCTAACCATCAGCAGGGAAGGACACTTTTCTCTTCCCAGGATAAGCTGAATGGAAAGTGATAGCATTTAAAATGGTGTACTTTGAGCAAGTAATCTTAAAACCTGTGTGTAACCACAAAAGATCCCAAATAGCCAAAGCAATCTTAAAAAAGAACAAAACTGGGGTTATCACAATCCCAGATTTCATTATATACTACAAACTGTAGTCATTAAAACTGTATAGTTCTGGCACAAAAACAGACACAGGGCACCTGGGTAGCTCATTCAGTTGAGCATGAGACTCTTGATTTCAGCTTAGATCATGATCCTACCATCACGGGATCGAGCCCCACACTTGAACAGGGAGCCTGCTTAAGATTCTCTCTCTCTCTCTCTCTCTCTCTTTCTCTCCCTCCCTCCCTCCCCCTCCCCAAATCATGCATGTGTGCTCTCTATCTCTCTCTAAAAATAAATAAATAAATAAAACCAAAACAGACACAAAGATCAACGGGACAGAAGAGAGAGCTCAGAAAAAGACCCATAATTGTATGGCCAAATAATCTTTGACAAAGGAGGCAATGGGAAAAAAGACAATCTCTTCAACAAATGATGTTGGGAAAACTGGCCACCTACATACAAAAGAATGAAACTGGACCAATTTCTTACACTTTACACAAAAATAAACTCAAAATGGACTAAAGACCTAAATGTGAGACCTGAAGCCATAAAAATCCTGGAAGAGAACACAGGCAGTAATTTCTCTGACATCAGCCATAGCAACATCCTTCCAGATATGTCTCCTGAAGCAAGGGAAACAAAAGCAAAAATAAACCATCTGCGGGGGCACCTGAGTGGCTCAGTCGGTTAAGCATCTGCCTTTGGCTCAGGTCATGATCTCATGGCTCAATCCCAGCATAGGGCTCTGTGCTGACAGCTTAGAACCTAGAGCTTGCTTCGGATTCTCTCTCTCCCTATGCCCCTCCCTCCCCCCAAATAAATAAATAAACTTTTTTAAAAAATGAGAAGACATGAACAGACATTTCTCCAAAGAAGACATCCAGATAGCCAACAGACACATGAAAAGATACTCAATATCACTCATCATCAGGGAAATGCAAACCAAAACCACAATGAGATATCACCTCACACCTGTCAGAATGTCTAAAATCAACAACACAAGAAACAATAAGTGTTGGCAAGGATACAGAGAAAAAGAAATCCTCGTGCACTGTTGGTGGGAATGCAAACTGGTGTAGCCACTGTTGAGAACAGTATGGGGGTTCCTCGAAAAATTAAAAATGGAATTACCATGTGGTCCAGTAGTTCCACTACAAAGAATACAAAAGATATATGCACTCCTATGTTTACTGCAGCATTATTTACAATAGTAAAATTATGGAAGCAACTCAAGTGTCCCCTGATGCATGAATGAATAAAGAAGATGTGGTACACACACACACACACACACACACACACACACACACACAGAGGTATACTACTCAGCCATAAAAAGAGAATGAAATCTTGCCATTTGCAACTACATGGATGGATATAGAGGGGGTGAAGTCAGTCATAATAAAGACAAATATGGCTTGATTTCACTCATATGTGGAATTTAAGAAATAAAACAAATGAACAAAGATGAAAGGAGACAAATTAAAAAACAGACTCCAATTATAAAGAACAAAGTGATGGTTACCAAAGGGAAAGTGGGTAGGGGGATGGGTGAAATAGGTGAAGGGGATTGGGACTACATTTATCATGATGAGCCCTGAGTAGTGGATGGAACTGCTGAATCACTGTATTGTACACCTGAAACTAGTATAACACTGTATATTCACTATACTGTAATTAAAAATTATTAAAAAATAAAAATCATAAGAAAGAGAAAATACATTTACAGCACTTTAAAATAGGTGCATAAGTGGACCCACACAGTTCAAACCTGTGTTATTCAAGGGTCAACCGTATATTAATATGTTACAGATGATACTATTACTATAAAGAACACCATTTGTTAAGATGTAAAAAAAAAAGAGGGGCGCCTGGGTGGCTCAGTCGGTTAAGCATCCAACTTCAGCTCAGGTCATGATCTCATGGTTTGTGGGTTCGAGCCCCGAGTCTGGCTCTGTGCTGATAGATAGCTCAGAGCCTGGAGCCTACTTCAGATTCTGTGTTTCCCTCTCTCTCTGCCCTTCCCGTGCTCATTCACACTCTCTCTCTCTCTCTCAAAAATAAGTAAACATCAAAAAAATATTTTTTTAAAAAAGATGTAAAAAAAAGAGTACACATATCATGATGAACACTGAGTATTGTATAGAATTGCTCAATCATTATATTGTATAGCTGATTCTAATATAAAACTATATGTTAACTATACTGGAATTAAAATTTAAAAATTAAATAAATCAGTAAAAATTAAGATTAAGAAAAATTTTTAATGGTTATCTTTAAATAATATATCTTTAAATAATAAATAAATAAAATGGGTTTGCTGTTTTCCTGTCTTGTTTTGACTCTCTTCTTTTATATCTGACTTTAGTTTTAACAAGGTGGCAGGTGAAACATTCTCTTTTGTTTTTGATGCCACCTGGCAATCATTTTTCTTTTCTCTATAGAAATTCTTTAAAAAAAAAATACTGACAACATGACTATTCTGATATAAACCTTGTTTAGTTAACATGGTATTAGCCTTGAAACTCACTCAAAAGAGTAACAAGTAAAGTAATATACAAAATCACAAAATTTTAGAGCTAAAATTACTTAAGAGGCCATGCAGTAGTGTGTTTAAATAAAGTTATAGTTCTTAGGGTGCCTAGGTGGCTCAACTGGTTATGTGTCTGACTCTTGATTTCAACTCAGGTCATGATCCCAGAGTCATGGGATCAAGCCCCATATTGGGCTCCATGCTAAATGTAGAGACTGCTTAAGAGTCTCTCACTCTGCCTCTCCCCCCCCTGTACATTTTCTCTCTTTCTCAAAAAATAAAAAAATAAATAAAATCTTAAAAAATGAAAATTTAAAAAAAATTTTTAAAGCTACAGTTCTTTTAAAGTTCAAGTTAACAAGGGCCTGCTGGTACTGATTATCTTAATATCCTAGGTAGGAATATAGCAAACAGGAGTAGGATTATAACCCTGAGAGCTGACAGTAGTTTAAGCGTCTGACTTCAGCTCAGGTCATAATCTCACAGTTCATGAGTTCGAGCCCCGCTTCAGGCTCTGTGCTGACAGTTCAAAGTCTGGAGCCTGCTTTAGATTCTGTGTCTCCCTCTCTCTGCTCCTCCCGCACTCACGCTCTCTTTCTCTCTCTGTCTCATAAATAAACATTAAAAAATTACATTTTTATAACCCTGAGAGCTGAAACCAGAATATCACTATTACACTTCCCAGACCATTTTCAAAGGGACATATTTGTGAAGGTATAGAAGTGAAAGTGCTGTCATTCAATATAAAACTAATAAGCTCCTGAGAATTTTATTTTATTTATCTACTTGGTTAAGAAACACAATCTGTGCTAATGCTCAAAAAAATGGAGTAACCACTATCAAATTAATTAAGTTAAGCCTCAATAAATTTTCCAATTTTTCAAGGTGTTAAGGAGCCAATGTTAAGCTCTTCCCCACTGCAGGAATTTCCTAAAGCATCCCTAATGCACAATCATACAGTCTCTGGTGAACTACTCCCTTTACCTCTCCTTTTTCTTTCTTACCATGTCTTAACTCCCTCTCTTTTCCTCTTTTCTCCTGCCTCTATGGTTCTCATCCTAAATTACAACTGGATAATGTTAGGTACATGTACATAGTAACTGTTTTTCCTGGTAAATGATGCAGGCTACAATTATAATCCCTGAGAAAATTATAGACTTCTGCCATCCAACTAGAATAAAGCTGAAAGTAGTCATCTTCTATCCCAAACACAGAGATATAAGAAACTTTAAAATACTCTATAATTTGTAAAAAAAAAAAAAAAATTCATACAGTGTAATAAGATTTGTAAACAAAAAGGAATGAAGTACTGATACATGCGACAATGTGAATGAACTCTGAAAACATATGCTAAGTGAAAGACAACTGTCATAAAAGACCACAAATTGTATGAGTCCATTTATATGAAATGTCTAGAATAGGCAAATCTACAGGCAAAAAGTAGATTAGTGGCTGTCTAGGACTACATGGATGGGAGGAATGAGGAATGACTGCTACTATATACAAGAGTTTCTTTTGGAGGTGATGAAAATATCTAGAATTAGACTGTAATGATCATTTCACAACTCTGTGAATATGTTAAAAACCAATGAACTATGCACTTTAAATGGGTGAACTTTAAGGTATGAGAATTATACCTCCAGGAAAAAAAAAAAGCTGCTTAGAAAATGGTATCTAGGGGCGCCTGGGTGGCGCAGTCAGTTAAGCGTCCGACTTCAGCCAGGTCACGATCTCGCGGTCCGTGAGTTCGAGCCCCGCGTCAGGCTCTGGGCTGATGGCTCAGAGCCTGGAGCCTGTTTCCGATTCTGTGTCTCCCTCTCTCTCTCTGCCCCTCCCCTGTTCATGCTCTGTCTCTCTCTGTCCCAAAAATAAATAAACGTTGAAAAAAAAATTTTTTTTTAAAAAAGAAAATGGTATCTAATATGCTAGCCTACACACACACGCGCGCGCACACACACACACACACACACGCAGACACACACACATTCTGAGTTCTCAATTATCAGCCCATAATTTTTATCCACTGAAATTTTAAAATTCAAAATTTCTCACTTCCTTGATAGAATGAAGATATAATAACAATGATAATATCAAGAATTCATTGGGTGCATAGTAGTGCCAGCTATTTTCTAAAAATATATAATCTCATTTAATCCTTATGAATTCTCTAAAATGTAGATTCTATATTCTATACATTCTATACACACGTTATTTCTTTTTTTTTATTATAGTTGACACACAATGTTACATTTGTTTCAGGTGTACAACACAGTGATTCAACATTTCTATACATTCTGCTATGTTCATCACAAGAGTAGCTACAATCTGTCACCATACAACCCTATTATACTATCATTGACTGTATTCCCTATTCTGAGTCTTTTATTCCCGTGACTTATTCATTCCATAACTGGAACCCTAGATTTTCCACTCGCCTTCACCAATATGTCCATCCCCCCACTTTCTGCTCTCTGACAACCATCAGTTTGTCCTCTGTATTTATAGGTCTGATTCTGCTTTATAACATACATTTTTTTCTTTCAGCCCTCAAAGTAGTCCCCAATTTACATAGGAGAAAACTGAGACTTACAGTGATGAAACAAATCTTACCAGCTTTGACAGCCAGTAAAGTGGCCGAGCTGTGATTTGAGCATTGATCACTATGCTCTGCTGCCACTTCAACTAGCCCCATGAATAAGCAACTGAGCCTCAGAGCTAAAAGAATCTTAACTGCTTTTGTAGACAGGCATCTGATGGAGGGGAAAAAATCTGAGAACCAAAAGCTGAGACCCAGACTTCCAGACTGATCATGATTCCAATTAACCAGGCCAAATTCCAGTCCTCTCATCTGCAAATACAGAAACTAGGACAGAAAATTTTCAAGGTACTACTGGCTTAAAAATCCATTTAGTTCATGAAATTCTTACTAAAGTTCTGAGTCTTCTGCCTACAACAACATTGCCCAAAAAAGTGGTTTATTTTCTGTCCTATAGTTTTACAACTTATTATTGTTCCTAGGTTGTTAAAGTATTAACTGGAAAATTAAAGTATAATTGACATCTATTTATGAAGTTTGATACTACTTGTTATGTCACATGATTTAATTTTTTATTCTGAAAAATTTTAAACATCTTCAAAAAAGAAAAAATAGTATAATAAGGTACCCAACACCACCTTCAAAAATCAACTTATAGTCAATTTTGTTTCATCTATATACCCTTCCACTTTGAAGGAAATCGCTTCTTATAATACGGTATCATAACATCTGGAAATATTTCAGAATATAGATCTAAAAGGTAAGGTTATCTTCTTACAAGCATAATGATAATGCCATTATCACACCTAAGATATTAACAGTAATATATTAATATAATGACTTGCATAAGCTGGGGAAATCAATTTAAATATATAAATGATGGGGGTGTCTGGGTGGCTCAGTCCATTAAGCGGGTGACTCTTGATTTCGGCCCAGGTCATGATTGCACAGTTCATGAGTTTGAGCCCTGTGTCTGGCTCTGTGCTGACAGTACATAGCCTGCTTGGGGTTCTCTGTCTCCTTCTCTCTCTGCCCATCCTCCCCTGCTTACACGCTGTCTCTCTCTCTCAAAAATAAATAAATAAATATTAAAATAAAATAAACATATAAATGACAATTCAAATTTTATTTTGAATGTTAATTAAAGCTATCTGTATATTCAAATTTTCTACCACCATTATTTCTATTTTAATCCATTATTTCTATATATTATATCACTTCTATAATTAATCTTTCTCTATTTATGAAATGTCATATGGCACTATATATAATATGTCCATAAAGGAAGAGTATTAAGCATTTTATATACACTAAGCTTACTGGATGTTGTTTACTCATTGAGCATGCCTAAATATGGAAAAGAAATTAAATTAGTTTTGCATGATTTGTCTGTGATTAACCTTTGCTGTCTTCTATAGTTCAATTTATTGTCCTCTTCATGACACCAAATAACCACTTTATTAATTGTTCCAGCAACTTGCTGGCTACCGTCATTCTCCAACTACATATATTATCCAACTGAAATGTTGGAAATGATAATACCCGGAAAAAAAATTTTTAAGTATTTTCTTATTTTGTGACCCTTATTTTTTTTATAACTCTCTATAAGCATTCTGCTCCTACCATACTCACTTTCTCATCTCTTCTCTAAATTGCCTCTCTCTCTAAAAAGTTTCAATCATAAAATTATCAATTGATATTTTGATTTATAAGGTTCCTTTGAAAAATTTCTTTTTTTTTTTTCCTTTGAGAGAGAGAGGGAGGAGGGGCAAAAGGAGAAGGAGAGAGAATCTTAAGCAGGCTCCACACTCAGCACATAGCCCAACACAGGGCTCAATCTCACGACCCTGAGTTCATAATCTGAGCCAAAATCAAGAGTTGGGTGCTTAACCAAATGGGCCACCCAGGCGCCTGAAAAATTAATTTCATTTCTTCAATTTAGCAGATAATAAAATGATGAAATCAAACAGAAATAGAAACAGAACAATTTGAAAACAGAAAACATCAAATTTTGTGTTCTAAATTTTGGGGCGCCTGTGTGGCTCAGCCTGAGCGTCTGACTTCAGCTCAGGTCATGATCTCGCAATCTGTGAGTTCGAGCCCCGCGTCAGGCTCTGTGCTGACAGCTCAGAGCCTGGAGCCTGCTTCGGATTCTGTGTCTCCCTCTCTCTCTGCCCCTCCCCCGCTCATGTTCTGTCTCTCTCTCTCTCTCTCTCTCTCTCTGTCAAAAATAAATAAACATTAAAAATTTTTTAAATCATTATTTCATTGGTACAACGGACATTTCCTCTGAGGAAGAATTATAATTACCATTTGCACCTAAGTAAGATCTTCCCGAGGCCTAAGAGAACCATAAATAATACAGTTTCCTTTGAAATAGAGAACACAAATTTTCGATTTCTTTCATCAAATTAACAAGAAGACAGATTACAAAAGGTGGTATGAAGAGATTGGCCTCAAAATAACTCCACTGCAGGATCTCAATGCTGGACTTAGGTCGTCAAGACTAAATAAAGGCCAGTCATCATCTCATTGTTATAATTCAATCATAAGTCAGGGCGATGAGAGTACCTGACTCAACAAAACAGATGTAATTTGGAAAGTTTGGAAATTTTTACAAATCAAGTAATATTTCAAATGCATTAGGAAAATTCACTAATTAAAGGTATCCTGAAACAAATCATTCATACTACTAAAGCAAAGCAAACAAATAAAAACTATTTATATTTTGATTAACCACCAATAAAAATCATAGCTAAATTTATTGAGTGCTTATTGTGTGCTAGCTTCTGTACACTTGCTTTTCATCTGTGCTCTTCATAGTAACCTTATAGGCCATGTAGGAGACCTTGTTAATGACCACTCCATATCCCCTTGACCGTGAGTTCTCTTGCCACTGCTATGGAGAGTCACACTCATGCTGACAGCTTCCTCCCTACAGGACCCACAGCTCTTTCCCCACTTCCTCCCTATGCTTCCTGGGATCACCTTGCAAATGTACTACCTGTGCTTAAATTCTTATCTCAAGGTCTGCTTTTGGACAAAACCCTAATTAAGACTGTTTCCTGGTAACAGAAGTGGTGCTAGAAAGCAGACCCTAAGAATGGGACTCTGGAATTGTAACACTTGCTGGTCAGTGGAGAGCAAAGATCCAATTTCTAATGATAAATGAGTGGAGATAACTCATAACATATTATAGCAATGCAAAAACTACAACCTTTACCTGCAGTGGGCTGGAATGTGGCACAGGAGTAAGATGCTTATACAGTAATAGCTCTAACACTTGAAAGATATGGGTCAATCGTAAGTATAAAGACTCTGGAGTTAACTGCCCTAGAAGCTCTGAAGAATGGGACTGGCAGGCTTGGGTAAGCCATCTATCAATTCAGGGCATGTGGTAAAAACCAGGAAAACATCACATCAGCATTTAAGTGAACTTTATCTCCTATACCCAGAGAGCAGACTGTACTGAAAATCAGGTCTATGACTTGACTAAGTAGCTGAGCAAAAGAGAAGACTGAATACACAGCCCCAGCAGGTCTCCCACGCTGTAAACAGAGCTCTGATAGGGAGAGAATAGGATAGTGAAGCATGAGATGGTGATATCTGGATAGGTAGACATGAGAACATGAGCCCTCAGATTCTGCTGACCCTCTGGACTGGAAGGATCCACTCCCTTCCTTTTCATAAAGGAAAGCAGCCTCTAGTTACCTAGAGACCTAGCAAAGGCCATACCTGAGACATATCCTCCTCAAGATCTGCCCTGCTTCCCCTGATTTCCTCTAGACCAATAACTAGGGTCAGGTCCTACTCATAATCACTCCAATTGTGAAGCACAGTCCCAGTCATGAGAAGAAATAGCTTATTCACCAAAAAAAAAAAAAAAACCTGCTGAGCCTAACTGACATGTATCATCAAGAATTGGGGGGCACACATAAGGAAGTAGATCTAGAGGGTGGTAGGCTGAGGCAGAGGTAAGAATAGTAAAGAGAGGAAAGTGTATTAAAATATGGAGGGACTCTCCTGTGAATCAGAATGTAACTTCTAGCAAGGAAACCCTAAGTAGGTCCCAAAACACTGACAGTATTCCAAAACAGCAGGCACTAGAAGTAGCAATTAACCTTTAAAAGCAAGGTGAACGTGACTGCCATAAAAGGCAATAAGGTCACAGCAACAACCAGAAAACCTTGACCTGCAAAGATCTGTGACTACGGCTAACAAATAATTATCCATGTGTCTTTGTAGAAGCAAAAGAGATAGGTAGTGTATTAGTTTTCTAGGGCTGACATAATAATGTACCACAGACTGAGTGGCTTAAACAGCATAAGTTTATTTTCTCACAGTTCTAGACACTACAAATCCAGGATCAAGGTGTCAACAAGCTGATGTCTTCTGAAGGCTGTGAGAAGCTGTTCTATGCCTCTCTCCTATCTTCTGGAGGTTTCTGGAAATCTCTGGTATACTTTGGCTTGTAAAAGCGGCACTCTGATCTCTGTCTTCATCTTCATATGGCATTGTGTGTGTGTGTGTGTGTGTGTGTGTGTGTGTGTGTGTGTCTTCCATGTCCTTTTTATAAGAATACCTGTCGTACTAGATTAGGGGCCCAACCTACTCCACTATGCCCTCATCTTAACTAACTGTATCTGCAACTTATTTCCAGGTAAGGTCACAATATAAAACATTGGGGTTTAGTACTTCAACATATGAATGGGGGGGAGACATAACCCATAAAAAGCAGCAAATGAGGATATTTATTGATTTATATGGCTACAAAATGCCAAAAACTAAAGAACAGAAGATTGATGAGCAGTCTGCAGATCTAAGCCAGTTCAGAGACCTAGAGCCCATCAATATAAAGGGAGGCAGGGTCTTCTTGGGAAAATATTTCTCCAATCATTTTCCAGGGGAATGTGTTACCATTTACCAGAGCAATTCTACACTGGTGAAAAGTAATACCTAACCCTTCCAGGGACTATTGGATATAGGGTCTAAGATGACACTGATTCCACGGTACCTGAAATACCTTTATGGCCTCCTGATGAGAATGGGAGCATATGGAAGCTAGATAATAAATGGAGTCCTGGACCAAGTCCATCTCACAAATTGGCCAAGTGGGTCTGCAGGCCCACCATCTAGCCACGTTCCTGGTTCCTGAGTACATAATTGGGATGGATTCATTTAATAACCGCCAAAACCCAAATATTGATTCTCTGACCTATGAAATAAGAGCCATTATGATAGAAATGGACAAAGGAAGCCCCTGATTTCACCCCTTCTCCCTGTTCCAGATAATAAATCAGAAAAACATTAGAGCCAGGTGAATAAAAAAAGATTTATACAACTCTCAAAGAGTGGCTCCTGCAAAAACCATACAGCTCATGGATGGATCAGCTCAATATGTTGGTGCAAGACAAAAATTGCTATCAAACTATACAGCCCCATGCATGAGTGAACTACTGTAGTGTTACTCAAAATGTAGTCCACGAACAAAAGCCTGTTCACAAACTGTTTTTTATGGTTCTACAACAAAATATAAAAATAAATATAAAAAGTGAGAATACACATTTGAAAATATTTATAGCAATGTGACATTAATGCAAAAACCAAGTATGTGACTATATATTTTACAAAAGGATAACGCATGATGACTAAAAACAAAACAAAAAGGTCCTCTGCATGGCCAGTTTGGGTTGCACTGTTCTAAAGGACAGAGGTGAAAGGAAATACTACCATCAAGCAGAGCTTCAACAAAGTTTACATAAGAAAGAAGGGGTTTGGTAAGGATATATATGAATTCTTGGGCAGTGACTAATGGTTCTGCTAACTGATCAAGGGCCTAGAAGGAGCAATGATAAATGATCAGACACAAGGAGGTCTAAAAAAGAGTCACGTAGGGGTGCCTGGCTGGCTCAGTCAGAGAAGCATGTATGTGACTCTTGATCTCGGAGTTGTGAGTTCAAGCCCCAAGTTGGGGAAGAGATTACTAAAAAAAGATTCTTTAAATAAACTTAAAAAAAAGAACTAAATAAAAAAAAAAGAGTTGAGTAGATGATTCTGTAAGAGTGGACACAAAGTGTAAATACCCAACAAAGCACCTATAGTAGATGAAGCAAAGATGACTCATCCAATGAATGTCTGTCAGCCTTTATCCTTGGCTACTTCAAGGTTAACACAGTAGACATGTGAAGAGAATAGCCAAGGTGGCAGGGATAGAGGATATGCACTGGCACAAAAGCATTCGCCCTCTCTCACCAAGGCTGATCTAGCTATTTTACAAATATCAAATACCTGTATGTGTTAGGCACCAAAAACATAGATATGTAAACTAGGAATGTAGTATCTATTCTGAGTGTTAATGTATGAATAGAAGTTAACTGGGAAAAGAAGAGAAGTAAGAACATTCCAAGAAGAGGAGATGGCATATGCAAAGCCATTTGGAGGACCACATCAAGTTTGGTAAGTCTAAATCCATAGGAGAAAGCCAAGATAAAGGCAGAGGTAGATCATTAAACACTCTGGATACCAAGCTTTTATAATGAAGGTGACTGGTAGTCATTAAAGGATTTTTAAATAGAAGAAGGTCATGATCGGATCTGTGTTTTAAAAAAGACTTTCTGGCAGTAAGCCAGTTAGGAATAATCCAGGAGAGAAAAGAGCTAAGGAAGTAGCATTTGTGACAGAGATAGACAAGAAGAAATGACATATTCAAAAGGGATTTTGAAAGAAGACCAAAACTTTCTAAAAGTAAGACAGAAAGACATCTAGGATGACTTGGGTTCTCTTATAATTCTTATATCCCCCTAGCAGAAATGTCTTCTAGTTTGAACCCTTATTTTATATCTACCTTAGTGGAATTTTATTTCCATACTTATTTATTCACACATCTCTCTCCTCATACTGGTGAGTTCACTATGGGCAGAGATTATAGTTCATTCTCTTTATACTGTCAGCAGGGCCAGAACTGTGAGAAAGGCGAGAAAAGTAAGGAACTCACTTCTGGGTTCATGCCAATGTAAGGTTGAATCTCCTTTTTTTAAAGTTTGATACTTTGTTCATCATGGATTTTTTTCCACATACATTTTGAATTTTTTAAATATTATTTGTCTTGATCAGAGAGTTTTTTGGCACTCTCTTAAATTTCACACACCAGGCAAATACCTCACTTACCTCATACTAGTTCCTGCCTTAACTCTTAGTGCCTAACACAAGCAGGTACTTAAGTGCATGCTGAATGAAGGAAAAGCAATCAAATGGCATAAACAATAAGAAAGATAGTGGTGGGCCATTCACAAAGAAAGGAGGAGCCAGAGACTTTAGGGGGAAATGATGTGTTTATAAGGCATGTCAGAAGCACTGCTTGGTGCATTATCTTATAGATTCATTTATTATTCACAAAGGCAGCATTTATAATAGGAAATATTAAAGGCTGACAGTACTCAAGGAAATATTCTAAGGATATTTTCCTATTATCTTTTTTACACTTACATTAATATTTGAGGTACTGCAGCAATATCCAGTTTCTCAGCTCAGCTTATGAGTTAACATTGCTTAGGACACCAAGATGAGCTGTTCATTACACAAATGTATCATTAATACTGAAATCTTTGATATTACCCTACCAAATACCATATCAGCAAGGACTAACCTGACCTCTTTCTGTGAAACAGCATCCCCATTACCTTAATGTTTTTATCCCTGCTCACTTTTCTTCATAGCATGATTGCCATTTAAAAAGGTGAGCTCCATGAGAAGATGTGATTTGCCTGTTTTATTAGTAAGTTGTGTCCTCAGCACCTAGAATAAATACCATCGATGGTCATGACAAAAGGTAGGAGGGTAGCTGGAGAAAGGCTTACACTGAAACAGAAATATGACAAAGAAAATAAATAAAACCCTATATGAATATAAAACTAGGAGCCAGGAGCTCACAAGAGTGTAGCTGAAATCCCTAGGGGTCAAGAACAAAGATGCAATTGGTAACCAGAGTAATGAACTTGAGAGTTTACCTATGGTTACCTTGGGGAGGTTTTCCAGTTAGGTAACCAGTGGGCATAGGTTTTTACAGCTTTTGACTAGATAAGAACCAAATCTCTGCAGAAAGCTGGTACCTTCAAAGGGTTACCTGCTCGGGTATCACTGCCACACCAGAATATGGGGAAACGAAAAAAACAAAACAAAAAACAAAAAAACCCTTGCCTCAGCCTGGGTCCTGGGAAAAACGAAAAGGTTTTCACACATGGTCTAGGAATCCCAAGCCAAAAAACTGTGTCCAATGGTTCAATGTTAAGCTTTGTCAAGAGTATCCTGAAGGGACAGGCTAATCAGCCCATTGAGAAAAAGGTAAACTACTTCAAACTCACCCTGCAGATCTTGGAACTTGTCAGACACCATAATGATAAAATAATTCCTTATTACAAATCAATCCATCTCTCTCTCTCTCTCTCTCTCTCTCTCTCTCTCTCTCTCTCTCTCTGTGTGTGTGTGCACATGTGTGTGTGCGTGTTGGTTCTATTTCTCTGTAGAACACCTTCAGTGATCTCCCTATTGCCCACTTCCCCGTGAAAGCCTTCCCCTAAGCAGCTACTACATTTGAAAGGTATTAACTCCTCTTTTCCTCTTCTCCATCCTTGCCATCCCACTACCTTCTGAAAAATATTCCTACCCCATCTCTGTAATTATGTAGTTAGAATATGAGCTGGCATCTTCTTGAAAAGACTGCCAACTCTCCAGGCCACAGTTGTTTGGCTGGTGCGGAGGAGGAACATCTGATCAAAGCTGGGCCAATCAGAAGCCTTACATGTATAGGAGATATTTTTTTTTTCTTTAGAAACTGAAGAGAGTTGATTGAAGTCCTTGTCTGCTAGCAGCCATGTGCAGGAATCAGCATTAGATTAGAACTAGAATGCAGAATTTTAAGAGCATGAAGCAAACACACCGACGTAAATGCAAAAGCTGTGAAAAAGAGCCCCACTGATGATACCCAATTCCCCTGTCCCATTCACTCCTGAAGCTTAGCCTTACCCTGCCTCTCTCTGTCTCAGTTATAGCAGTCAATAAATTCCCTTTTGTTCTAAACTGGTTTGAATCAGGTTCCAGGCAACTGCAACCAGAGAAGACACAGTAAATCCCTGTGTGCAAATCATTATGGAAATTTATATAATTGAATTAAACACAACCAAACTAACTTCAAGTATTTTATACAATCTGTTTTCCATAAATTGATATTTTTCAAAAAACTAAATGTATTCAGTATTTGCCCTAAAAACATCATTAACACTGAGGCTCTTCAAATGCAAAATTTACTCAAAACGAATCTCTCTTTGCTTGTATTTATAAGGAACTTACCAAATCAGAAAGCACAATTAGAAACCATGATGAGCTCTATGTTCCCTGAAGAATACTATGAGATCGTATTAAAAATGCTATATAAAAATACCATAACAAAAAATACTATAAAAATTCCATAATCTCTGAATCTTTCCGGAAAAATATACATATTTACAAAATGAAGACATCAATATCTTCTCAGTACTTAAAGTTTTAAATTTAGTGTGCTTTTAGTGAGTCGGATAAAAGCTGAAATCTACTATCTTCTTATATAACATAGAATCCCTGTTACAGAAAAAGCACTTAATTATGAAGTGGTTATTAATACACAGGTCATATCAAAAATAAACTGGCCCTGAATTTCCTCCTCAACAAGATCAATGTCATCTTATGCAATAGGAAAGATGGTGGCTTGGATAACTAAAATTCAAATAAACACACAACCTTCAGTACTCAATTCAACTGAATTCAAAGTCTGTAACCATCTGCTATTTTATAAAGTTGGTAACAATGGTTTTAATGGCTGATTTCTCTAATCTCAATCCCTATATATTTTCCTGAATGATGTGCTAAGCAGCACAACTGTGACTAAAGAGAACATAAAAGAGAAAGAAGCAAACACACATATGCACTTCAAAAATAAACTTGATAAGAACTTAGTCACGAAGGGTTTGTGCACTCTCGGGATCACTTCTTTCTCATTCATTCTAATTTCACCAAAAGGAAAGAGAATCAGATACTCTGAGAATGGGTAAGAGAAAAAAAGCAAGCTTGGAAGTAGTCAATACTTTTAATAAGGCAACTGAAACAACGAGATGCTGAGAGGTAAACAAGTTACTAAAAGCTTTAACAAAATACAAGGCCCCAGAATCATGCACACAGATCACAAAGGTTAGGTAGTCTATGTTTTCATTTTATAGAATTTCAGGAAATGTTAGCAGCTTCACTTTCCCAACAGCATCCTGAGAACAAGTAATAAATATAATATCTCAAGTTCAGTTCAAAGAACTGAAATTCATATATAAATTGAAAACCCTTTATTCTATTGCAGTATTCCCAAACCCATCCCCATTAAGACACTTCACACACTCTGCCAAGAGAGTAGCAAAGGGATTATCAGAGAGGATAGAAAGGATGCACCTGCTAATATTAATATCCAATTCAGAAATATTTTTCCATGTGATTCTAATCCAGTAAATATGTTTTACAGTTATAAGCCTTTGGCATTTTGTGATATACGGCATTCAACCTAAACAATGAAATGTTCAGAAAGGTTTTGGACCCTACTAACAAAAGCATTTTAATCAAAGAGTCTGTCAAAATGAGATTAGAGTTAATATAGGTAACATCAATGAAAGGTTTGGTGGGAAAGAATAAATTCAGTAAGTCTTAAATACTTAGTTGCCTCAGGAGATTAATACAAGAAGGAAAAGTCATGGATTCTTCATATATCTCACAATGGGAGAAAAGAATGTATATATAAAGGAGGAAGAGCATGTAAACATATATGCTTGCCTATGTATAGAACCTTTATAGAGAATACACTTAAAACTGAAAAGAAGTTGCCTCTGGACCAGAGGCCTGAGGGACCAGTGAATTGGGCTAAGAACACTAACTCTTCATTATATATTCTTTCATCTTATGGAATATTTGAATGTATGCACGTTCAATTCAATAAGCAAATTTAAAATAAAAAGCATAAACCATGAATACAAATAACTCCAATGAAGGTAAAATATGTAAGTTACATGAAAAAGATACAAAGTATACTGGAGATTCAGAGGACAAAAAAATGATTCATCTATGGAAATGAGGAAACTGTCAACAAGGAGATGGTATGTGAGATGGGCTTTAAATGATGGGTAGAATAGATATATAACAGAAATCATTCCAGGAAAGAAAATAACTGAGTATAGACACAACGTTGGGAAAGGATGGGGCATGGAACGTACTCCTTTAGAACGTACGTTTAGGAACGTACTCCTTTAGAAACTTAAGTCACATAGAAGGTGCCATATTCTTTTTCTAAATGGCTGCATAACAAATTACCATATAATTAGAGCCTTAAATCAACATAAATTTATCATCTCATGGTTTCTGTGGTCAGGAGTCCATGTTAGCTTGGTGCTCTGCTCAGGAACTCATTAGGCTGAAATCAAAGTATCTGCCAGGGCTATGGTTTCATCTAAACTGTGGGGTCCTCCTCCAGGATCACTGGTTGTGGGCAGATTTTAGTTTCTTGCAGGGTTGAGACTGACTCCATTCTCAAATAATAATAATATCCTTTTTGATTAAAGTCAACTGATTTGTAACCTGATCACAGGTGTGATAATTCATCATATTCACATATTCACAAGTGTGCCAGCACACAAAGAAGATTATACAGAAGCAACTCAAGAGAAGGGGATTATACTTGACGTGTACATCAGAGAGTAAGAATCTTCGGGAACATCTTAGAATTCTGCCTAACACAGATGGTAACAGAAGCTGAGAATAAAATTTCTCTAGGGCTATACACCAAAATCCAGCTAATTTTCCCTGCTATTTTTCTGTTCCCAAAGATACTGCTGCTTGTAAAACGTGTATACATAATCACAGTTGCAACCAAGAATCTTCCCGCATTTGGTAACTGTCTATTCTTTGTTGATGGTAGTCACTTCTTATATAGCCATTTTACTAACTGGAATATCCATTCCTCTCTCAGTCTTTAATTCAATATGAACTATTCCTACCTCTGAATGCAGTGATTCCTGGCTGGCTTCTCTGTTACCATTAGATTAATACTGAATTTATTAAGGACTTGCCTGACTCCACAAAAACCTAGAGTCTTTGTTGTATATTTTCCCATTATTGGCTTTTATTTCCCTTGTCTCGTGTTAGTTCATGCTACCTAACTAAAATGCTAAAATCAAGGCAATTTTAGGTATTCCATCTTACCTATCCAAGAAAGAATTGCTAATATGCAAAATGTTAGTTCTATGTTCTAGGGCAATATGGATCATTAAGTATATACGTAATTAATATCTCTACAATGCTGAATGTGATTCTTTATGAGCACAAGCCTTAGAGTTAGAAATACTGACTTCTTTGATCTGGCAGCTTATATTTTTCTCATAGACAAAATGAAAAGGTTTATTTAGATTTAAAAGGCAAATATGCTGATAGACAAAGAAGTAGAACACCATGAAAAGAAGGCCTCCTTATATAACTATTAGTCTCTCATAACAAGATTCTAGATCTTCTCAGACAGCCACTACCACTGCTATACTAATTTAACAAGGTGATCTGTATTCTCCATTTTTTTATTTAATTTTTTTTAGGTAAACTTTATACCCAATGTGGGGCCAGAACTCACGACTCTTGAGATCAAGAGTCACATGCTCTACCAACTGAGCCAGTCTGGAGCCTGTGTATTCTCCAATTTTAACCAGAGCACTAGTATGTCTTCTTCCAAGAAAAGGAGTATTTATTACAAATTACTGTTTAAAAAAATAATTAAAAAAATTTAAAAATTACTGTTTGATGGTAGAGATGATAAAATGTCACACACTGCTAGCAATAATTAACATTTTAATAGTCTTGGCTTATACACAATGGCTTTCAATTTGCAAACAGATTGTCAGATCAAGTACAAGAGTTTCAGCTTTTTTTAGTAGCAGTTTCATAGCGTTAAGTAATTAAGCCAACAAATACCAAATGAGTCCCTACTAAGTGTAAGACACTGTCTAGTAGGTGGATGATAGTGGAGAGGAAAAATTACAGGAAGAATCAAACATGAATCCTGCCCTCAAGTTATTTATAGTAAGTGAAAAGAAAACCCAATTTTCCTTTCCCTTCTGTAGCAGACAGACCCTTTAGGTGATCCCCATGATCCCCAACTTCTTGTATTCCCGTCCTTGTATGACCCTCTCCCCTTGAGTGTGGGCAGGGCCTGTACCTTGTTTGTAGCCAAAAGAATTTGGTAAAAATGACAGAATGCACATGATTATCTGCACTTAGTATGTGATTATGTTACATACCATTGTAGGTAGCACCCACCTTGATGGAGACTCTCCTTTGCTGGCTTTGAGGAAACAAGTGGCCATGGTCAGAATGCCACGTGACCGGGAACTACAGGAGGCTAGTGCTAGGAGCTGAAGCCGACCTCTGGCTGACAGCCAGCAAGAAACTAAAGCCTTGAGTCCTACAATAAAAACGAACTACATTCTGCCAACAACCTGAGTAAACTCGGAAACTGTTCCTTTCCCAGTCAAGCCTCAGCTGAGAACTACGCCTTGGCAAACACCTTGATTCAAGCTTTGTGAGTCCAGTAGAGGGCCCACAGAAAATGTGGGACAATAAATGCATGTTGTTTAAAGGGACTAAGTTTATGGTAATATTGTTACAGAGCAATAGATAAACTAATATATCTTCATTCTTATTCAAATTGCTCACATAAGAGGCAAGTATCCTAAATATCAAGTCACCACTGGTAAAATGAAACCGAAAAGTAGAATCAGTTACACAGTCGCACTCTTGTAAAAAGCAAACTCCAATTTGTTGCCAATGTTGCCAAAAGGACCAGGCTGATTACCCAATTAACAGTTCAAAAAGTAAAGATCAGCTGCTATTCTCAGACAGCAACCAGCTTCCATTTCCTGACTAAATCATCAGAATGAGCCAACAGGCCTATTAAGTATGAATGTCAAATGTGAAGGGTCAAAGGGCACCACAGAGCCTGGTAGAGATGACCAGCTTAAGGTGTAGAAAAAACTCTCATTCCCACTTACGCAAATAGTAAAAACATATAGCTCCTAGTAAAATGTAGCTATTTTCTTTCTTGTCTAAAAGCCATCTTTGCTTATATTTTTTTGTTTTATTGAAGTATAACTGACAAAATGTAAGCTATTTAAAGTGAACAACATGATGATAAAAGGATTCCTACAATCAAATTTATTACATATCCATCACCTCACATATTTAGCTCTGTTTTTTTAAACCACCTTTTCTTAAATGAAATGAGGCCCTGTTTGGGGACATGCATTCATTTTACATAGAGAAAGTAAGCCTACTACCATGTGAAGGTTCTTACTATCACTTTTTCAGAAGTCCCATCATCACAGGCTCACTGTAGCACAAATTTTTTTCACAAAGAGTACAAGTCACAGATTAGCACAATTTTATCAGGACAATAAATGTCACTAAAAACAATTAACAAGATTTTTTAACAGTGAGAAGAAGGAAAAGTACTCAACCGTCACTGTACTTATTTAACACTTACTTTTTAAAAATGTTTATTTTGCGAGAGAGAGCGAGCGAGAACGAGCATGCGCACACACACTAGGGAAGAGCAGAGAGAGGGGGAGAGAGAATCCCAAGCAGGCTCTGCACTGTCAGCGCAGAGCCCAACATGGGGCTCAAACCCACAAACCATGAGATCATACCTGAGACAAAATCAAGAGTCAGATGCTCTACCAATGGAGCCACCCAGGCGACCCTAATGCTCACTTTTTAAAGAGTAAAGTTAGTTACTTATTGTAAAACACAAAATGCGTGACAAAATATATGCTTAGAGTAGTTTTTGCCTTTACAAAAGGAGATTCACTACATTCTATCATTTCATTTTTCTGTGTATAGCAAAAGTGAATCAATAACCTATTTCCAAATGGTCAGCTAATAAAATTAACTTTATATATTTAAGAGAGTTATTTACTTCTTTCAATTATATACACACACACAGGCTTTTTTTGTAAATCATTAACACTTAAGAAGTACTTTCACTGACACTTCAGGTAGATAAAACATTCTGGTTGTCTGAGAAAACCATTCCTATAACGTTAGTAAATGCATAATCACATTTCCAAATTGCAGCAAATAAAAACAAAATAATTAGAAAGAATATACATTTACTCTAAATAAAGCCTGAGGACACAACCAGAGATGAGTGTGCAAAGCATAACCTGATCTGCGTACTTCCACAGTGCCTCAAGGTATCTCTCTCTGAGTGCTCTGCTTGCAAACATCTAGGTCAGTCCTACGGCTTAAACAACAATGTCCTAAATAGGGCATGAGATTAAATCAAATGCACAGTAATGTAAACCAATGTATCTCCTAGATATAATGAGGCACTAAATGTAACACTGTTAAAAACCAGCAAAGAGAGGCCAAAAACAAACCAAAATGAAAATATCTGTAAGGCTTTCTAAAATAAAAAATTTTAAGTAGAGTAAATAAAGAATAACCTACAGATAGTTATTCTCACCTTAGTGAAGGGCAAGAGTCACATATGGGTCTCTCACCTACTACTTGTAGTGATTAGTAACCTGGTAAACCACACTCATGTAAATCCAGTCCACAGTACAAAACAAGTAGAGTAACTGAACTCAGCCTAAAATGACAGTTCTATCATATTTGCTGGAATACTTTCTAGAGGCCTCTGAACCTTTGCTTTTTTAGACCCGTGATATGCACCAATAATTGACTTAATCACTGATCTCTGCTACTAAGATATACAATGATATACATGGCCATTCTGTCTCACAACTATGCCCTGACCCGCACTAAGCACCCCACATATTCAAGAGAGTGAACTAAATAGGTTTTGCATTATACAGAACAAGGGTCTACAACTTTTTTCTGTAAAGCACCAGGTAGTAAATATTTTAAGTATCATGGGGCCACATAGTCTCTGCTAGAGCTATGCAACATCATGGCATAAAAAGAGTCTTAGAGAATATGTAAATTAATGGATATGGCTGTGTTCCAGTATAACTTTATTTACAAAAAGCACGCTACAGGCTAGATTTAAACTATAAGCTATAGTCTGTCAACTCCTGAGAATAATTCTCAAATTTTTCTCAAGTCTAATAAGTGGCTGAAAAATCTGCCTAACAATTTTTATTCTATCTTTAAATTACCAAGATCATATACTAGTTATACAGCAGACCTAGGGATCTGTGTGACTCCTTGAATGAACACTATGGTAGACGAGAAATGAAGAAGGGTGAAGATGGTCAGTAATATTAACCAACAACAAATAGTTATTGAAAATCATTATACCCACAAAAATTATCTGACCTAAAAATGTTGTATCTTTCCTACAAATATTTAATAATACATACCTTCCCTCTCCCACTTTTTTCCATCCCTTCTATTGCTTACCTTGTATAAAAATAGATAAAATAAGCACCCGATGGTAGTAATAGCTTCCTAACTAGTCTTCCTGCTTCCAGGAACAAGCTACCTAAAACATAGTTCTGTTCTACTTACAGTAATTTGCCAATTTAGCAATGCTTAAGCCTGTGGACTTGGGTCACAGAGAACTTAGTGTGACTCTAGAGTCTATAATTTATTAGCTGTGTGATCCTGAGCAAGTCCTTTAACCTCTCCAACTTCTATTTCCTTATCTACAAAATGGTTATAAAATCGTAAAAAGAAAAAAATCGTAAGGTTGTGGTAAAAAGTAAATAAGGGAATTCACGTAAAATACTCATCAAAATGTCTGATACATTGTCACCTTTCAATAAGTTTATGCTATGATTATGGTAACTGTGGAATTAACATGTTTTAAAACATATCTGCAAATTCTTTCAAACTCCTCCCATTGAGAAGTAGGATCTATGTGCTCTCCCCTTGAATCTGGGTCAGCCTTAATAGGTTGCTTATAACCATGAGAATGCAGCAGCGGTGACACTGTATGATTTCTGAGACAAGGTCAGAAAAAGCCACACAGCTTCTTTCTGAGTCTTTTGAGACACTCGCTCTAGAGTCCCATAAGAAATCCAGGTACTCTGACATTGCCACATTGGAGAGAACATATATAAGCACTGCTCAGCTGAGCAACTGTCCAACATCATCTGCCAGCTATTTAAGTCATCTTGGTCAACTAATCCAGCTGAGCCTTCAAATGACCACAACCATACAGATAACCATAGGCAACATCTGACTGCAACTACCTGACCACAAAAATGTGAGTCAAACAAAATGTTACTTTAAATAATTGTTTTAGGTAATTTGGTAGGTAGACAGCAATAGCAACCAGAAAAAAGGTTAGTATAAAAGTGATGTAACAAAAATCAAAAACATGTAGCATTGGCCATGTCCCGTAGCAGCCTCACAAGTAACCCAAGATAAAGACAGCCTGGCTTGAAGAGGTTGTGACTTTTACCTAATGGAGTAGACTCCACTTAAATCCACCAAAAAAGCAAAAACCTCTTATGGGAACTGTATTAACAAAGGTATTCCCAGCTGAAACTTAAATAGATGAAGTACAAAATGAAAAGAAGCCTTTGGATACCCAAACTTCTAAAGGTAGGAAGCAGGCCAAGAAAGCTACCCAAATGTGGACATATAGCATTTCTGAAGGAAATGAAAGAATGATTCAAAACCAAGCATCAAGAACCCAAATGGCAGAACCAAGAGCAATGGAGAACCATTTTCTTTTTTTTTTTTTTAATGTTTGTTTATTTTTGAAAGGGAGAGAAACAGAGTGCGAGCAGGGGAGGGATGGAGAGAAGAGAGAGACACAGAAACTGAAGCTGTCAGCACAGACAGACACAGACACAGGGCATGAACCCACGAACCATGAGATCATGACCTGAGCTAAAGTCAGACACTTAACCAACTGAGCCACCCCGGTGCCCCAGTGGAGAACAGTTTCTCACGGGAAGTACTGAACACTAATCACAAAACTGGCAACATCTTCGCAGCTGGATTTCAAAATCGCAATGGTCTCATGATTACTATGTTGTACCTCTCATTTCCCCCGTTTTAGAATGGGGGTGTCTACTGTGGTTGTCCCACCGCTAAATCACTACTGTGGGGAACAGACAACATCTTTCTGGTTCACAGGTCTTCATATCAAAAAAACCATATATGAAAGATGGCACATTGGGAGACTCATGCGCACATAGAGTTGATTTAGATAAGAGGATCCTGAGCTCATGCCAGAATAAATAATCCTTTAAGATGGAAGAGGACTTTGGAGGGAATAAATTTTGCATTTGAGAGAATTATAAATAATCTGTAGCCAGTGGAAAGACATGATGGTTTTAAAACATGTCTGTATCTTTTAAACACCTCTTTGACACCTCTCCCATCGAGAGGTGTAGTCTATGTCCATTCCCCTTGAAGCCAGCTCAATTTTAATGACTAGCTTTTAACAATAAAATGCAGCAGAAATGACACTATTACGACTTCCAAGTTTGGTCAGAAAAGCCCATGAAGCTTTTGTTTGATTCTCTTGAGACATTTGCTCTGAGCAAAGCCTGCCACCATGTAAAAAGTCTTGACTACCCCAAAAACATCATGCTGAAGAGGCCACATGTAGGGAATCTGGTCAGTAGCAAAACTGATAGTCCATCAACAGCCAGGATCAACTACCAGCCATGTGAGTGAGCCAGATCAGAAATCCAGCCCACTTACATCTTTACATGGCTTTAGCACCAACTGACATCTGACTGCAACTAAGTGACAAAGCCTTAAATGAGGAACACCCAGCACACAGATTACTGTCCACTAACAAATTACTGACCTACAAAAACATGAGCAATATAAAATAGTCATTTTAAACTTCTAAGTTTTACATAATTTCTCATACAACAATAGTAAGCAAAACAAGAATGATGATGTCACTCTCTTTCAGTGGCTTCCCATTATTCTTGGAAAGAAGTCAAGTTCCTTTTATAAAATTTGCATGGTCCTGAATGATCCAGTCCATTTACCTTATTGCTTAACTGGTGAGTGGTCTTACCTGAGATGTCACTTCCTCCAAAAAGTATTCCCTTTAACACCAAGTATAGGGTAGGGAACCCTTCTAAGCATTCTTATAACATTCTTTACTTTCCCTGTTACAGTACTTGCTATGCTACAAATTTATTTACATTATCTCTTGTAGACTCTACATCCTCTACAGGTAGGAATCACATCTCTCTCATTAACCAATGTGATGCCAATACTCAGTGTATATGATAAGCACTCATATAATTTTGTTAAGTATTACATGAATAACACTATTATAGGGTAGAAAAACTAGAAATAACTAATAGCAAACAAGACAAAATAGAATAAGTTAGTAATATAGGTAGGTACAAATAATCTACTGTAGGAGAATGGGGAGGGGAAGACCTCTCTGAAGGAAGAATTTCAGTGAGATAGCTTTTCCTAGAAAAAGTTTTATTAAAAGGATTAAACACTGGGGTGCCTGGATCATTCAGCTGGTTAAGTGTCCAACTCTTGGTTTTGACTCAGACCATGATCTCATGATTCATGGATTTAAGCCCCACATTGGACTCCATGCTGACAGTGCAGAGCCTGCTTAGAACTCTCTCCCTCTCTCTGCACACCCCTCCCGCTCACACTCTCTCTTTCTCAAAATAAATAAACTTTTTAAAAAAGGACTAAACATTAAAATTTAAAGGCTACCTAAAAATTAAAGAATAGGTAATGCCTGGCTCCCACGGGCACAGGATTTTGTTTATAAGTCTAGTTCTATGCCTGTTCAAAGGAATTTGAAAATATCTGATTCAAATTTGTTTTGAGATCTACTATTTAAACCAGGTCTACATCCCAGAATGAGGTAATCAAATAAAAAACCTACCCCAAACATACGAACTTTCATTAATAGCCATGAAACTAACAGACTCTCAATTTTCCATTAAATACACATTTCAAAAGTACTTGACTTCCTGATGAATACCCTACAATAGTTTACTAATTTAATAAATAAGTGGGAAAAAAATAAATGGCTTTATAGATAATAATTCTTTTTCTTGTCCTAGAAGCACTATTATTTAAAATTAATTATTAAAGCTCTAGTGAAATTAGACACCAAGTACTACCATGAAATTAAAGACTAGCAGATTGGATTTTATTAAAATTAAAAACTTCTATACATCAAGAGACATTATGAAAAAACAGAAAACCAAACTACTGATAGGTAGAAGATATTCACAATACACCTATCTGCCAAAGGACTGGTGTCCAGAATATATAAAACACTCCCATAAATCAATAAGATAATCCAATAAAAAATAATCAAAAACTTTGTGAAAAAGTGGTAAAATATAGCTACAAATATTCCTATCCCGGTATATTTGCCCCTTTGCAATGTGGCATAGCTGCTCCTCCAATGTGGGCTGGTCATAACTCACATTAATCAAAAAAAAAATATGGTGGAAGTGAGGTTATATAACTTCCAAGACTAGGTCTTAAGAGATCTTGCACCTTCCACTTTTACCCTCTTAGAACGCTATTCTACCATATAAGGAAGCCCTACTCCTTACCAGAGTATGAGAAGTCATAGGAAAAAACAAAAAACAAAAACAAGGTGCCCTAGCCAAAGCCAACACAACTGACAGACAAGGGAGTAAGGCCACCTTGGGCCTTCCAACCCAAAGAGACCACCCCTAGCTCTGCAGCTGCATAAGACAGCTCAGACAAAACCAGTTAAGGAACCTCCAAGTCAACCCATAGAGTTGTAAAAAATAATAATTAACCGTTTTTACTTAAGCAACAATAAATAACTGAAACAGGTATGACATGGCACTTCATAAAAGATGATATCCAAATGGCCAATAAGCATATGAAAAGGTGCTCCACATCATCATTCATCAGGGAAAATACAAATTAAAACACGAGATATGACGACACACCCACCAGAATAAAAATTCAAAAGGTTGACAGTATCAAATGTAGGCAAAGATGTGGAGTACTGACACTTTCCTACATTGCTGCTTTAAAGTGTAAATTTGTAAAAAAGTTTTCTGGAAAACTATATGGCAGCATTTGGCAAAACTAAAATTATGCCCACTTTGTAACCCAGAAATTCTACTTCTACATTTATGCCAAACAAAATGCATATCTATGTACATATACAAAAGTATATACACATACACACCCAAAACATGTGTGCAAGAATGATCATGGAAACACTATTCATAAGAACCAAAAATTAGAAACAATCCAGTTGTTCACCAACAGTAGAATGGATAAATTGTGGTATATTTATACAATAAAACTACACAACAATTAAAAAATACTACTACAATTTGCAGCAGCATGCATGAACCTCAGAAATAAAATCAGTAAAAGAAGCTAAACAAAAAAGGCTAGTTAGTATAATTGCATTCCATTTATATGAATTTCAAAACCAAACTAAGTCAAAACTAATATGAAGATAAAAGCCACAACAGTAATTACCTCTCAAGTGCCGCCCATTGACTGGGAAAGGGTATAAGGCAGCCTTCTAGGGTATTGGAAATGTTCTCCATCTTGACCTGGGTTCACAGAGCTGTACCCAAGATTTGTGTACTTCACTTCACTACATGCTGTACCTCATTAAAAATTGTTTAAATATCCTGCAAACCAGTTCACCATTCTAATGGCACAGAAACAGTACAGAAAGCAAAAGTGCCATGACCTACATAAAACAGAAAGAAAACATTCCCACTGGACCTCCTTTGCCCCTTGGTGATATCAAATACCATGACAGTCAAAATGCAGGTATGCAGAGCAGCAATAAACTAATGACTACATTAGTGCCAAGTTTGGGTGGTACACACGATATCCAAACCATTTACATGAAGCTGAAAGTAAACAGGACTTAAAGAATTTATGTTGCTGCCCTACAAATTTACATGAAACAATCTCATAGGTTTGAGTTTTATAAATATACATCAAAATATAATTATCCCTTAACTATCTGTTTGAGACTCAACATTTATATAGTCTGGAGTTAGGTAAAAGAATGAAAATGTGAACTGTATTTGGTCCATCTATGTAGTGCATTTAGATGAATGGTAATCACATACTGCTAATGAGATCAAAGTTGTAGGTTACAGCCTCGCAGGGGTCAGTTCCATGCAACTACTAATGCCCTTTGGCATAGTCATAACAATGCTTTCCACTGTCTATGGTTTTTATTACAAGAATCAAAAAGAAAAGACACTATATGTAGTCAGAATTGCATGTTACAAGTATGACAATTTATAGCATACTTGATTGTTAGCACAGTTATTATTAACATCACTAAATAAATGAGTTCTCCCTACTTCTATATGAGAAAATCAGCAGGATACCATAAAGAAACTAAAATTAGATGTGGGTTATCAAAATGTAGAAGCAAAAAATCTAGCAGACAAATTCAGCCAAATTGATAAACTCAAGAACTGTGTCTCAAAAAAGACTACTCATATTTTCTTATTATATGTTATGTTTAAATTGTATTCTTCTGGGGGCGCCTGGGTGGCACAGTCGGTTGAGCGTCTGACTTCAGCTCAGGTCATGATCTCACAGTTCGTGGGTTCAAGCCCCGCATCAGGCTCTGTGCTGACCGCTTGCTCAGAGCCTGGAGCCTGCTTCAGATTCTGTGTCTCCTTCTCTCTCTGCCCCTCCCCCGCTCACATTGTGTCTCACTCTGTTTCTCAAAATTAAATAAATGTAAAAAATAAAATAAAATAAATTGTATTCTTCTGTCCTCCCCACACTGCAGCAATCTACATTAATAAAATTCCCAAATCTAGTTGATAGGTCTATTGTGGACATTAAAATGAGATTATGTAGTAAATTTTTAAAAAATCATCTGTTTAAAATTCAGTAAATACCCAAAAGTTATAATTATTGGCAAACTTAACTGGAATTTAATTTTCTAACTAGCTGTGTGCCAAATAAATTTAAATAATTCCTAAAAAAATAAAAAGTGATTCTTGGATTAAACACGTGAGAAAACTGACCCCCAATACAACTTATTTAATTCATCCAACTTGCTGTAAGAAATATACTGAGATACTCAAGAGTGACTTAAAATGTTTCAAATTTGGGGTGCCTGGGTGGCTCAGTCAGTTAAGCGCCCGACTTCAGCTCAGGTCATGATCTCACAGTCCATGAGTTCAAGCCCTGCATCAGGCTCTGTGGTGACAGCTCAGAGCCTGGAGCCTGCTTTGGATTCTATGTCTCCCTCTCTCTCTGCCCCTCCCCTGCTCATGCTCGCTCGCTCTCTCTCTCTCTCTCTGTCTCAAAAATAAATAAAAACATTTAAAAACAAATTTTTTTAAGTGTTTCAAATTCCACACTGTTCAAATAACTTGTAAGAGAAAGAATATTCACATATAATAATACAAAGCAAAAAGTGAGGTGAATCATGAGAGGATATAAAGTGCAATCAGAAGTTGGAGAATGAATTCCAGTTGAGATAAGGAAAGGCATCACCAAAGAAAGGACATTTGAGTTGGGTTTTAAAAAACAGCACAGAATATGCAGCATTATGGTAGGAAAAAAAAAAAAAAAAGGGAGGGAGTCCCAGGAATGGCCTGAGCCTGGCCACGCCCCACTGGAGTACCCTAAAAGAGCCAAGAATACAAATGCTATAATGGAACCACCACTCTGGCCTTCAAGTTTCAACATGTAGTCACTGTTGCAGCAGACTCTCAGGCCACAATGGGTACCTATATAGCCTCCCAGGCAGTAAGGAAGGTTATAGAGACTAGTCCCTACCTGCTGAGCATGCAGCTTCTGGGAGCACCTATTGGCTCAGCAATGTTGAATCTATGAGCTTCAAAACAAGGAATGTATTTCAGTAACAGCTGCCTTCAAGCTGCCTGTCAAGATGATATATCAGTATAAAGGCATGGGACTGTCCATGGGCACCCTAATCTGTAGCTGGGATAAGAGAGGCCCTGGCCTCTACTATGTGAACAGTAAAGGAAACTGGATCTTGGGATCCACCTTCTCTGTAGGTTCTAGCTCTGTGTATGCTTATCAGGTCATGGATCGGGGTTCCTCCTGACCTAGAGGTGGAACAGGTCTATGATCTGGCCCATCAAGCCATCAATCAAGCCACCTAGACAGATGTCTACTCAGGAGGTGCAGTCAACCTCTACATATCCAAGAGGATGGCTGGATTCCAGTCTCCAGTGACAATGTAGCTGATCTACATGACAAATATAGTTGACCTACCCCCTGAATGAGGGTGGATGAGACTGCTTGCATTTCTTGGAGTGACTATTGTTGGTAATGTGAATACAACTCCCCATCCTATAGTGGAGAGATCCTCAATTATGTTGATAATTTTTTAAACTCTGGTGCTGTTGACTTCTATGTATTACCAGTCGTTAATGACCTGCTGCTGCAGAGGTGATTGTTTTACCTTCTTGGACATTAACATTATGCCTTTCGACCATGAATGAATGAATGAATGAATGCTTTTTTTTTTTAAACAGCCTTGCAGTGAAATAGTTATATGTGTAATTACTTATTCGATGTCTCTCTCCCCAACTAGACTTCAAGTTCTGAAAGGGCACTTTTCAATTTTTCAATTCTCTACAGTTTCTAGCAAAGCATCTGGTACATGGTAGATATTCAGAAAATATCTGTTTTAATAAATTAGCAACAGAGGCAGGAAAGTAACAATTTGCCTAGAAAATAAAGAAGAAAGGGATATGAAGATGAAAAGATTATTTAGGGCCAAAACAATAGTAATAACCATAGAGATATTACATGGGTGAAATCAACCTATCTGACCAACACCTTTTGAGCACCTACTATGTACCTACCAGACACCATGCTAGGAGCTGGAGACAGGAAATAAAAATAAGCCATAGCCCTTTATCTCAAAGAGCTGATGGTTTCCCTTAATTGTTCCAATAGGGAAAACTGACCGAAAATACAATGAATGAAGAAGAACAGAAGTCAAAGACTCTTTGAATTTTTAGTCTAGATGACTAAGAGAATGGAACACCATTCAGAGAATAGAGCAGAAAAAGGTAGGCAGAGAAGAAAATATGGGCAGTTTTTGACATACTGTATAGGATATCCAAGTAGAAATGTTCAGCTGGCAGTTACAAACTCAAGACTGAAAAAGACAACAGAGGTAAGGTCTTACAGTGTGGGAAACATCTAGCATAAACATGAGAGCTGAAGTTCAAAGCTAGAAAAGATAAGAAAGGATGTTACAGGTAGAAACTTAGAAAATATCTACATTAAAAAGATGGGGGAAGGCACAGAAAATTTAAAAAGAGGAAGAATTATCAGTAAATCAAACCAAACCAAGACAAAAGACAGCAATCAGAGAGGCAGAAGGAGAAGGACCATCAAGATTAGGGGAACTGTTTCCAGAGGCACGGACCATCAACAATACTAGGTGCAGCAAAGAAATCATGGAAAATTAGGACTGAGAAAAAAAAGATCACTGGATTTGGGAACAAAACAAATGCATTAGTGACATTTGAGAGAGTAGCAGAGTGATAAGGAAAAATTCTGTTTCCAAGAAGTTGAGGTATCAGTGAATAATGAGGCAGAAAAGGCAGCTAGAGCAAACCACTCTCTTGAAGTCTGACCATGAAGAAAAAGAAAATGGTGGGAGTCTGACAATGAAGAAAAGGAAAGAAAGAAAGAAAGAAAGTGATGGGACAGTAGTTTGATAGGAATAGCAGAAGGAGAATGATTTTGTTTGGATACAGAATGATTACATGAGTTACATGTCATTAGCAGGAGGGAAAGGATTAAGAGGGCAAAAAATAAAAGCACTGTTTTCAGAACAGGAAAGAACTAGAGAAAGGAAACAAGAAACGCTGGTAAAAAGACAAAAAAATACATAAAATATTTGATTTATTCATTCAATATATATTTATTGAGTATCCATGATGAACTTGAAACTGGAGAATATACACTGGAGAACAAGAAACAGTCCTTCCAGAGGAAATGGAAGAATGCCACCCTAACATCCATTCCATTCTTTCTGTTGTATAGCAACCAAGCAACCTGGATAGAATTAACTCTAACACTAGCAAAAGGAGTTGTTAATCTTGAATGGCCTCAAGAACCACCATAATCATTATCTGCCTTATCAGGATACTTGATTCAGGAATGGGCACAGAACCTTAGTTAATCCTATCAGAAGGAAACCAGGACTTGATTTAATGGGAAAAGGGACATTTCTGAGTGGCAAGATACACTGAGGGGAGGTGTGAAACAGCAGCAGCCATTTTGCTACCAAAAAGCCAGCTTATTATGAAGGCAACATCAAACAGGACAGAGGTGAGTGAATCACGAAAGAAAAATAATAAAGCTCTGATCAACTACATCTGAAACCCATCCTTTCTTTGGTCTTTAAGTTACATGATCCAATAAATCCCCTTCTTTGTTTAAGGCCATTTAAGTAGAGCTTTTTGATAACTGCGAGGGACAGCATTCTAATTACAAATTTGATACCACTATAGGCACAAAATTGTTGTAAAATGTAGCATACAATAGGGCATGCCCAGTGCAAACTCTAGACTGAATCCTCTCTACACTCTTCTGGCTTTAGATGTCCATGGTTCTAAACTTTCAACCTAAAAATGCCCCTTCTTTGGTAGTCCTTTCTTGACCTTTCACCCTTTGCTCCCAAGCTGGTTTTGTCTTCACTAATCCTTGAATCCCTAGTCTTGGAGCAGTAGGGTGCTCCCCCTCTGAGAAGCATCAGACTTCACCTCCTCTCCGTGCTCCAGAATCAAGTGAGAGGTGCCTATGATTTCAACCACAACCACCTTACTAAGAGAATTCTTAGCCCTGGGGATTATCCTTTCTGCAAGTTTGTTCCTGTGGCTCAGGCCAGAATTTCTATCTTTTCCTCAGCCTCGCTGAATTGTCTTCCTTCAAAACTAGACTTATTGGCACAAGAACAGACACCCAGATCAATGGAACAGAATAGAAAACCCAGAAATGGACCCACAAACATATGGCCAACTAATCTTTGACAAAGCAGGAAAGAATATCCAATGGAATAAAGACAGTCTCTTCAGCAAGTAGAGCTGGGAAAACTGGACAGCGATATGCAGAAAAATGAACCTGGACCACTTTCTTACACCAGACACAAAAATAAACTCAAAATGGATGAAAGACCTAAATGTAAGACAGGAAGCCATCTAAATCCTCGAGGAGAAAGCAGGCAAAAACCTTTCTGACTTTGGCAGCAACTTCTTACTCAACACATCTCCAGAGGCAAGGGAAACAAAAGCTAAAATGAACTATTGGGACCTCATCAAAATAAAAAGCTCCTGCACAGAGAAGGAAACAATCAGAAAAACTAAAAGGCAACCGACAGAATGGGAGAAGATATTTGCAAATGACATATCAGATAAAGGGTTAGTATCCAAAATCTATAAAGAACTTATCAAACTCAACACCTACAAAACAAATAATCCAGTGAAGAAACGGGCAAAAGACATGAATAGACACTTCTCCAAGGAAGACATCCAGATGGCCAACCAACACATGAAAAAATGCCAACATCACTCATCATCAGGGAAATACAAATCAAAACCACAAGGAGATACCACCTTATACCTGTCAGAATGGCTAACATTAACAACTCAGGCAACAACAGATGTTGGTGAGGATGCAGAGAGAGAGGATCTCCTTGCATTGTTGGTGGCAATGCAAGCTGGTGCAGCCCCTATGGAAAACAGTATGGAGGTTCCTCAAATAACTAAATATAGAACTACCCTGCGACCCAGCAATTGCACTACTAGGCATTTATCCACGGGATACAGGTGTGCAGTTTTGAAGGGACACATGCACCCCAATGTTTATAGCAGCACTATCAACAATAGCCAAAGTATGGAAAGAGCCCAAATGTCCATCGATGGATGAATGGATAAAGAAGATGTGGTATATATACACACACACAAACACACACACACACACACACACACACACACACACACACAATGGAGTATTACTCGGCAATCAAAAAGAATGAAATCTTGCCATTTTCAACTACATGGATGGAACTGGAGGGTATTATGCTAAGTGAAATTAGTCACTCAGAGGAAGACAAAAATCATATCACTTCACTCATATAAAGACTTTAAGAGACAAAACAGATTAACATAAGGGAAGGGAAACAAAAATAATATAAAACAGGGAGGGGGACAAAACAGAAGAGACCCATAAATATGGAGAACAAACTGAGGGTAAATGGAGGGGTTATGGGAGGGGGGATGGGCTAAATGGATAAGGGGCATTAAGGAACCTACTCCTGAAATCATTGTTTCACTATATGCTAACTAATTTGGATGTAAATTTTTAAAAATAAAAATAAAATTTAAAGAAAAACTAGACTTATTAAGTACCTCCTCCGGGAAGTCACTGCAGGTCCCCTTCCCACTGCTCATTGGCCCTCAGATGCTGCCTCCTCAGGGTTCCTGCAACACTTGGTACATGCCACCTCTAAGATACCCAGACACGTAAGGAGAGAACTAGACACAATGTGATGTTGCTCCTACTGGGACAGGGACCACAGTTTATTTTATTTGTGTTTAAACAACATGTAGGAAGGAAATGAACATCACTTGTGATATGGAGGAATGGATGCTGGATTCAAAGCAAGACACATGGCTTCCAGTCATCACAGGATTTCTTACAAGCTACAGGGCCTGTCCAAGCATCTTCATCTACGAGGAATTCATCACTGGGTGGTTGTGAGACTAAGACACACAATGAATCTTAAAAATACTGTAGTCCTTTGAGAATAATACCTGAAAATAGTTTTAATGGATATTCAAGAGGTAAAGGATGCCTTCTTACTAGGAAGTAACTGGAGACACGAATAAGTGAAAAACTCATGACGTGGTCTTTAAGCTAACCTTGAAGAACTCATACGATTTAGGCATGTTTAAAAGGAAATGGGGTGGAAGAGGTAGCCAGGCAAAGGAAGTAATGAGACCAAATGCTGAGGAACAAGCATCAATTCAGCAGCAAATTTTATTCAGGGATTATTATGTGTCAAACATTGTTCTAAGTGCTAGGCATTGAGCAATGAAAACAGGCAAAGTCCCTACCTTCAGAGGGTTTAAATTCTAACTTGGAAGAACAGAAAATAAACACAAATAAATATACAAAATTATTTCTGATAGCACTAAGTGACATGAAGGTAATATGCTGTGGTGACTGGTGGCGGGGGGGGGGGGTACTCTAGATAAGGCAGTAAAGCCATTCTGAGGTGATAACATTCTTCCATGTGAGAAGAGAGTAATGAGACAGAACCAGAATAAGGAAGAACAAGCCAAAGGAAATAACAAATGCAAAGGCCCTGTGGCAGGAAAAAGTTTGCCATATTTGAGGGAGATAAAATGGCCAGTGTGGCTACAGCAGAGTGGACAAGGATAAAAACAATATGAGGTTAAGGCTAAGGTCATGTCTAAGGAATAGTGAGGTATCAATTTGGACCGAAGTTGAAATAGTAAATGATCCTAGAAAACTAATTTGAGGCTAAGGATGCCTCACAGATATTTCTAATAAAGTAGGGTGACTTTGGGAAAGTGCTGGGCACTTGATCTAGAGCACCAAAGCAGCATGGCAAAGACTGTTGGCATTCTGTTACTACAGAATGTCTGAGGAGAAAGTCATCTAGCACACCTTCCCTATTGAAGGAGGAAATGCAACCCAGAAGAGGAAAATGAGGTCTGCAGGCAGGGGGAGGTGAAAGTAAGTCATAATTAATGTTCACCAATACATAGGTCTCCTCTACTTCTGGGTACACAGGAATAAAAATGTGTAACTTTAGGACCAAAGCATTTAACTGTTGCTGTCCAGTCCTCCAATCCTGCCATGGTAATCACCTGTTAATGTGGAGGAGGTGCCATGGACAAAGGCACTGCAGAATGCTAAACCAACACCTGGAAGAAGGTACCATAAAGAACCCAGATCCATAGTAAATTCGCAAGACAGAAATAAATTCTGGTTGTGTCAAATCATTGAGACAGCTGAGGGTTGCTTGTTATGGCATGATCACCTAACCTATAATGATTACTATAGAATACAGACAATATTTTTAAAGGTTATAAAGAGTAGAGTAGAGAGGCTTACTCTGAGTGGGGAGAAGAGAATGTGAAATACTACTCAATGCCTTTGACAAATGGCATTTTTTGTGACAGTTCTCCATCTTTCCCTACATCAGTGACCTTTATCAGATGTGCATCTTTGCAGTTCCTCCTCCTAATATGATGGAGCATATATTAATCGACTTGGGCTACCATAACAAAATACCATAGACTGGGTGCCTTAAATAACAGAAATTTATTTTCTCAGTTTTGGAGGCTAGCAGTCCAAGATCAGGATGACAGGTCCTAGTAAGAGCTCCCTTCCTGGCTTGCAAAGGGCCATCCTCTTGCTGTGTCCTCATATGGCAAGGGTAGGGGAGAAGGCAAGTGAGCTCCTGTCAACCAGCCAGCCCTCTGGTGCCTGTCCATGTAAGGGTACTAATCCCATTATGAGAGCACCCCTTTAAGATCATATCCAAACCTAATTATCTACCAAATGCCCCATCACCGGGGTACCTGGGTGGCTCAGTCAGTTGAGTGTCCAACTTCGGCTCAGGTCATGATCTTGCAGTTCGTGAGTTCAAGCCCCACACTGCTGTCACTGCTGTCGGTGCAGAGCCTGCTTGTATCCTCTGTCCCCCTCTCTCTCTGCCCCTCCCCTGGCTCGCTCTCCCTCTCTCTCTCTCTCTCTCTCTCTCTCTCTCTCTCTCTCTCTCTCTCAAAAGATAAACATTAAAAAATTTTTCCAAAGTCCCCATCTCCAAATACCATTACACTGGGGATTAGGTCTTCAACATAGGGAACAGGGGGCAGGGGCGGGGGCACACAATTCAGTTTATAGTAGCATATATTCTCCCACCCCCTAATTTGTGGTTTGGCCATGTGACCTGCTCGAGCTAACAGAATGAGGCAGAGATGACAGTATATGCCAGTTCCAAGGCTATGCCTTAAAAAGCTCTGACATGTTTCCACTTGCCCTCTGGCACCTCTGTCATGGGCATGAGAAAAGTATGCTTTGGCTAGATCACTCCACCAAGGAGGACAGAAACATGTAAAGTCTTACCAGTACTAGCACAGCCAACTGGTATTTCAATAACCTGCAATGAGAATAAGATCCACCTAGCCACCAAACCTAAACCCCCCGGCTGACTGAGCTCAGCCTAAATGAGTAGATGCATGAATGATAAATGATTATGTTTTCAATACAACATACAAACATGAGTTTGGGGTAGCTTGTTAGGAAGCATTATTGTGGTAACAGGTAACTGGTATAACACCTATACAATGTCTACAGAGCACATCTGGCTCCTTAGGAAAAGCCTTATGCTAACAAAGACACCATGAAAATTATTGGACTTTCCTAACATTTTTATTCAAATTCTTGTTGCTTTATTCATCTCTGCTGGTTCCTTACAATAGCTCCTAAATTCAATTCCAATACTGGTCAACAAGATCTAATGAAGACAACAGAGGAGACAGAAGAAAAGAGGGGAAAAAAATAGAATCAAAAAGTATTACAAAAAGTACTAATTTCAAGAAAGAAAATCAATACAAAACACCAAATGGAGTAGTCCTTGGGTTTAGTAAGGAAGAAGTTGCCAGTTCATCAGAAAGTTATTTTGGGACACTATTGGGACAGATGCATGGGAACTGAGAAAAGCATAAGTTGCACACAGATGAGACAGTAAGTTTAGATATGTTAATTAAGAAGTTTAACGATGAAAAGAAGAAACAAATAGGACAACTAGTGGGGCAGGGAATGGAACTCAACTCTTAATAAGGAAGACCAATGCTGTATTAGTTTCTCATGGCTAGGTACCAAATTACCACAAACTTATTATCTATTTTGTAGGTCAAAAGTCCATGTGGGCTTAGCTGGGTTCTCTGCTTAGGATCTCCCAAGCACAAAATCCAGGTGTTGACTAGGCTGAGCTCTCAACTGAAGGCACTGGGGGAGGATCCACTTCCTTGCTAATTTGGACTATATCCAGCCATTCCCTTGCTGTAAATTAGCTGGAGGTTGCTCTCAACTCCTAGAGGCTGCTCTCCCACACTTGTACATATGCCTCTCCATCTTCAAGCCAGCAACAATACAATGGATGCTTTCATGTTTGAATCTCTGGCTTCCCTTTCTACTACCAATTGAAAAACATTCTATTAAAGGGCTCATGTGACTATATTGGGCCTATCTAGATAATCTCCCTATTTTAAGGTCAATTGATCAGTAACCTTAATTATATCTCAAAATCCCTCCCTTTTGGTATATAATGTAACAATCAAGGAAGTAACATCCAGCATATGCACAGTCCTAGGGATTATGGAAGGAAATCTTAGGAGGGCATTTTAGGATTCTTCCTATCATATATACATATTTAAAGTTAGAAAAGGATGCAAAAGCTAAAAGATGTTGAAGATTTTAAACATCAGAATCCTGTATTACACAAATTACAATAATGAGGAAGGAAAGAAATCAAGGAAAATGTACACTAGCCTCACCATAGCAAAAAAGGAGGGTGCCTTTTCTTGGAGATTGAAAGAATCATAAAAGGGGAGAGTGGGACGCAAAAGACAGCACTTATGCCAGCTATTTACTTTGCCAAATTTAGTATCATTTTAATTTAGATACAAAGAGACATATTCTCATATTCTGGGTTCTTTGAAAAAGTTCTTCCAGATGGTTACACCTCCCTAGAGTGACAGCACCCAGTGTTGCCTTGCACATATTGGGAATTCAATTAAACACTGCTGACCATCTGATTGGGAATTCAGAGTCTGGAGTAGCTGACTCAATACAAACATATGGCTTAGTTCCCATCAAAGGAAAAATCAAGCCACTGTATTCCCTTCTGTAACACTGCACCTCCTTTGCAATGTGGTAGAAAACAGAAGTGAACTAATAAAAATAGACCATGTAAGAAAAATTAGGGAACCAGCAAACTGTAGAATACAAAATTTCTCTAATTTTATCATAAAATCAGAACTCTTCAGCTAAGAATTAACACTAAGACATTGCCTTCCTAATTCAATTCAATCAAATCAATGCTTGTTGAGAACTGCTTCAGGATTATTTAAGATGAGGAAGACATAATCTGAGCTCAAGTTGATAAGGGATGGGGGATAAGCGTTAAAAGTAAAAGGAAGAAAACAATATTAAACCACTTTAACTTGTAAAGAACCATATGAAATATTTACAGATAAGAAAAAAAAGGTTCAGAAAGGTTAAATACATTTTTTTCAAGGTCATACAGCAAGTATATAAGTAGATTATAAATTCAAATTCAGGACTGACTGACCCCAAAACTCAATCTCTACCAAATGAGGGATTAAATCATCTCTGGTTGGCTACCTGGACAAGGGTTTACAGTAAGGTGGAAAGAAACTGTAACAGTTTCTTAGAGAAGCAGCTATTTCAGATGGAACTCAGAAAGATACATACACTTCTGAAAAGCTGAGAGGTAAAGTAAGGAGAGTAATTCCAGAGAAAAAAGCATAAGGCACAGAAGGAAATCTGGGTCAACATTTGGAGATGGTAAATAGTTCGGATAATCTAAAGCACAAGCTCTTTACAAATAAACATTAAATTGGACACTGATGTGAGGGGCAATATGGAAAATTACTCTATACTCTGCAGTTAATGGGGGGGGAAAGGTAGGGAAGTTCAAAAAATGAACTTGAATCAGGAAGAGAAAATTATCCCTATTTACTTCCTTTTGCCCTTTAGTCATAAGGTTAACAAACTATGTCATAAGCCCAAATCCAACCCACCATCGGGTTTTGTTCTTTTTGTTACATAAATTAATCCATTTACTATAGGCTAGCACTGTTTCAAAGGGTGGAGCTTTTACTGGTTTTTCAATTCTTTCAGTCTTCTGATGGTAAACTTTACTGTGCAAGTAGACATGGTGTTGTGAGTCCAGGCACCACCAGCTACCGCTTTCATGCAGGAACCACAGTGTCAGATCCCCGTAGCTCATCTCTTCATCTTGGTTTTGCCACACAAGGAGTAAGTATACTAGGCATGCTGGCTTATTTCACTTTTCATCACCATTTTCCTGACAGAAGCACCATAATAGGTCCTATATTAACCTACGATTCCAACTTTCTTGGCACATTTAACCATGTTGCCACAAACTAGGACAGAACCCAGAGAACCTGCCATCTGTTTTTGTAACGTTCTGGAACACAGCCATGTCCAGTCATTCATGAATTGTCAATTGACTGCTTTCACCCTACAACAGCAAAAATCATATGGTTCATAAAACCTAAAACATTTACTTTCTATCCCTTAACTGAAAAAATACGTCATTTGCTCTAGTGCTATACCTCATAGGATTCTTTTAGTAGTTTGCTCTGGTCTAAATATAAAGCTTGTATGGATATTTCTCAATTGCTCAATTTCCAATATTATAATTTTAATTCCCTTTATAGTAATGGAGAATATTGCTCTCTTACACCATCAGCCTTCTTCCCCACTCCCCCCACACACATACATACTGTTCTCTCAATACAAATATATGTTTAAATCAGTAGTCAGTGTTTATACCATTGACTACATAAATATTCTTTATTCCTGAGCCAGATAATGTAATGTGACGTTTCCATACTTATAAAAATATCTGATATTTTTCTGCTTAGTTTTCCACTTACCTATCACTGTTTTTATCCCAGTCTAACACAGTTGTCAATGGTCATTTTTTTCCAAACCTTCAAACATACCAAGCACTTCACTGTTCCTCCCAAATCCTTCTCATAGTCCTCTACCCTTTTTCTCCAATCTGGACTGGGTGCTCTCTAAGCCTACTGAAGAACTATTCTCAAGGAACCTCTTTTCTCTGTCCTCATACATTAAATCCTTTGTTTTCTGCATCCTATGTCTTTCTTTTTATTGATTTCCACCCGTGTTTTATGCAAGTTCATCTTCCAAAAGCTTTCTACAAAGGGACACATAAGGCATAAATGTTTTAATCTTTCTGTGTCTTAGAACTTCTTTATTCTATACTACCTCATCAATAGTTTGGCTAAATAGAGAAATATAAGCTGAAAGTGATTTTCCCTTACAATTTTAAAAGCATTGCGACACTGTCCTCTATATTCCAGTGCTGCTGTTAAAAGTTGGATATAATTCTGATTATCATTCATCTCTATATGATTTGTTTTCATGTTTTCTTTTGTTTTACACAAAAGTATTTTATTTTAATCCATAATGTTCTTAAATTTCAGGCTTTGTGATCTTTTCTCATTCCTTATGCTGGATACCTGGGGAAACTTTTCAGTCTAGAGACTTGGATCCTACAGAACTAGAAAATTTTCTATAATATTTTTTGATAATTCCCTTCAGGTCTTGTTCTTGTGCCCTGTCAGTCGTCCACTGCCACAATAACGATGCATAACAAACCATCCTAAAACTCAGTGGCTTAAAACAATAACCATTTATAACTGCTCTGGAATCTACTAGTTAGCAAAGCAGTTCTGCTGATATTAGCTGGGTTTGTTTAGGCATTTCTTTCTGGTCCTGGCTGGCATCACACACATATTTATGGTAGGCTGGCCAACAGCTGAATTAAAATGGCGTTGGGTAAGACAGGGCCCTGTTCCATTAGGGTGGGTGGGTATTAAGTCACAAAGATCAACAGAAGAAAAGGGTTTAAGAAAGAAAAGATAGTCAAAAATAGCAAATGCTGCTGACAAACACAGAAAGATAAAAATGGGGGTACCATATGATTTGGTTATTAGAAAGATAACAATGAAGTTTAAGAGAGATGCCTCAATAGCATAAGAAACAAAAGTTAAAAGAGTATTTAATAAAGCAGTATGCATAGGCTCTTCCTTTTTTCAAACAATCTAATGGTGAAAAAGAGGAGAAAAAGCATGAGATTGAGCAAGCAGCAATATGGTAAGGTCAAGGAAAGGTTTGGGTGTTTTTTCAGTTTCTTATTTAAGAAAAAGAGAAACCTGGGCAGGAATACAGAAAGAAAGTGACAAAGAATCTCTCCATGACCAAACTCTACTCAGACTCTTCTGAACATTTTTCTCAACTAGGCCCTAACTTTTGTGCTTCCACGTTCATCTCTTCATTATCCAATTCTAGGAAGAATCCTGCTAATTCAGTTTAGTCAGAATTCTTTATCCTTACTATCTGATCACCCTCAATATCTGATTGGGTTCTTCACGCTCCACCATCTCTCAGGTAATGTCTGATCACCCTGACCTGCCATAATCAAGATTTCTGTTAGATCATATTCCCCTTGCCCCTGAGTTTCCTCTCAGTAATTTTACATTCACTGACCCCCATCCTAGTCCTTGGCTATAAATTCCTACTTTTCCTTGTTCTATTTAGAGTTGAGTCCAATCTCTTTGTCCAACTACAGAACCCCTTTGCAGTGGTCCCTTCACCTATAGCTGTGGTCCTGAATAAAGTCTGCCTTATTGTTCTTTAACAAGTCTCATGGAATGATTTTATTTCTCTTTAACAAAAGATAAAACAAGAGAATAAAAATTCAAATCAAGGGGAAAATTAAAGGATAATTAACAAAGGCTTGGAAAAGAAAGGAAGGATATGTCATCAGAAGCACAGATGCAGAGATTGATCTCAGCAAAAAGGAGCGCTGGAGTATCTGGGTGGCTCAGGTGGTTAAGTGTCTGACTCTTGATTTCAGCTCAGATCATCATCTCACAGTTCATGGGCTCACATCCCACACTGGGCTCCCCACTGACAGTGCAGAGCCTGCTTGAGATTCTCTCTCCCTCTTTCTCTGTCCTTCCCCAGGCCCCTGTCCCTCAAAATGAATAAAAACTTTAAAAAAAGGGGCGGGGGGAAGGAACATTTCTTACTATGGTGCAGAAATGGAGGCAAAGAGAAAATAAAAATAGAGGTAGAGAAATGTAGAGGGGAAAATTCTAAAAAGCTCATGCCTGAATTTCCTCAATTTCAGTTAAATAAAAAACAATGCTACCTGCTGAGAGTGACTTGAGCAAGAATGGAAAAGTGAAAAAGGTCTGGAACAGCTGCTCTGGTAAATGTAATAAGAAATTTACAGAGGGACTGATAATTGATTGATGCAACAGCAAAAGCAGAGATAGTCCAGATAACTTCACCATGAATTTGTGAGGACTCAAATGTAAGAAAAGTAGTCTTTTAGAGACAGCAAAATATCCCCATAATGGCTACAATACTGGAGAGTTGCTCAGCAGATGTGAGGAAGGTAATGCCAGGTGATTAGGACAAAATACCAAAAATAACAAAGCATGGATTTTCACTAATTAAAGGATTTCCTTTATTTTTATTATTTTAAATTTAAATCCAAGTTAGATAACATACAGTGTAATAATGATTTCAGGAGTAGAATTTAGTGATTCATCACTTACCTATAACACGCAGTGTTCATCCCAACAAGTGTCCTCCTTAATGCCCCTCACTCCTTTAGCACTTCTCCCCACCCAACACTCTACCAGCAACCCTCAGTTTGTTCTCTGTATTTAAGAGTCTCTTATGGTTTGTCTCCCCGCTCTGTTTTTATATTATTTTTACTTCCTTTCCCTTATGTTCATCTGTTTTGTATCTTAAATTCCACATATCAGTAAAATCAGATATTTGTCTTTGACATTTCGCTTAGCATAATATATTCTTCCATCCACATTGTTGCAAATAACAAGATTTCATTCTTTTTGATCACTGAGTTATATTCCATTGTGGGTGTGTATGTGTATGTATATCTGTGCATATATACATATAAATGTATACGTACACACACATATATATACACACCACATCTTCTTTATCGACTCATCTGTCGATGGACATTTGGGCTCTTTCCACGTTTTGGCTACTATCAATAGTGCTGCTACAAACACTGGGGTGCATGTGCCCCTTTGAGTCAATGCTCCTGTATTCTCTGGATAAATACCTAGTAGTGCAATTGCTGGGTCATAGGGTAGTTATATTTTTAATTTTTTAGAAACCTCCATACTGTTTTCCAGAGTGGCTGCACCAGTTTGCATTCCCACTAGATAGCAGTGCAAAAGCATTCCTCTTTCTCCATACCTCACCAACATCTGTTGTTGCCTGAGTTGTTAATGTTAGCCATTCTGACAGGTGTGAGATGGTATCTCATTGTGGTTTTGATTTGTATTTCCCTGATGATGAGTGATGTGGAGCATTTTTTCATGTGTCAGTTGACCATTTGGATGTCTTCTTTGGAAAACTGTCTGTTCATGTCTTTTGCCCATTTCTTCACTGGATTATTTGTTTTTTGGGTGTTGAGTTTGATAAGTTCTTTATAGATTTTGGATACTAACCCTTTATCCCATATGTCATTTGCAAATATCTTCTCCCATTCTGTCAGTTGCCTTTCAGTTTTTTTGATTATTTCCTTCTCTGTGCAGAATTTTTTATAGTTTGATAAGTTCCCAACAGTTCATTTTTGCTTTTGTTTCTCTTACCTCTGGAGACATGTCCAGTAAGAAGTTGCTCTGGCCAAGGTCAAAGAGGTTGTTGACTGTTTTCTCCTCCTCTTTTGATGGCTTCCTGTCTTACATTTAGGTCTTTCATCCATCTTCAGTTTATTTTTGTGTCTGGTGTAAGAAAGTGGTCCAGGTTCATTCTTCTACATGTCACTGTGCAGTTTTCCCAACACCATTTGCTGAAGAGACTTTTTTTCCATTGGCTATTCTCTCCTGCTTTGTCAAAGATTAGCTGGCCATACGTTTGTGGGTCCATTTCTGGCTTCTCTATTCTGTTCCCTTGATTTGTATGTCTGTTCTTGTGCCAGTACCATACTGTCTTGATGATTACAGTTTTGTAATGCAGCTTGAAGTTTACAATTGTGATGCATCCAGCTCAGGTTTTCTTATGTAGGATTGCTTGGCTATTCTGGGTCTTTTCTGATTCCATACAAATTTTAGGATTGTTTTGCTCTAGCTTTGTGAAGAATTCTGGTATTATTTTGATAAGGATTGCTAATGGATTTCCTTTCCTATTTCACTTTCAAAAAATGAAATAAATAGGAAATTGAAAGATAATAAAAATAAATTCAATCCAGGAGCTTTTTTAACAACTTACTCCTGGCCAATTTCAGACTAATCAAACTCTAATTCCAACCTAATTAAACCTTCTACCTGACTTTAAAATTTCTTCCCAAACTATGGCTAACTATAACAACTCCAATCTCCTTTCTCCAAATGTTTTTTCTCCACTACAATCTAAAATAGTTCAGGGGTAGGGCACCTAGATGACTCAGTTGGCTAAGCGCCCTGCTCTTGATCTCGGTTCAGGCGGTGGTCTCACAGTTCGTGAGCACAGAGCCCACTTGGGATTCTCTCTGTCCTTCTCTCTCAGCTCCCCTCCCTCCTGCAAACACATGCTTGGTCTCTCTCAAAATAAATAAATAAACTTTAAAATATGAAATGAAATGAAATAAAAAAAATAGTACTCACTTTGGCAGCACATATGCTAAAATAAAATAAAATAAAATAAAATAAAATAAAATAAAATAAAATAAAATAAAATAAA
>NW_024412413.1:21545105-21550398 GCF_014898765.1 Herpailurus yagouaroundi | reverse complement strand
AAATAAAATAAAATAAAATAAAATAAAATAAAATAAAATAAAATAAATTCCAGGGCAACTGGGTGGCTCAGTTAGCTGAAAGCCTGACTCCTGATTTCCATTCAGGTTGTGATTGCAGGGTTGTGGGGATGGAGCCCCACGTTGGGCTTCCCAATGAGCATGGAGTCTGCTTTAGATTTTATCTCTCCCTCTGCCCCTCTCCCCAGCTTGGGCTCACTATCAAAATAAATAAATAAAATAGTACATATTTCCATGCATTTGCAAATGCATGCCTTTTCTTCTTGGTATTTATTTCATTCTTCCAACCCGTGTATTGATTAGATTACTTTTGGTCCTTACTCCTTCTGGAATTCATACAAAAAGATGTAACATTTACAGAGTCACTTATAATCACTATTTCCCTCACCCTTTCTTTAGTCAACAGTGGCCACTTGATTCATACTCTTCTAAAACACTGGTTATCAACCAAAGGTGATTTTTGCTTCCCTGGGGATACTTAGTAATGCCTAAAGACATTTTCTTTTTTTTTTTTTTTTTTTTTTTTTTTTGGCATCTAGTGGGTATAGACCAAGGATGCAGCAATCCCACAAAATCCCACAATGCAAAGGACAGCCCTATCCAACCCCCAACAAAGAATTACAAGGGCCAAAATGTCAACAAAGTGAAGACTGAGAAATTCAGCTCAAAAGCTACTTCACTCATTCCAAGACCTACAAATAGCTGAACAATCAAGTAAAAACCTGCCTTAGTGTCAAACTCACTCTCTTTTCTGCTCTCTGACCTACTATGTTCCCAGGCCCTGTGTCAGTCTAGACCATTAAGACTTTGCCTTTTTGGGGCACCTGGGTGGCTCAGTCAGTTAAGCGGCCAACTTCGGCTCAGGTCATGATCTCGCAGTCCATGAGTTCGAGCCCCGCGTCGGGCTCTGTACTGACAGCTCAGAGCCTGGAGCCTGTTTCAGATTCTGTGTCTCCCTCTCTCTGACCCTCCCCTGTTCATGCTCTGTCTCTCCCTGTCTCAAAAGTAAATAAAACATTAAAAAAAAAAACACTTTGCCTTTTTCCCAGCAATGCTATGATATACTGGTCCTCAGATCCTCAGCTCCCTCCTGACATCCACCTAAGACACCTAAGATACTGTTGATTACATCAGGCTACAAAACTCCCTGACTTGCTCCTCATAATGGAAAATGGGGAAACTTTAATCCTTTGTTTTCTGGACTTGGCTCTCTACAGAGCCTGGTCCCCAAACCAACCTCACCAATTTTAACCATCTATTGCTCCCTATACCTCAGGGTGACAACATGGCTTAACACTGCACATCAGAGCAGTCTTTAAAAGGCCATCTCCTATCTAACTGTGAGGTCCCGGCATTTAATCTCTTCTTTCTGTAGTCACCTTAGGGGCTGTTGCCTAACTCTAAAACAGCCACTTACAGGTTTTAAGAGCTCATTACATGATCACTAAAGGAATACATGAAACCCATAACCTCCAGGATTGACTTGCAAAGAACATACATTTAGACTGACTGAATTCTGAGTTCTTTAATTCAGTCACCAAAATATGTATTGAAGTACTCTGTTAGGCACTGGAGGGCAGAGGGATTAAACACACACACACACACACACACACACACACACACACGGTCCCCACCCTTAAATAGTTTACAGCTTACTATGTAAGTCATATATGTAAACAAATAACCAATTCATGCATAGACTGATGATGGTAAGATTATCCCTATTCTATAGCTTAAAACAAAATATCCTGGGGCGCCTGGGTGGCTCAGTCGGTTAAGCGTCCAACTTCAGCTCAGGTCATGATCTCCCGGATCGTGAGTTCAAGCCCCACATCGGGCTCTGTGCTGACAGCTCACAGACTGGAGCCTGTTTCAGATTCTGTGTCTCCCTCTCTCTCTGACCCCCCCCCCTCCGTTCATGCTCTCTCTCTGTCTCAAAAATAAATAAACGTTAAAAAAAAATTTTTTTAGGGGCGCCTGGGTGGCGCAGTCGGTTAAGCGTCCGACTTCAGCCAGGTCACGATCTCACAGTCTGTGAGTTCAAGCCCCGCGTCAGGCGCTGGGCTGATGGCTCAGAGCCTGGAGCATGTTTCCGATTCTGTGTCTCCCTCTCTCTCTGCCCCTCGCCGTTCATGCTCTCTCTCTGTCCCAAAACTAAATAAACGTTGAAAAAAAAAAAAGTTTAAAAAAAAATTTTTTTTTTAAAAAAAGAAAGAAAAATCCTTTCTCAGAATTGACAGAAATAATAGTCTTAAAATAAAAGTATACAGAATGAATAAATGAGCAAATGAACAAACAGATGGATAAATGAGAAACCAAATACCAAACTAGTGAAACTTTTTTGGGTCTCTAGCAAGGTAATAGGTATATCATGTAAATGAGACTTTCATTATTCCACAACATCTCCTTTCATTTTCTTTAAATGTCATTCTCACTACAAATGCTAATTGGTTTAGTATATATAACAAATTAATCTGGTACTAGAATAATTCTGTAACACAATAAAAATCTTTGTTTCTTAGCCTTACAGATAATGGATCTTCTAAACAAATCTAGTACACCAGACTGATACTGGGCTAGAAGGCACCATACAGCCTCTCCAGATGCTTATAGTGAGCATCCATCAAATTGGTCAATGTCTGTGCCTTATACGTTATTAAAGTTTGTCATGTTTGATTGATGTATTCTCTCAATTTTAGAGCAATAGGAAAAGCTCCCAAGAAAAGACATCATAACTATATTATATTCCCTCTCCCTCCAAAAGCATAAAAATTCCAGTTACCAATTCAGCCAGCACAAAGGATCCACCTGCTACAACTGATTTTGCCTGTCTATAATACCTGGTTATTCATTATGATGACTGATTCAAACTGCAGCTGTACTGAGATATCTGAAGGTACAAAGGAGATTATCTCCATTCCTCATGAGATGGAGTCATACAGAAGTGGGTTTGAACCTGAGCTCCATCAGGTGCTGTCTACATGACCTTCAGCAAGATATTTAACCACTTGTAAATCTAAAGTGTACATGGGATGGAGGAGCCAAGATGGCAGAACAGCACGGAAGTTTTTTTTGCATCTCACATCCATGAAATATAGCCAGATTAACACTAAACCATCCTGCACACCTAGAAAACTGATTTGAGGATTAACACAACAATCTGCACAACCTGAACCACAGAACTCAGCAGGTACATGACACCAAGAGGTGAACTGGGAGAGAGAGAACCCCCGGAGGGTGGGGAACTGTTTTTGCTTGCAGAGAGAGGATGGAGTCGGGCATGGGGGGGGGGGGAGTACAGGAAGACCACCTCCCCTCCAAAGCAGCTGGAGAGAAAGTGGAAAAATGGAAACAGCTGCAGGACTGAACTAAAAAGGGAGAAAGGAAAAAGAAGAGGGTTTAAATTCCACTAAGACTCTATAAACAGGGGGAGCGCAGAGTCTGAAACTCCACAGCTCAATACCTGGCAGTACTCTGGTGGGAAGGGCAAATTCCCAGGAGCAGAGTGAGGTCGGCAGTCCTTGGGCCACACAGGGAGAGGCAGTTCCCCTGCTGGGAGGTCATTTGGTACAGGCTGTGCAGCCCCCCTACAGGCAAAGGTACCAGCAGATTCCGGAGAACCACCACATCTGCTGGTGCTCAAACAAGGTCACTAAAGGTGAAACCTTGTACCCGATGTGTGTCGAGATTTTCTATAATCCCTGAATCGCTGCTGCTAAATGATCGCGTGAACGTTTTCTGGGTGGGATGGCACCCAGCCGCAGTCTCTGAGCATCAGCAGCAGCACAGTTCCGCGAGTGTTCCTGGGTGCGGCCACACCCAGCCATTTCTCAGTGAGACCTCCCCCAGAAGGTCTGAGCAGGGCAAAGCTGCAGTCCCTCAGGGGTAAGGGGTTGGGAAACACAGCCACACCTGAGATAAAACTCAGGAGGGAGGGGACTCCTTGCAACCTGACAGCTTGGTCATGGGCAGTATAAAAGCACAGAGTGGACAGAAACCGGAGACAAAGGACAGGTGCGAGATTGCTGATTGGGGAGAACAGAGTTCTGATACTACAGACTGGGTAGCTGGGTGATGCCATGTTCAACCCTCCCATGCATGTGCATACACGCCTACAAGCGCCACAACAATCCACCCCAGTAAGCTAAGTAGAGCCATCTAGTGGGAAATGGAGCCCTTACACTAAGCCCTGCCCAAGTGGGCTCCCTCTTCAGGAACACCACAAGTCTCTCCACCTGATTAGTTTACGGACTATAAATTGCTTCACTGTTTGACATCTAGGGGAAAACAATGTAATTTCAATCTATTCCAGTCTGTTTGCTCGTCCATCTATTCAATTCTCTGGGGTTTTTTCCTCTTTTTCATTTCATTTCTTTTTCTTGAATATAGAAAGAGAAAAAATTTATTTTTATTTTCCATTTTTATTAAAAATATTTTTCTTTAATTATTTCCTACTATATTTTTTATTTTTTGTAAGTTTTTCAAAATCTATTTTACTTCCATCAGTTCATTTTATTCTATTTCATTGTAATCCTTTTTTCAAATTTTCAAACGTTTTCCTTTTTTTTTCTTTCCTTTTATACTCTAATCTACCAAGCTCCTTTTTCAACAACAACACCAGAACACACCTAGGATCTAACATCATTAATTTGATTCTTTTGTGTGTGTGTTATTTTTAATTTTTTAATTTTAATTTTTTTACTTTATTGATTCCCTTTCTTCCTTCAAAATGATGAAATGAAAGAATTCACCCCAAAAGAAAGAGCAAAAAGAAATGACAGCTAAGGACTTAATCAACACAGATATAAGCAAGATGTCTGAACCAGATTTAGAATCACAATACGAAGAATACTAGCTGGGATTGAAAATAGATTAGAATCCCTCTCTGCGGAGTTTATAAAAGAAGTAAAAGCTAGTCAGGATGAAAAAAAAAATGCTATAACAGAGCTGCAATCTCAAATGGAAGCCATGGCAGCAAGTATGGGTGAGGCAGAGCAGCAAATTAGCAATATAGAGGACAAACTTATGGAGGATAATGAAGCAGAAAAAAAGAGAGGAGCTAAGGCAAGAGAGCACGATTTGAGAATTACAGAAATCAGTGACTCATTAAAAAGGAATAACATCAGAATCATAGGGGTTCCAGAAGATGAAGAGAAAGCAAAAGGGGTAGAGGAGTTGAAAAAAGAAAAGATGAAATACATATATATATATATATGCTTTTGAGATATATATATATATATTTGAGATATATATATATTTGAGATATATATATATT
>NW_024412413.1:21520702-21545095 GCF_014898765.1 Herpailurus yagouaroundi | reverse complement strand
ATATATATATATTTGAGATATATATATATTTGAGATATATATATATTTGAGATATATGTATATATATATATCAAAAGCAACAAAGATTAGAAAGGACCAGAGAACACCACCAGAAACTCCAAGATACTCTACAAGCATCATAATAGCAATAAATTCATTTCTTTCTGTACTCACTCTAAACGTCAATGCACTCAATGCTCCAATCAAAAGACACAGGGTAACAGAATGGGTAAGAAAACAAGATCCACCTATATGCTGTTTACAAGAGACCCACTTTAGACCTAAAGACACCTTCAGATTGAAAATAAGGGGATGGAGAGCCATCTATCATGCTAATGGTCGACAAAAGAAAGCCGGAGGAGCCATACTTATTATCAGACAATATAGATTTTAAAATAAAGACTGTAACAAGAGATGAAGAAGGGCATTATATCATAATTAAGGGGTCTATCCACCAAGAACTAAAAATTGTAAACATTTGTGCTCCAAATGTGAAGGCACCCAAATATATAAATCAATTAATCACAAACATAAACAAAGTCACTGATAATAACACCATAACACCAACACCCCAACTACAACAATGGACAGACATCTAAACAGAAAATCAACAAGGAAACAATGGCTTTGAATGACACACTGGACCAGATGGACTTCATAGATATATTCAGAACATTTCATCCTAAAGCAGAATATACATTCTTCTCCAGTGCACATGAAACATTCTCCAGAATAGACCACATAATGGGACACAAATCAGCCCTATGTAAGTACAAAAAGATCAAGATCACACTGTGCATCTTTTTAGACCACACCACTGTGAAACTCAAAATCAACCACAAGAAAAAACTTGGAAAGATAACAAATACTTGGACCTAAATAACAACCTACTGAAGAATGAATGGGGTAACCAAGAAGTTAAATAAGAAATTAAAAAGTACATGGAAGTCAATGAAAATGATAACACCACAGTCCAAAACCTCTGGGATGCAGCAAAAGTAGTCAGAACAGGGAAGTATATAGCAATCCAGGCCTTCCTAGAGAAGAAAGAAAGGTCTCAGACACACAACCTAACCTTACACCTTAAAGAGCTGGAAGGAGAACAGCAAATAAACCCAGAAACAGCAGAAGACAGCAAATAATAAAGATTAGAGCAGAAACCAATGCTATTGAAACCAAAAAAATAGTAGATCAATGAAACCAGAAGCTGGTTCTTGGAAAGAATTAACAAAATTGATAAACTACTAGCCAGTTTGATCAAAAAGAAAAAGGGAAGAACCCACATAAACAAAATCAAGAATGAAGGAGGAGAGATCACAACCAACACAGCAGAAATAAAAACAATAATGAGAGAATATTATGAGCAATTATACGCCAATAAAATGGGCAATATGGAAGAAATCAACAAATTCCTAGAAACATATAAACTACCAAAACTGAAACAGGAAGAAACAGAAAATTTGAACAGACCCATAACCAGTAAAGAAATCAAATTAGTAATCAAAAACCTCCCATAAAACAAGAATCCAGAACCAGATGGCTATCCAGGGGAATTCTACCAAACATTTAAAGAAGAGGTAACACCTATTCTCTTGAAGCAGTTCCAAAAAATAGAAATGGAAGGAAAACTTCCAAACTCTTTCTATGAAGCCAGCATTACCTTGATTCCAAAACCAGACAAAGACCCCCACTAAAAAAGGAGAAATATAGACCAATTTCCCTGATGAACATGGATGCAAAAATCCTCAACAAGATATTAGCCAACCGGCTCCAGCAATACATTAAAAAAATTATTCACCACGACCAAGTGGGATTTACACCTGGGACGCAGGGCTGGCTCAGTATCTGCAAAACAATCAATGTGACTCATTGTATCAATAAAAGAAACGACAAAAACCATATGATCCTCTCAATAGATGCAGAGAAAGCATTTGACAAAATATGCATCCTTTCTTGATAAAAACCCTCAAGAAAGTAGGAATAGAAGGATCATACCTCGAGATCATAAAAGCCATATATGAAAGACCCCACACTAATATCATCCTCAATGGGGAAAAACTGAGAGCTTTCCCCCTAAGGTCAGGGACAAGACAGGGATGTCCACTCTTGCCACTGTTATTCAACATAGTATTGGAAGTCTTAGCCTCTGCAATCAGACAACACAAAGAAACAAAAGGCATCCAAATTGGCCAGGAGGAGGTCAAACTTCCACTCTTCGCAGATGACATGATACTCTATATGGAAAACCCAAAAGATTCCACAAAAAAAACTGCTAGAACTGATCCATAAATTCAGCAGTCTCAGGATGTAAAATCAATGCACAGAAATCGTGCATTCCTATACACCAACAATGAAAGAACAGAAAGAGAAATCAAGGAATCGATCCCATTTACAGTTGTACCAAAAACCATAAAATACCTAGGAATAAACCTAGCCAAAGAGGTGAGAAATCTATACACTGATAACTACAGAAAGCTTATGAAATAAACTGAAGAAGACACAAAAAAAATGGAAAGAGATTCCATGTTCCTGGATAGGAAGAACATATATTGTTAAAATGTCAATACTACCCAAAGCAATCTACACATTCAATGCAATACCTATAAAAATAACACCAGCATTCCTCACAGAGATAGAACAAAACAATCCTAAAATTTGTATGGAAAAAGAAAAGACCCAGAATAGCCAAAGAAATCTTGACAAAGAAAACCAAAGCAGGAGGCATCACAATCCTGGACTTCAAGCTGTACTACAAAGCTGTAATCATCAAGACAGTATGATACTGGCAGAAAAACAGACACTCAGATCAATGGAACAGAATACAGAATCCAGAAATGGACCCACAAACGTATGGTCAACTAATCTTTGACAAAGCGGGAAAGAATATCCAATGGAATAAAGACACTCTCTTCAGCAAGTGGTGCTGGGAAAACTGGACAGCGACATGCAGAAAAATGAACCTGGACCACTTTCTTACACCAGACACAAAAATAAACTCAAAATGGATGAAAGACCTAAATGTAAGACAGGAAGCCATCTAAATTCTTGAGGAGAAAGCAGGCAACAACCTTTTTGACCTTGGCCGCAGCAACTTCTTACTCAACACATCTCCAGAGGCAAGGGAAACAAAAGCTAAAATGAACTATTGGGACCTCATCAAAATAAAAAGCTTATGCACAGCGAAGGAAACAATCAGAAAAACTAAAAGGCAACTGACAGAATGGGAGAAGATAATTGCAAATGACATATCAGATAAAATGTCAGTACCCAAAATCTATAAAGAACTTCTCAAACTCAAGACCCAAAAAACAAATAATCCAGTGAAGAAATGGGCAAAAGACATGAACAGTTTTCCAAAGAAGACATCCAAATGGTCAACTGACACATGAAAAAATGCTCAACATCGCTCATCATCAGGAAATACAAATCAAAACCACAATGAGATACTATCTCACACCTGTCAGAATGGCTAACATTAACAACTCAGGCAACAACAGTTGTTGGAGAGGATATGGAGAAAGAGGAACGCTTTTGCACTGCCAGCTAGTGGGAATGCAAGCTGGTGCAGCCACTCTGGAAAACAGTATGGAGGTTTCTAAAAAATTAAAAATATAACTACCCTACGACCCAGCAATTGCACTACTAGGTGTTTATCCAAGGGATACAGATATGCTGTTTCCAAGGGACATATGCACCCTAATGTTTATGGCAGCACTGTCAACAATAGCCAAAGTATGGAAAGAGCCCAAATGTCCATCGCTGGATGAATGGATAAAGATGTGGTGTGTATATAAAAATATATATATATATATATATATATATATATATAATGGAGTATTACTCAGCAATCAAAAAGAATGAAATCTTGCATTTTCAACTATGTGGATGGAACTGGAGGGTATTTATGCTAAGCGAAATTAGTCAGAGAAAGATAAATACCGTAAGACTTCACTCATATGAAGACTTTAAGATACAAAACAGATGAACATAAGGGAAGGAAAGCAAAAATAATATAAAAACCGGGAGGGGGACAAAACAGAAGAGACTCTTAAATATGGAGAACAAACAGAGGGTTACTGGAGGGGTTTTGGGAAGGGGGATGGGCTGAATCGGTAAGCGGCATTAAGGAATCTACTCCTGAAATCACTGTTGCACTATATGCTAACTAACTTGGATGTAAATTTAAAAAAATAAATTAAATTAAATTTTAAAAAATAAAGTGTACGTGGGACTTCAGCCACATGCAATTGGGGAAAATAATACTAATCTCTTAGGTTTGCTGTGAGAATTGATCACGAGATGATAAACCTAGATGTTCAATGAATACCCACATTCCCTTAATCTTATATAAATTTATGAAGCAAAATTATCTAACAACTCTTTTCCTTCATTTTGCTTAATTTTCATTAGCTCCCTCCACCTTATCATCTCTTCATTCATTCATTTAGGTTCAAAGTTACTAAGAGCATGAACTTAACACTGCCTCTCCTAAAATATCCCCCAGACATTTCTGGAATCCCTATCAAAAAGTAGTTATGATTCCAATAGGCCTTTACCCTAAGAACACTGCTTGCCTTTGTTTTAAAGTATCTCCCCCATATCCCATCTCTGATAATGTTCCATCACTAAGGAGAGAACACTGGCTTTTAAGTTAGGCAATTCTAAATTCCAAATCCAACTATGTTGCTTACTTAGTCAAGTTCCTTACTTGTTCCAGTACAAAATTTCTCTGGGTCTCAATGTCTTATAAACTAATACAATGTCCTCTAAACTACGGCAATGGGCACAGTGCCTAACAGTAGGTGTTCTAACAAATGATTAAATTTTTCTCAGCCCTGGGGTTACTTATCAAACTTATCTCTCAGTCAACAATACTCTCAAAATTACAGTCTAAAAAGATATAGCATGCCCTGTTTCACAGCTATTCACTCATTTTGGTAATCAGCAAATAATTTTCAGAATGCCTTCTATGTTCTAGGCATAAAATAGTAACATTTGTATAGCACTTTAAAAGATAACTAAGCCAAGATTTCAGGCCTGAAGGACCTCAGGGCCTAGAGTGAAGGCAAGCATGCAAATAATTACAATTCTAAGGGCTTAAAACAGAGGTGTGTGCAAGTACGAGGATGCACAGAAGATAGAATTCAGGAAAGGCTTCCCAGAAGAGATGATTAGGCTGGAGTTGAGTCGAGGAGGATGAACAGGGCTTCACTGAACAGTGGAAAATATGTACTCCAAAGACAGCAATAGTAGAAAGCCCATGATGCCTGTTCACAACTCCAAGTATAGGAATCAGGTATGGTTGGAGGAGGTTGCTACAGCAGACTGACGGGAAATGAGGCATGTAGGAAGGAGCCAAATCACAAAAGGCTTCAAATGATATTCCAAAGAGTCTGGACTTTATTCAGAGGGTAACAAGTTTCAGAACAACTCCTCTGATGGCAGAGGAATCAATGGGTTAGAAGGGCTGATACTGAATGGACACAAGTGGGAAGGGAAAGAATCAAGGATGGCTTTCGGATTTCTAGCTTGAACAAATGGTGCACAGTAGTTCCACTAACACAAAGGAGTCATGCAAGTGGCAGAGCAAAACTGTAGGTAAAAATAATGAACATTTCAAGTTTCATAACTCCATTAAGGGGAAGATGTTCAAAAAGCCACTTGGAATAACATGCTTATAGTACAGGAGACAGGACTAAATTAGAGATACAGATTTAAGGATATATATTTGGAAGTAATAATTTTTAAAACTAACGAACATATTTTAAAAGAAATGTAATTCCTTTAGACTTCTCCACCGATTTAAAACCTTAAATTACCACCGATTGCACATATATTAAATTTTAACATAAAAAAATGAAAGGATGTCAACATATTTAATGAAAACAATAAACTTACCAAAGATAAGTATTTTATATTCATTTATCACTTTTCTTAAGCAATCTACTAACTAATAGGGACCTTCTCCCTACCTATAAAATTAATATATTTCCAAAATAATGTTTTCATGGCAAAAAAAAAATACAGCATGTTTCATCTTCTGAATAAATAAGCTGGTTCAATTTCCTGAGTAAATATTACTCATACTTGACATTGAACAAGTCCAAACTCACTGAAGGAGTTAAGAAATTTCTAAATTCCCAGGAGCAATAAACGTCACCAGAAAATCTAGTCAAGAGCTTATTATAAAGGACTAAAAGTCAATGTCATACCAAAATTTTAAATAACATCATGCCTCCCTCTATTTAATAAATTATTTCAAAATCAGGTCACAATTGACAGACACACTATCTTGGGCAGACGGGAGAGAGTAGATAAGCAGAGAAAATTTCCTTTTCTCTACTGAAGCATGTCCACCAACTGTCATATTTGGAAAACAGCCAAAATGAGCACTTTATTTGCAAAAAGAACAGGAAACTCTTGAAATACTAGCAAAATGTGTGATATATAAATGTAGAATGTAAAGAATTAAGATTCACATTTATGCACATTTGGAAATACTGTTAAAAGCACAAGTCCATCCCAGGTAACAAGCTCTAAAACCAAAGGTAGGTCTCCCTGAATCCCTGGGGTAAGTGTCACCCTTTTCTGCTAGGCTGTGACTATTTATCCAGAATAAGTTTCCCATACATATTTCCAAGACAGGTATCTGGTCTCAAAAGTATTTTACCTGAATTAGCCACAAAATACAGCGTTGAGAAAACCATGTTCAAACCATGTCTCTTTCTCTTAACCTTATTTTCCTTATGTTTCCTAACTTTTCTAGCCCCCCTTTGTCAAAGGGTATTTTCTAGTTTCCTGGCTACAGGGTTTACGAAAGACAGCTGACACAGCTAAGTTGCTGAAGGAGAACAGCTGAACTATTAAGAAAGGAAATCAGAAAGGAAAGAGATGGAAGCTAGAAATGTTAACTAGAGAGGAAACAGAAAAACCCCAGACTTCCTCTGAATCTGTATAAACTTGTAACTCTAGATTAATGTTCTCAATTCAGACAAGAGCCCAGAGGCAATTAAGGATCACCAAGAGTTTTCTAAATGGGCTTCTCACTAATTTTAAAAAAAATACAGATTTTAAAAAAACAGAATGGTAAGAGTCTGCATAATGCTCAAAGCCAATAAACAGGGAGAAGAGAAGTGTAGGCATTCATTTTGTGTGACTTTACTATTGGAAACTCCCTGGCAGTTATAATATTGCTACCAATGCTATTGTCACCTTAGATAAGGTGCCCAATCATATCACACCATATTTTGGCTCTTTCAAGAAGTAAAGGAAGCATAACAGAGAGGAAGTGAGAAAGGCAAGGTGAAGACTGATTTCTGGTTTGGCTGTATTTTCTCAAGTTCACAAAATAGTCAAGGTAATACAATTTATTCCAGACACCCTTTTTCTAAGATTTTGTCCCCATCTTCCCCCCAACCATGAGGTTAGGTCCAAAGAGATTCATCAGCCCCTAGTATATGCTATATAACCTTTCCCCTGATCCTTGCTCCCTTGATTCCTGGTCTTTCCAACTCTTGGCAGCTCAACTTTTCTTTGATTCTACATGTATATATTATATAATAATATATATTATATAATAACAATATTATATATATATATATATATATTTGTATAGTCCTATAAATCCCCATTTCCATGTAAAGAGCAAGCATACAAGACTTCAGAGGAAGGTCACATCCAACATGGATCTTCCACCACTCCTTTCCATCACAGAAACAATATATGCGATGCATTGCTAAGAAAACATTATCTGTCAATTCAAGAGTTTTGGAAGGATTCTGAAGGTAATGGGGAACAGGTAGAACAGATACTCTGTGTGGCCTCTTGTTCTGCAAATGAATGTCACGAACTGCAAAGTGTAAACCCAAAGATTCCTTAAAAATAGAAAGCCAAGGGGCGCCTGGGTGGCGCAGTCGGTTGAGCCTCCAACTTCAGCCAGGTCACGATCTCACGGTCCGTGAGTTCGAGCCCCGCGTCAGGCTCTGGGCTGATGGCTCAGAGCCTGGAGCCTGTTTCCGATTCTGTGTCTCCCTCTCTCTGCCCCTCCCCCGTTCATGCTCTGTCTCTCTCTGTCCCAAAAATAAATAAACGTTGAAAAAAAAATTTTTTTTTTAAAAACAGAAAGCCAAGGGGCGCCTGGGTGGCTCAGTCGGTTAAGCGTCCGACTTCAGCCAGGTCATGATCTCGCGGTCCGTGAGTTCGAGCCCCGCGTCGGGCTCTGGGCTGATGGCTCAGAGCCTGGAGCCTGCTTCCGATTCTGTGTCTCCCTCTCTCTCTGCCCCTCCCCCGTTCATGCTGTGTCTCTCTCTGTCTCAAAAATAAATAAACGTTAAAAAAAAAAATTTAAAAAAAAATAGAAAGCCAAGATACAAAAAGAAATACTATGAAAAGGTCATACATTATTAGAAGTGTTACTGCTGATAAGAAAAGGTTAAGGGGGTAAAAAAAAACAGTAAGAAAAATTATCTCTTTAGATCCCCAGATATTAGCTTGCACATTAAGTGTGTTGTTTAAATCCAGGCCTCTTTGGTTCCCTTCATAGATAGTAAAACCAAAATTGTGATCACCATTCCATTGAGCTTGTCTTCCCACAACTAGAAAGAGAGAGCAGCAACTGATAATACTGCCTGCTGCTTGTTTTCTCTTGAATTTGGCATAAGTAGATGAATGGTCTTTTATTTTTTTTTTAATGTTTATTTTATTTTTTTTATTTATATATGAAATTTATTGTCAAATTGGTTTCCATACAACACCCAGTGCTCATCCCAAAAGGTGCCCTCCTCAATACCCATCACCCACCCTCTCCTCCCTCCCACCCCCCATCAAGTATCAAACATAACTGAATGAATTATTTCTGTAATGTCCCCAAACTATTTTTTTTCCAACTGTTTGCAACTAAGGAGGGTATTGGTCAGCGATATCAAATGCTTACTAAAAGAGCTACCTGGAAATTTCTTTGCTTAGATTTGATTCTAGGAATTATGGACTCCTGGCAATAATTTAAAGTCTAGGAAATCCCTAGTATGAATTACTAACTGTCCTGGTTCATTTGAAGCAGTAATTACTTTACAAGATGTATGTAGATGTACCATATTTTAAAATATAGTTAGTTGGTCAATTTCCTGACATATTTTTTGTGACCTCTTAAAAATCATAGTGGCAATATCATATAACAAGAAAAACCTACTTGCTGAAATCCTTATCTCTATCAAATTCTGCAAACTCAACTTCCTCGGTGAATGACAGTTCTTATCTCAGTGTTTTTATAACTTTTTTTTTTTGCATTATCATCATCTTACTAAAATTCTTGAGAATGCACTTTGCTGACAATTATACTTTAAGCTAAACAGAGAAAAAAATATATAAAGATTTTCTGCCTCTCAGTCAATCTGGAGGCCTACTACATATCCATAATAATATACAAGAAAGAAAAGGCTCATTTAAAAAATGTAAAGTGCTGACCAACCTATCAAACTATCATCATCTGTCCTCCAAAATGCCAGAAGAAATAGAGTCCAGGAGACGTGCCACACAGTAGTCAAGCTTTGGTCATAACCTCCATGTTAGCTAGAATTGTTAAGTGCCCCAAGCCAAACTTTCTTCCAACACAAAGATATAGTATTGCTGACCTGGAGAGAGCTTTTTACCATCATTATCACCATACAGCATACGTTACTCTCTTGTCCCACTTCTCCGACTTTTTCCCTCTTTTTCTTCCTATTTCCCTTCTCTTCCTAAACAATTCAGTCTCTAAAGCCATAAAGAATGGCAGGGAAAGATAATCATCCACACCAGAGGGAGAAGGGAGGCTGCAGCAGCCTACGGCAAAGCGACAGAACTGAAGCCAAGGGAGGAGATGTTCATATTGAAGGCAGCTGAATATGGGGTGTCACTGCCCAAGTAAGTTGGAAAGGGCATCACTACAGGGGAGGTGCATGATGTTACAGGGTTACAGCTCCAGTAGGGTGAAGCTCCAGTGTGGTGGTGGCAGAAGGGAACATCCAGACATAGGGTGTCCAGAGTCCAAACAGGGTAAAAAGGGCATCTACCAGCAAAGGTGACCCAATTCAAGTGGTTAGACCCCAAGTAGGATAGAAAGAGTATCCCTCTGTAGATGCAAACTGGCATAAACAGTCAGAGCCTGTAAATGGCAAGAGGGTGTCAGTGTAGAACAGACTAATGTGGGTGGCACAGCCTGAGTTGGGTAATAAAGACAAACTTGGGAGAGTATGGCAGTGGAGAGGAGGACTGGTTGCATACAGGGAGATTTATCACATAAGTATATGTACCAAAGAGAACAGAAGCCAAGTTTTTCAGTATCAGAGCAGGAATGTAAAAATATAGGAAGGGAGAAACCAAAATGAATCATGCCTGTGGAGTTGGACTAGAGTTAGATGTATCATTGTAAATCCATGGTTTTCAATAAATATAGGTAGATATATATATAAATGTGTGTATTTCTGTGTGTGAATATATTTTTTTCACTAATGAACATACTTAGTATCCAAATCTTAGCATCTAATTACCACTTTCCAATAAAAGGAACTATGGCTTCTTAGAGAAATGGCTGATCCAGAACTGAGGCAGAGAAAGATGAGTCCTAGAACATTTTCCGATACCAAAATCAAGGAAATGCTCAAAGAATGACTCAGAGAAGCCAGTCTTAAAGGACTTACACCAGCTAAGTGTGGGGCAATTTAAGCATCAAAATTAACAATGACAATAGTACATTAAAATCCATGCAATAAAATAGCAAACCATGAGTCCATACTTCAATAAATAAATAAAGTCTGATGAGGAACAGGATATTCAGATAGTTAAGTATACCTCCCCACAAAATAGTTATTACAAAGGGAAAAAGAGTAATTGTATATAGTGAAAGCTAACATACTATCATAAACAAGTGATTAAAGTGAGCATCGTGAGCAACAGTAAAATCAAAATCACATGCCACCTGATAAGATATAACAAAAAGAACACACATCTTTCTGTGATATTCCTGCCAAGGATGAGCATAATGTGGATCTAATCATAAGAAAACACCAGACAAACCCAAATTGAGGGACATTTTACAAAATAACTGGCCTATCATCTTCAAAAGGTATCAAGATCATAAAAGTCAAGGAAAGACTGATAAACTGTTCCACACCAAAGAACATTAAGGAGGTGTGACAACAAAATGTAATGTGTGATTTTGGACGAGATTCCAATGAAGCATTGTTGAGACAACTGCCAAAACCTGAATGGGGTCTAACAGCTGTAAAATAGCAATATTAATTTCCTGCTTTTAGTAGTTGTATTGTGGTTAGATAGGGAAATATTCCTACTTTTAGAAAATACAAACTAAAGCATCCAAAGGTAACAGGGCATCAGGTTGACAACGTAGTCTCACATGGTTCGAGGAAAAAGTTATTTGAACTATAGTTCCAGCTTTTCCACAAGTATGTGATTATTTCAAAATCAAAATTATTTTAATTTTAAAATGAAAAATATTTGAGAGTATATAGTTCTAGTTCCAACCATTAAAAATTCCCCAAAGTGGGGTGCCTGGGTAGTAGCTCAGTTGGTTAAGTGTCTGACTTCGGCTCAGGTCATGATCTTATGGTTTGTGAGTTCAGGCCCCACGTCAGGCTCTGTACTGACAGCTCAGAGCCTGCAGCCTGCTTCAGATTCTGTGTCTCCATCTCTCTCTGCTCCTCCCCCCGCTCTCGCTCTCTCTCTCTCTCAAAAATAAATAAACATTTAAAAAAAATTTTTTTAATTACTTAAACCTGGGGTGTGTGGTTGGCTCAGCCAGTTAAGTAGCAGATTTGATTTCAGTTCAGGCCATGATCTCACAGTTCATGGGATCAAGCCCCTTGCTGGACTCTATGCTGACTATATAGAGCCTGCTTGGGATTCTCTCTCTCCCTCTTGCTCTGCCCCTCCCCTGCACATGCACGCTCTCTCTCTCTCTCCCTCTCTCTCTGTCAAAATAAGTGAATAAACATTAAAAAAAAAAGAATTACTTAAACATGACTCATGGTCAGATTCAGATCATATATTGATATGCAATGGGAGATGGGAGGCGAATGTTGACACTGGACTTGTCAAGAGAAAAAGCTGAATTTGTGAGCTTACATTCCATGAAATTAGAAACTACTATATAATTAGCTAGCATCTCCTGTGTGTAACTTCCATAATTGCCTAGAGGGAAGAATCTATTTTCTATACTCCAAAGCACCATCACCATGCTGAATACATAGTACACACCCTCAAAATATTTGTCAATTAACAATGCTTTAAAAAGCAAGATAAAGAAAATATCAATGATAAGCTTATTAGGAAACCATTAACCGCATGGATTATTATAGCACAGCATGTACAACTCCAGTGGAACACAATCTCTTTCTGCTCAAATTAGCTTTGTGAGAAATGTAGAAGATAACAACTAATGTTAAATATCTGGTGACCAAGTATTACTCCTAAAAGTAGGCAGAAAAAAGTAATCCCTATGTCTGGGATCAGAGGAACACTGAGCAAATATATCACCCCCAGTGGTCTGTCTTGGTGCCTACACCATTAAAGATTCAGGTTAAGACAACGTACCTAAAGAAGTGACCTATTAATATGCAAATATCCCATAGCTCACATCAAATAGAGATACTCATGAAATTTATACAATTATTCCTTACACAGCATAATGTCTCAGTAATAATAACCACCAAAACACATGAGTCCCTCCTATGTGAAAGGCCCTATGCTAGATGTTTTATATAAATTCTCTTTAATCCTTACAAATCTACAAGATACATAATATCATCCTCACTTTTAAATCAGGAGACTGAAAGTCCAAAGAAGTTAAATAACTTTCTCAGGGCCAAATGTCCATTCAGTGGCAGAGTTTTCATTCAAACTTAAGACTGACTTTTTCCATAACATTCTGTTGCTTCTTTCTACCATGACATTTACTGTTTCTTCAGTGGACATCTATGGCATGAGGGAATAAGATGCAATTTAGAAAATTTTTTGGTAGTACAGGATAAAACTGAAAAATTCTAGGTTTCAGGTAAAAAAAAAGACAAAGAATGCCCCAGAATAAGAAAGCAACAAAGGCTCAGCAAAGGGACAGAGGGGAACACAAACAGGGGATGAGAAGGTCATAAGGACAAACTGCCTGGTTACATGATTTTTCTACAGACCCTAACACTAGATTTGACAAGATCCTTGAGTTAATAATGAGCTCAGTTAAAACTATGAGCTCAGACTTACTGGCTTGAACAGATGAATCATAAAGTTAAATGAAATTAAATGAAAACGATGGTGAACACTGTATTTTCTTCCTTTGCTTGAAAAGGAAGAAATGAGGAGAAATAAATCACACCAATCTGGAGACGTGGCATGTACAAGTTATTAAACCACCTTTGAAGACAACAGAAGTTAGATACCATTAAGCACCCAAAAATTTTGGATAAAAGAGTTCCACCCTATTTTAAAGTAAAAATGATAACTGATGAAGAAATATCCTAAGACATCTCAAGTTATTTTAACACCGAATTCAGTTTATCATTCATCTGCTATCAAGAAACAAACGTAAACAAAATATTGCCTATAACGCAAAATTACATGATGAGCATAAAAATAATTGAAAATTATGTAGGAACTGAAATATGTTTCTATATAATTTTGTAGAAAATGTACTTTCTATTTACATACTGGAAACACATTGGTATTTTCATATTTTAATCCACGACATACACTGATCCCTATGGAACAAGAAAGCAACATGGCATAATAAAAAGTTACGTGGGGACTGGAAAGACCTGAATTTGAATCTTGTCTGTCACTTACTAGCTTTGCAACTTTGGGAAAGTTATTCAATTTTTCTTCTCTTTTGCCCCATATATAAATATTGGGTTAATAATATATATCTTTCAGGACTGAAGATTGGATATAAAGCAAATAAAGCAATTAGCATATTTGGAACACTAATACTAGCAATTTCACTTCTAGAAATATATCCTAAGAAATAATTTATGAGAAAGATGTTTTGTATGACAATGTTCACCATAACACTACTTATAACAATAATAATAAATAAAGTAAAAATCATCCAGGTATCTAGATTAAAAGAATATTTAAGTAAAGATATATACAACTGGTCATGGGGAGGGTTCACCTGGGTGTCTCAGTTGAGCATCCAACTCTCGATAATGGGCTCAGGTCATGATCTCACGGTTCATGGGATAGAGCTCCACATCCGGTCTGCACTGACAGTGCAAACCCTGATGGGAATTTTCTCTCTCCCTCTCTCTCTGCTTCTCCACCACTCACATTCCATCACTCTCTCTGTCTCTGTCTCTCACTCTCAACATAAATACTTGAAAAAGACACAAGTACCTAAGGAAGCTTATGAAATGCATATTCCCAAAACTTTTACTCAAAAATTCTAACCCAGTAGGTCTAAAGTGAGACCAGGAAACTCATGTTTAACAAACAACCACAGGGTTGATTCTAATACAGGAGGTCTATGAAAATTCTGTATTAAATGGGGTATTTTAATGATGCCATTAAAAATATAATTATGAAGAAGTTGTAGTAACACTGAAAAAGTTTATGATAACTACTAAGTGAAAAATTGAGGATTCAAAATGTATGCTTTATCTAATAACTATATTTAACATACATATGAACAAATAGTTCTTAGCAATAGAATTAGGGGTGATTTTTTTTCATCTTTTACCCAGTTACTTGAAACAGTCATGTTATCATCATAAACACATACATAAGTTACATATCAAAAACTGGAGAAAAAAAAGTCAATGGATCACCATGCCCTTCGGATTAAGTTCAAACTCCTTAGGGCAGCAGACAAGTCCTTCAATCTCCAGACTTATCTCTTATCCATGCTCTAAGCCAAACTTATAATACCCCAAATTATATTCTACATTTTCAAATACCATTATTGAATACACTATTCCTTCTTTAGGAAAGCCCTTCCCTAAAACTGTCAGCCTGCCAAACTCCCATTCATCCAATAAGATTCAGGAATCACCTCTTCTCTTGAAGTTTGCCTTGACTACTCCTTCCAGAGAGAATTAAGGGAGCCTCCGTCTTGCTCTTCATATTCTTGTCACACTACCTTGGTAGTTCCATTACAATAAATATCACGCTGTCCTTTACCTCTGTGTTGGCATATCTGTTCCATGATTTCTACAAATACTTGGGGTTAGGTAGAAATGCTCTCATTCAATTTTAGAATCCACAAGGTACTCAATAAACATTTGTGAAAATAATGAGCAATCATTCTTTGTTATTGTTCTTGGATGTCAGTTCCCTATGAAATCCTGAGTGACTTGTTGGTTAGTTGGAAAGTGGTTGGTTCATTGATTAATAAGTCATGGCCTAAATACACCCTAATATATATCATAAAACATACCAGTGAAAAAAACTTATAGGAATACTTTAACCATTGTCCATAATTCTTCACCTTCTCTGATTCTGTCTTCAAAGATTCTATCAAACTTCAGAGTGACAGATCACTCTGGTCACTAGCACAAGCAAATAAACAGGCAAACTCTGTCCTGGAGCACCCCTCTGCTGCAGTTTACCATGCCAATGAACGTCTCTGCATAATTCCTGCTACTCCTCCCAAACACACTCCCACTCACTCTCATGTCCCATACTAAGAGTAAAATAGCTATACAAAACAGGGACAATTCTGTAAGTAAATATAGCAGTTTTTTAGTATATTCAAAACATAAAATACTATATTTAGCATATTTATATGATACATAAAACATTTAAAATGCAGATCTGCAACTAGAGGTACCAAAGTAGGACTCAAACTGGCTAAATAGCAATTTAGGCCAAAAAGAAAAAAAAAAAAAAAAGAAAGAAAGAAAACTTTAATGTGGAAGAATGAAATTGGGATTGTGATCCAGGGCTCATAACTTCAAATGCCTTCCCTGTACAGTAAAGCATACATTTATGAAATAACCTAGATACTGAAGTTCTAAATAATAAGAAAATGCATTTAAAAGAATTTGAATCTCAAACCACATTAGATGTCAAAGCTCTTCTACAATTCTATACCATGTCCTTATGACCTCTGATTATATAATACATATGTACATGTAAGGAATAACTTCTGGAAACAGGCAAACATACCACATGCTAATACCTAAGACAGGTATGCTAATATAAAAGATATCCAATACAAAGTTCTAGTGGGGCGCCTGGGTGGTGCTAAGCATCTGACTCTTGATCTCAGTAAACGTCATGATCTCACAGTTTATGAGTTCAAGTCCCACATAGGGCTCTGCACTGATGGCACAGGGCATGCTTGGGATTCTGTCTCTCCTTCTCTTTGCCCTTCCCCCAATTATGTGTGTGCACTCACACATGCGCTGTCTCTCAAAATAAATAAATAAAAACTTTTATATAAATAAAATTTTTTTAAAAGTTCTAGGGACTAAATAATTAGCAAAAATAAAAGTCTTTTCCAACACGAGCCCTATGCTATCCCATTTCTCATTTCTCCAACAAATCCTTCTCTTTCTACAGCATCAACCTTGTAAAGAAGGCAGAATTAATGACCACCTTTATTTTTTTTTTTAACGTTTATTTATTTTTGAGGCAGGGAGAGACAGCGCATGAACGGGGGAGGGTCAGAGAGAGGGAGACACAGAATCTGAAACAGGCTCCAGGCTCTGAGCTGTCAGCACAGAGCCCGACGCCGGGCTCGAACTCATGGACCGTGAGATCATGACCTGAGCCGAAGTCGGACGCTTAACCGACTGAGCCACCCAGGAGCCCCAATGACCACCTTTAAAGAACGCCTCTTGCAAATCTGGCAAATTTCATTCCATCAGCTCTGCTAATAAGAGCTCCAAAGAATTATTATGTGGGCCTAAAGTTTTGTTTCCCCTTTAATTTTTTTTTTTTTTTAACTTTACTTTTGAGAGAAAGAGACAGGGCACGAGCGGGGGAGGGCAGAGAGATTGGGAGACACACAATTCAAAGCAGGCTCCAGGCTCCAAGCTGTCAGCGCAGAGCCCCGCACGGGGCTCGAACCCACGAACCGCGAGATCACGACCCGAGATGAAGTTGAACGCTCAACCAACTGAGCCATCAGGCACCTCTTGTTTCCCCTTTAAATGAAAATACTAAAACAGCTTCCTCTTCCCAAAAGGCTTTACCAATCAATCACACTTCAGCTCCCACAAACAGTGTTTCAAGGTGAGATGAAGTTAGGAAAGATACAAGGCACTGAGCCCACGGTCAGAGGAGAAATTAACATTTGAGGTAGGCAGGAAACGACATGATGAAAGCAAACTCTGTAAACTCTTTGCTTTTGAAGGTCCAATATTTGTTCTTCTTAATCTATGTCTCACTCACTATACAGTCCATCCCAACTCTTCTCCTCACACAAATTCTGCTTTTCCTTAGGAGAGGGACACTTGGCACAAAAACTAGAACCAGGGTGAACTTGCAGTAATTAAAATGGAGAAGAGGTTTTCTTTGTAAAAAAAAAAAAAAAAAAATTTTAAAGAGAGAGAGAGAGTTTTGGGTAGGAAGGATTAAAGGAAATGTGGTGTGGGGAACAGAAGTATCAAGCAGGCAGCAAGAAATGAGGTTGGCTGTTGATGACCACATCTATTAGTCAAGATTGATTCAATTTGATCAAAGAATGATGACAAGTCTAGGCCAACTGTCTCAGTTCACTTAACTAGAAGTAATTAGCCACTTTAAATAAAGCTGCTCTCACAACACAACAGAACCTAAAAAACTCTACAGCACAACTGAATCTAAGTTCCATTTTACACATTCCTGATGACATGCTGTTAAATTAAGTTAGCACTATCTCTCAGAAACAGATTCAGAGATGAACACTCTTTGAAGACTGCAGAAGAACCTAACAAAAACAAAATTTATCCTTGACTATATATTTTGATCCACCCTCAAAAGTCACCCAGTTTCATGCCAGACCCACATTTAACAAAAATGCAGAATTCACTTCCTGTCCTCCTGATGCAAAGGAAGAAAACTGGACTCTATGATGAGATCCTAGATCTGTGTTACACAAGAAATTTCACTGGATTTTAAACTGGCATTGTGCCTCTGCCTGCCATATGGTGTACCTGACCATGTCATCACATACATGAGAAAGAACTAAAACACAGATGAGTCTTCTGTGTAAATTCCTGCTTTTAAAAATATAAAATATTCTATGATGAAAAACCAAAACTCATCATATTTCAATTAACTAAAGCTATACCACAATTTGTTTAAAATGGAACCAAAGATACATTAAAATGCATTAAATGTTTAAAAACTTCAGGTTCTATAGAATAAAATTAGTCTTTTCTAACCCTTTATTTGAATTATACCTTCCATTTCTAATTAAATACTCAAGAAGAATGTCCTAAAATAGGCTCCTTGAAAGAATTTTCCAAAACTGCATCAAATACATAATAAATTATTCCAGTATACAACTGAACAAACCACATTGTGTTTACTGTCACCTGAGAGGTTAAATTGCTAAAGTCAATAGAAGCAATGCTGAATATTGTAAGCTTCTGCATTAATGTCAGTCAAGATTTGTTCTACCCTTCCACCAACTGTAAGAAACCACTGAGATACACTACGAATTAGGCAATGTAAGAATGGACAGGGTGAGTAGTAGCCACTGACTGGCTGTCCTAATTCCCTGCTACACATCAGTCTTACTGTTTGGAAGAGGAAGCTGAAAACCTAGCTTAGTAGAGAAAGAGGTCAATACCAAAATTCCTTCTCCTCTCTCCTTACTCCCCATTGTGCAGCTGGCACTGTTCACTCTGGCAGACACAGTTCCCTGAACATAATGGTGCAATCACCGCTTCAAACATCATTACTATCTAAAATAGATAACCCACTTGCAACTTGCCTATTTTTATAGATATAACATTTTCATGCAGTTTAACTGCTCTATTTGTGATTTATTCCATTTAACCAATGCAGTTTCCCTGAAAGTGAGTACCTTTATCAGAGTCCCAATAACCACAATTGCCCAAATAGTTGTGAAAATTACAACACTTTGGAGTTGCCTCTTATCAACTTGTACCCATCACCAAAAACTTCATGAAGTGAATCCTAAATCTGAAAAATGTATAACTCTCTGGTTTATATGTCTTTAAGGACTAGACACTATTTTCCCCTACTTCTTACTGATTTACTTTGTCACATGGGAGTCTTGAGAATTCAATTCTTTATGTCCAACAAGAATTTACTAAAAATAGTATATATAGTATGCAAGCCTTTGATTCATTAAGAAAACCAAGTAAATTTAAGGCATTAAACTTTTGTTTTATTAAAATACAAATAATTCTTAATCTTGACTCATTAAGAAAGAAATGATTTAATACACATACTAAATAGGAATTGTTTTTGTTTGCATTAAAAGGTGGCTGTGCCAAAGAGACTTTAAAAGGTTTTGCAGCTGTCTCATGAAAGATGTTAAATAAAATAAAATTTCACATATCATATGGAGGAAGAAAAAGGAGGTGATTCAATTTGAATACTCTGATGAGCTCTAATGAGCTCAGAATTCTTTAGGACAAAAGGGGGTAATGAGAAGTATAAATGAAAACAAACACAAAAAAGAAGTATTTACCTGGGGAAATGTTAATGTTCCTTTCAACTAAGTTTGAAAAAATGGAGGGAGTTATAAAAAGTTCACTTCTATAACAGTTAATGTAAACTTAAATTCTGACAGAATAACTGTAAAACTTGCTTGTTTTAGACCACAAGAGAATTTCCTGTAACATCTAACAATGCCAAGAATCTGATTCTTCCCGACTTCCATTTTGCTCCTATCATCCCTAGTGAAAATCATTTTTAAACCAGAAAGTATAAACAAATAATGTTAGGGATTATTGAAACTTCAAACAGAGATCATAACAAAGTATATCCAGACCCAGAAGAATTAGGTACAAGGGCATAGAAGGAATTTTCATCAGAACTAGGCATCCATCATCCATGGTTCGCTACCATAAACAAGCTATAATAAAGTAGCCTGATTTGGGTGGAATTTATAGACTTAATACTAGAGGTATATCAAAGGAACACCATAAACAGGACACAGCATGACTTCAGAAGGGCAATGGATAAAATACCTCAAAAGATTCTCACAGGTACATCAGAGAGAAGCAGCTGAATGAGAGTTCTATTAAGTGTCTTCAATGTTGGTAGAAATACCATGTATTAAGTATTGCTACTTTTAAATTTATAGTAGGCTAAAGAAAGGTTCTTTAGAGACATATCATGGTGTGTGGAATTCCAATTATGGAAAACATGCATATTAAATCTATAGATGATGCAGAGGAAGAAGATAATATGCTGGAAGACAGACTCAAGAGTCAAAAAGATCTACATAGATTATAAATACAGGCTAAAACAAGTAAGATTAAATGTAATAGGAATGATTTAAATTCAATCCACACTTTTACAAGTATGATAGGGGAACCACTGCTTCATAAGTCATTGAAAAAAATACCTGGAAGTTTTGAGTATCTGCTCAATGTGAGCCAATGTCATTATATACCTCAGAAAAACTGACCCTCATTAAGGTAGATCTTAGATCAATGATAAAGAGGTAATAATTTCAATGTTTTTAGTAGTTGCTATTAATGCATGTTTATTTTAGAATACTGGAAAATGTAGAGAGCAAAAAGAAAATAAAGATCATCCACAATTCTACCACTCAAGGATGAATGCAATTTTTTACATTTTGGTGTTTATCATTCTAGACTTTTTCATGTACATTATAAATTTTCAGACTTACTTTTTCTTAAAAAAAAATAGGGTCATACCACAAATGCTGTTTTGAAACCTGTTTTTTTTTTTAATTCAACAGTATATCAGGTCCCAGTATATTCACAATGGTCAACTGATATCTTAGTGCATTTTGTTAATTTCTGCTCACCACCTTTAAGAGTCATTGCAGAACTTGAGAATATGCAAAGAAGGGAAAAAAGAGAATAGTGAAAAGTATGAAAATGTAAGTTCACCTATATTCCACTTCCAAATAATACCAACTGCTAGAAATTACAGGGAGGTCAGGGGTGCCTGGGTGGCTTAGTCAGTTAAGCGTCAAACTTCACTCAGGTCATAAGCTGGTGGTTCGTGAGTTCGAGTCCCTCATCAGGTTCTGTGCTGACAGCTCAAAGCCTGGGAGCCTGTTTCAGATTCTGTGTTCCTTCACTCTGCTCCTTCCCTGCTCATGCTCTGTCTCTATTTCTCTCTCAAAAATAAATAAACACTAAAAAAAATAAAATAAAAATAAGAAATTACAGCGAGGTGGATATCAACTCAATAAAAGAAGAATGTTTTTAATAATTAGAGCTGTCAAAAAAAAAGGAATGGATCTAGTCATTTAAGAGTTTTATAAGGCTAGAATAACTAACTGGTAAAAGATGTTGCAGGTGATTCCTCTAGGTCAGAAGTTGGATAAAAGGTTCCATTTTATTTATAGATTCTATAATTCTAGTGGAAAATTTACTAAGGAACTTTACTCCATGTCCAATATGAAGCAAATCTTTAGTAATCAAGACCTTAAGAAATAAGGTCAAGTGCTTTAAAGCTGCATGAGAAATAACAACACTAATGATAAAACATCAATGTGTTAAATGCTTTGCATTCATTTCTTCATATTTCATTTAACTCTTACAACAACTCTATATGATAGCTACTATAACTATTCCCATTTTCTAGAAGAGAACAGTGAGGCTTAGAAAGATTTTTATATTTATTCAAGGTCATTCTTTTGCTGAAAACTGCAGTGTCACCCAAGCATACCTGATTCCCTATCATATATCTACTGCTCACTTGGGAATATGTCATCAAAACCATCTTCAGAAAAGTTCTTAGTGATCCACCAAAGGGCAGTCATGAGGATTTTTTTGTCATTAGGAAAAAAATTAAGGATTTTTAAATCAGATTATGCATAGCAAAAAAAAAAAAAAAGTAGACTAAACTACGTATTTTAAACTCACAAATCAAATAGAATCAATGAATAAGACTTACAATGTGGAAAAGCAAATTTAAATCACAGAACTTCAAATCTTTGCCATTACTCATTAAGTGACCTTGGGCAAGTCCTTATCTTCCTATCTCTAGTTCTTCACCTGTGAACTGAGGCTCAGCCACTTAAGGCTGATATAAGAACTGAACGAAATGATACAAGTAAGCATTTAGCACAGTTATCTGACACTACCTATTACACAACAAATAAAGGCAGGGGGGAGGTAGTGGCAAACCTATTCTGCGGTCATTCCGAAGTATTTTAAAATGTCCAAGCGTCATTATATTTGAAGAGGGAGGGGCCACCTTCTCCATCATTATGTAAATAAATTTTTGAAGACAATCATTTGTGAAATAAAGTAACAACTAAATTAAATGTGCTTTCTTAGGAATTTCATTTTATGCAAAGGATCACCCAATGCAATTTCAACCGTCATATTCTTCAAAGACATTGTTTTGGTTGTTCATTTAGTATGCGACAGATGCAAGTTTAAGGGTTATTGGTTTTGATTTTGACTTTTACAACTTGGTTCAAACTCATGAGCACGGTTTTTACTTTTGTTTTCTGTGCACATTTTTTGTTATAGAGCTCTCACCCCTGACAAAACCAGCAAAAGAGAAAACCTCTTGTTCAAGAAGTTTACCAACATTAAATAGTTGGTATTTTATTCCTAAAATTTGCCACCTATTCTTTTTTTTAAATGGCACAACAGAGAAAGTATTTAAAAGATGTTTGCCTTTAAGTTCTATCACAAAGATACGCTTTTTAAAATACTATTTATCTTAATAAAATTAACTGAAGTTATCACTGTTCCCAAAGAATTCCTTAGTGTTTGTCCAAAGGAATTGATTATTTAGAAACCTCTTTCAGAATACAGGTTTCTAGCCATAATCATTCTTACAACTAATTCAATCAACTGGTAAACACATTTAGTTTACCTGCAACTTTAAAACTGTAACCAGATAAACTGCTTTTGTATAAATAACCCATGACTAGGGGCAGTTATTAGAGCTATAATCTGAAACGTCCACACTGTCTAGTTGTGTTTGAAAGTAAAAATTACTTACCAACAGAGTACACCCAAAGAGTCATCGCTCCTAAGATCAACTAAAAAAATGTCCCATATTCATTCATTGATCTAAAGTGAATTATTATTCCAATAAAATGTCACTATTAAGTATATATGATCATATATGGAGCTTTTTAAAATCCCATCAACTATTTGCCAACTAAATTCATTTCACTCTAATACAAATGTTTTCATTTTCCCTACAGGCCAGTACTATAATTAACTGCATTGTCTGGCCACTACAACATCTAAGAACTTGTGTAAAGAACACAATGTCATCATCCAAAAATCTGTATTAAAGACTTGTCAAGAGTAGCACAAAAGAGTATTTAAAAACCAAAAAAAAAAAAAAAAATCATTTGGGTTTTTCAAATTTTTACAAGTACAGCTGGGTTGCTTAAGAGATGTTTTAGGGTGAAGCTATGAATGATGATTGATGCCTCCAAAAATATCCAGGGTAAAGTGAATAGCCACAATTTTATAAACTAAAGAGCTTTCCTTGCATTTTATCTAATGAATATTCTTCAGGCTTCTTCCCTCTTATTTAATTCGTCCATCAATTCAACTCTCAAGTTCGCAGTTTCTCAAATATGCAAATCAACCCTATTTCTAAGGTACTGCCTGCTGAATAAAGACCTTGACATTTTTTTTAAATGTCATCTTAGAAAGAGTCTCCAAGCAATATTAGTCTCACCCGCAACATCTTCATATTAAAAGGCCTCTACTACATTCCATACACACTATCCCAATCCTGACCTGGCATCCTTGGTCCTAAAAACCAAGTTGCACTGAGCTAAGTCCAGGTAAGTGGAAGTACTGCTGGGGCTGCTATCCTGCCTCATCAAGTTTTACACACACCCTGTACAGATGACATCTCATCAGAAGGTTCGCTTGCTTCATTTTGTGGGATCACAACCCACAGCACAGCAAATGCCTTCTGCAAGAGAAGGTAGCAGCAACCAAAGGCCGTGGCTTTTTGCAGGGTAAGTGAATGCACGCAATAGCTTCTCTACCAATTTCATGCAAATAGACAAAAAAGGCTGGGTTCGACACTGAAAATACATAATAAATGTTGATGGAAAGCGAGTGGAACACCGATTTTCTTCCAGCAACACTAGTACATGTACAAGTTCTGCACCACAGTTCAGAGAAAAGTAGCTACTGACGCATTGATGGAAGGCTATTTTCAAATTACTCAAAGAATCTAAGGCATCAATCTGACTGGGAACCTCGTGCCTCCTCTCCACACACACAGTCTGTTTTCCTGCCTAATTTAAGAATG
>NW_024412413.1:21477582-21520302 GCF_014898765.1 Herpailurus yagouaroundi | reverse complement strand
GGCGGCGCAGGGGCTGAGGCAGGGCGGGAAGGAGGGCGCCCCGGTCCGCCGCCGGCGGCTCTGAGGCCTGGCGCGCGTGGTGGCCGGCGCGCGGGGGGGGCGTGTGCGCGCGTGCAGGTGCGGCCTGAGGGTCAGTCCCGAGTTGGGCGGGGGGCGGGGGGCGAGGGGCGGGGGAGGGGGCCGGCCCGGTGTGGGGGCGGGGCGCCGGGATGATATTATCTTCGTTTTTGTGGGCGGGGACCCTCCCTCTTCCCTTCTCCCTCCTCCCTCCTCCAGTCTCCTTGGGAGAGGTTTAACCGTGTGAGGACTGGAGTTCTCCCTGCCGCCTCGACTCCTCGTCAGCTGGGCCGGCGCGGGCGCCACGCCTGGGGTCAGGCACGAAGCTTGGAAAATCCTCCATGACCGAGATGAGGAAAAGCTGGTGTTGCCGGGAAGGGGCCCTTCGCCAGTCGCTTTTGTCGGTGCCGGCACAACTTGACCTGCGTTTCGCCCTTCCATTTACCTCCACGAGACGAAGGAGATCTGCCCTTGGTTAGAAAGGTTTGTTTTATTCCTAGTTTCTGTGGCACTGGCCACGTACAGTTTGTGACGGTTCCAGTTTCTCTAGTCTTTAATCAGCCCTGTATTTCGGCTGGGCTTTGGAGATCTACTGACGTCTAAAAATACCAGGGAAGAGGCTCTAATTGAGAATTTCTCCACGTGCATACTGGGAAAAATATAAATGGGCATGGATTAGAGACCCACTTTTAATGTGCATATATACATCAGCAACTCTCATTGTACATGTTTGGCTTGATTTTCTTCGATTCAATCCTTGCCCGTGGTGGAGAATAGGAGTTTGTTTTCCTTTGAAACTTCCTGTGACACCTTGGGCTTAGCCTTGCCCTTGGAATTGTGGATAAATGTTAACTTGTTGATAATCGGTTGCGAGAAAAGGGTCTTAACAGGCACTTTCCTCACGACAACCCAGTGATCTGTATTATTACTACAGTATATCCATTTTGGAAATGAGGAAATAGTGGCTCAAAGGGTTAAATTTCTCAAGATGCCGCACACAGGAAGTGGCAGACAAAATTGGACCCCAGAACTGAGCCCCTGTAGAGCCCATGCTCCCCTCAGTACACCTGACTGCCCCCGTGGGCTGACAGTAATTATCACAGACACTGATGAGCAGTCACTGTGAACCAGGCACTGTGCCACATGCCTTCCATATGTTATTTCCATCTTCATAACAATTCCATGAGACAGGTCCCATTTTTATCCTTATACTATAGATGAGCAAACTGATTAGCCCAATATCATGCAGCTAGAAAATAACTGAACCAAGACTCAAATCCAGAGCTGCCTGCTATAGGCAGAGATTTTACGTAAATAACGGGGGGGGGGGGGGAGGACTTACAGCACATTCAGAGATAAATAACAGAAATGTTTTTTTTCAATTTTTTATGGAATTCAATATTCTGAGATTTCATTTGAATGGTTCAAAGTAGGGAGGATGGGCTAAATGGGTAAGGGGCATTAAGGAATCTTCTCCTGAAATCATTGTTGCATTATATGCTAACTTGGATGTAAATTTAAAAAATAAATTTTAAAATAAATAAATAATAAAAAAATAAAAATGAATGGTTCAAAGTATTAGGTAGATTAAGGATTTTCGTGGGAGGTTTACTGAAGGAAATAGATTTTGATCTAGCATGGCTTTCTGTTTTCGTTTTAGAATCTGTTTTCATGATAAGACGATACTGTATATGCTAATAGTATCTCTCACATAATGAGACTAGCAGACCAGTTAAAGAAACAAAGTAAGGAGCTATCGAATTCATTTTGAAAATGGCATAGGGAAACTCTCTCTTCATATCTTTCCCAGAATATACCATAAGTAGTCAACTGGTCAGAGCTTAAAAATCACCCTGTTTTCAAAACAAAACAAAACAAAAAAAATCACCCTGTTTTCACAAGTAACATTTAATCATGGCTGACCTAGACATCAGGAGGCTCCTGAGTTATTATCACGAACCAATCCCAGATAATAATTACTGATTACTAATGGGAAAGCCATTAGTAATGATTAACTCTAAGAATCAGTCCCACAGTTCCAGGCACTCAAAGCTAATTTTGCAACTCTGAATGGCTTGTTTTTAGTTACATAATAGCTTCTTGTCAAAGAGGACAGAGGTTTTGGATGCATGGAAACTGATGTGCAAATTAAAAGTGAAAACATTTCTTCCAAAAATCTGAAGAGATAAAAACAAACAAACAAACAAACATACTTTTTAAATAACAAGACTGCATCAAGGTGTTTTGCATCTGTGTAAAGTGGAAAAAGCCAGAAATCTTGAGGACCAATTGGACAGGCTAGATCTCAATTTGCATATATGTAAAATTAAGAAGCTATATCTGATAGTCAACACTGACCTTTACAGACCTAACATTCTATGCATGTGATGATATATGGCCTTAGTCCATTAAGCTATATGCATAATTGAAAGCTAGAAATCAAGTATGGGGATAGATTTGAGATCGATTTCTATTCTGTTTTTAATTACAAAAATGAAAACATACTGTCTATTCTCCAGCTTTTTTTAATTGAATCTTTTTTCATAAAAATCTATCTTTTCTATTCTCAATGGACTGTATTAACAATAGTAGTAAATGCATATTATGCACCAGGAATGATACTAAACTTTTTCTCATTTTATATATATGATATATATGACTTATCATACTGTGTGTGTGCATATATAAATATATATGTTTTATAAATATATATTTTTACATATAGTATGTGTGTATATACAAATATAAATATGTTTTATAAATATATATGTGTTTTATAAATATATATATAGTATATATGTCTTTGTGTATATATATTATTGTATATATGTTTAATACACATGCACACATACCAGTCAAGATTAAATGAGACAAAGTAAAGAGTCTAGTATCATTCCTGGTACATGATAACATAATATGCATTATATTTCCTAGAGGTACATGATATGTATTCCAGGAGGTAGGTAATATAATTCCTGCAGAACCTCTGAATCCCTTATTCTAAATTCTAATATACACAGATCTAATTCTAGATACTTTTTTGGCAAGCTGAGAGTCACTGCTCCAATATACATACTGCAAGTCACTTCTATTGAGACTGATTAATAAAAGAAGGGGCTAGGGGGTTGAAACTAGAAAGAGGAGGTAAAGCAAAAGACAAAGCATATGTAGTGTTTGTACACACACACACACACAACACACACACACACACACACACAAAGACTTTGGAAATATAAAATAGTAAAGGAACATGAATCCAGATCAGTCTTAGAACTGTATGCCAAGGTCTGTTTATAGTGACAAAGAGGAAAAGATGATGTCCTTATAACATAAAGCTGACTGAGCTAAGATAGGGTAACCCTGTGATTTAAGGGAGCAGGTTCAGAAAATACCTACTTTCTCCATCTTGAGCTCTGAAGTTACTCTGCATATCTGGGTCTATTATGATGGGCTGTGGGACAGAAGTCAACAAATTGCAGGTTACAGACCATGAAGATAGATACTAGACATCTGAACAAAAGCCGATTTCTTGCATACTACATTCCATTTAAGTTTGTCTCCTATGCCTACCTAACACAAATTGCCACTTATCATCTTCCTGAGGAAAACCAAACAGCAACATATCATGATGTTTGCAGTCATTCTAAATTTTCGGCCGTAAGTGTTGAAACCCGTGGAATGTCAACCACCCACTTTCTACTGGGTCAATTAGGATCTAATATTCCACAAAGTACAGGGATCGCTACTAAAACGAAACTGAAAATGAGAGTAAGAATTAGTTCTCTGTAAATGTGCACCCTCAGATTTGTGGAGAAAGTTAGATTGCAAATATGATTTCATATACCCAAACAAAATAAAGGCTGTCTCACAAATGGAGTCAGAGAACTGGAGAGAACGTTAGGATTCCAGACTGACTTTGGAAAACATGCTGAGATAGATTCTGATTCAAGTATGCTTACCATCTTGGGGTAGGAAGCAGAGGAAAGCCCACTGCTCTTTAGTGATCCATGAGACAAGCATGGCAAGAGGGGGAAAAAAACCCACAATTGAACTTGGATCTTGTTTTGAAAGCACAGTAGCCCCAGCCACTGGTAAAGGAGTTCCAATGGATACAAGTAGGGAAGGAGATCAAAGATGATCACTGTAATATAACTCCTTCTTGGAAAAATGAGCAGAAGTTTCTTCCCCTTTAGGGAAATTTGATGAGGAAGAATAAGGATTCCCCTAAGATCACTGCCACACAACATTCCATCACCTCTTGTTTATTCTATCATCAACTCCCTCCTCTGTCAGAGCCACCATGCCTGTGTGCTACTACCTTTGAAAACCTGTGTTACCCAAGAGTGACCCAGCACATAGCCCACTGAAAAATGTAGTCTTGTCTCCACTTCAAACTAGTTATCTCACAGAGAGGAGCTCTCTGAAACTCCAATAAATTTTCAGCATCTCTTTTTATTTTCCTCTGAGGAAAATAACTAGCATTCTAATAAACTCATTATACAGTCTCTCAGAGGGGTGGCTAAGAAGACACAAGAACACAGCATCCGCTTTTGGCATCTTAACTCATCTTCCCCAAAGGCTAATCCCAATGTATCTCCTGATACCCCACCCTCTACTTCCATCTTTCTCCTACAGCAGGGGTTGCAAACTTTTTCTGTAAAGGGCCAAATAACATTTTCAGCTTTGTGGACCACACAGTCTCTATCACACTACTCAATTCTGCTGTTGTAGCATGAAAGTAACCATAGGTAATATTCAAACCGATGAGTGTGGCTGTGATTCAATAAAACTTTATTTATGGATGCCTAAGTTTGAATTTTGTATAATTCTCGTGTCACAAAATACTCTTGATTTTTTCAACTATTTAAAAATGTAAAAACTATTCTTAGTTTACTGGCCACACAGGCTGCGGGCAGGATTTGGCCACGAGCCATAAGCCTACATATTTAAGAATGACTTATTCTAAAACCCCTTCGAAGGCTACTGTTCCTTTGCTTGGCCTGATTCTTTAGAGGTGGGTAGGGAGACTAGAGGCTAGAATCAAATTGTTCCCTCTAAGGCACCCAATTATTCCCAGCCTGGGCAGGCTGTGGAACCCTCCCCATTAGCAAATCCTCTCTGAGTCTCTCATATCTCAAGAAAAGCCCATTCTCAGAATCTCTAAAATGATAAATTTACTAAACCTTTTTTTTCTTCTAATTCCATGGGTGTGCCCTTATTTGCCAGGATCACAGCAAATAGCTTACAGGAGCACCACTCTCCTGCCAGTTGAAACAGCCTATGAGGAGAGGGTTGATGCTGTTATCTCTGACCTCAGATAAGGACCCAGACCTCTTAGGAGGGGGAACCAGCTGGTTGGTGCTGGTGTGTCTGAAGGAAAGCAAAATGTTCTGCATATTAGAAAACGTGCAAACTGGATTCAGCTGCTGCTTCTGGAGCAAACTCACTACCAGGTTGAAAAAGGGAAGCTGGAAGAAGTGCACTCTCCCTCTGGCGCCCTCTATCGGTAGATCCTAACGGAAAACCGGGGGCAAAGTAGTAATGTGGTTTGCAGAACATCACAAGAATACATGAAAATGAGTTTAAAATTAATAGACAATAGCAAAATAACTGGCGTAACTGCCCCCTTGAAAATTAGGTTAAACTAATTCCATCTCTTCCTCCATCATCACTAATTTCACAGCCAATGGCTGTCCACAACTTCAAAGAATTACTGATATCCTATCCTCACTCCTTAGACTCCTGGTCCACTCCTGTCCACTCCTAAATTTTATGGACCATTTGGATTCTACTCCCTGCTCTACTCTAGTGGAGAACTCTACGCATTATTAGGCTGGATGAAAAAGCTAACCATTTTCTTTGAAAATTTTGAAGAGTGACACATTGTTTCTTACAGAATTTCACCAGCCACCTGCTACACCTTTTATTCATCTCTTCAATCAGCTGTCTTTGTTACAGTCTGCTACTGTTTCAAGTTTAAAGGGTCCTGAGTCCAGAAGTTGACTCTCCTTGCCAACAGTGTCCCCCCAAGAATTAGAGTCCAGTAGTAGCCCAATACATTCCAACTGTTTTCCAAGGGGAAACTTCCTCCCTTAATTTTGATGAATAATATTTCATTATTTCATTACATTTACAACAAGGAACCTACAGGCATCTCCTTGAAACTTTAGAAGAAGGTTTACTAACAGTATTTGTGTGAATGTGGAATGGACAGCAAATGGAAATTAATAATACAGTCTCCATATAACATTTTGTCAGGAAACATTTTGTCAGGCAATCTCAGGGATTGCCATTTTAAATTTCATTCTATTAGAGTCATATCGATGATGTGTAATCAATGCTGTTTTTATAAAAATAACTATCAGAAAGCCATTATAGACACTTTTTCTCCAAATGATGCAAATGGAAAACTATTTCAGAATCTCATTTTTATTAGTCATTAGTTGCTGGTAGAATGAAACAGATGGAGGATATATTGTTAAAATGGAATGATTACATTAAATAACGTCATTTGTATGCATTTTTACATTCCTCTACAAAACAAAAGGAATCATGATTTCATCAGATGATATTTTTTTTTTTTTTTTTTTTTTAGTTATTTCAAGAGAGAGTACAAGCAAGAGAGGGGCAGAGAGAGAAGGAGAGAAAGAGAATTCCAAGCAGACTCCACACTGCCAGCACAGAGCTTGACACAGGGCTCAATTCACAAACTGAGATCATGTCCTTAGCCAAAATCAAGTCAGACACTTAACCAACTGAGCCACCCAGATGCCCCAGATGATTTTTTCAAGTCAGTTCAATTTTTTCCTACTTCTCCAATGTTTGATATAAGAACAGTCTACCTTATAATTAAAATAAGAATAAAAATGGCAAGAGGGCAGAAAGGAAGCAGTGGACTTAATGCTCATTAATTTCTACTGGTTTATAACTAAACATTTACTGTGCTATTTTTCTCAACATTTATTTAGCTGTGTGATGAGGGTGGGGGAATGTTGAGATGAAGGAGGGAGTGGTGGTGGTTGGGAGATGTATGATTTGGTTTTACCAGTGGAACATTTGTTGAATACATCAAATCATGGCCATTTTGGGTTGTTATTCTGCTGCTCACACTTATGAGACAATCAGAGCTATGGAAAACCATGGAAAGGTAGTCAGAGACTTAAGAAATAATTCCAAGGAATTGAGTTAAGAAATTAAATAACGTGTTGATCCCCATTAAGAAATACTATAGATAGGAATAAAACACTTAAAAAGAATACTATTGATATTGTAGTAACAATTTATTGGATTTAAGAAATTAAACATGAAACTTCTTGTCAGGTAATTCTGAATAACTAATTCTAATACTAAGGGAGGAGGTTTATATGGAGACCATGTTCTGGGATTATTTTAAATTAAAAAAAAACTGTACATAACATGATTGAGTTGGTATTGCCATCATCACCTCAAAATTTCCCATTGATTTATAAACCTTATACAGAAAATAATGCCTTCTATTTGGTTAGAAGTAAAATTGGATGCAGAACAAATAATTGAAAAACACTGCAAAAATATTCAAAAGAATCAGTTCATTTGGGTGAATGGGCCAGCATATGGTAAATGTGTTTCAGTTTTATACTACTTTTTGTAGGAGAAAACCCCAATTCATTCTTAAAACAAGAGCTTCATAAAATTATCTGAAACTGTGACAAAATATTTATAGAAATAACAGAAAAAGTTGATCACAAATCTAAGTATTAGAAAATAAATTTTTATATCCAGAGTAACTTTTTTCTTCAGCTAAGACATCAGAAGAGATGATTTATTATACACATGTTACATTCAACCATAAATGAAAACAGAATTTGTCCTGAAAGTCACAGTTCCAGGGCAAAGGACCAAAAGAGACTGTTTTGGTATGAGCAAGATGGGTCTCTCAAAGGTGGTCATTGCAATCAGATGGCAATGGATGTTCTAGATCCATTGAATCAAACTCTAGAAAGTAGACTTGCAGTCCAGCTATTTTTACCAATGTCCCTGGTCTCTGGCATTCTTTAATTCTGCTCCTGTGGCTTCCATGGGTTCACAAGCAAGAGGTTTACTTGGACCTCTGCCTCATCTTTCTTCTTTTAGGCTTCAGCCTGTGCATTTGCTCCTTCCTCCACTTGGCTCTTGTGGCATGGAAGTTTCCAAGAAGATGGCACTATGGCCAAGAGCTATATCCAAAGTATTTTAAATATCTTCATAAATTAAAGTACAATTATAGGTGTGGTATTTTTGTACTCTCACATTACAAAGCTGGAACTAAGTTTCCTAAATTTCTCTTCTCTTTATGGCACCATTTTAGGAGTGGCCACAAATGACATCTGCATGATATTTGGAAGACAGAGGCAAAATAGTATACACTGAAGGGTGGTATAGGGTAGCCATGAACTGTTTAATTGCAAACTCTTTGTCATTGATATACTGTCTCACCTCGCTGGTATACGGCAGCAGCCAAGACTCTTCCTTCAGTAACTCTTTCATTATCTCTTATTTCAAATTCCGTGAGTGCTGGGCCAGGTTCATGTGTAGTTCCATTATGAAGGGTGCCCGATCCTTCTGTAGGCCACCCACGTCATTGACATTAGAGAAAGTGAGAGACAGATGCAAGTTCCTTTCTGTCTTCATGGGTTCCATTTGTCTGTGGGTTCCAGTGTCCTTGCTCTCTCTCTTCCTTCCCATTTAGACTTTTTCCCTGCTACTGGCCCTACTGACTTACAATAACTTTGGACAACAGCCTTACCTAAACTTCTTTTACCAGCTCCCCAAATCAGATAAGGTAAATTTCTGTTTTATTCCATATCACTAATAATTCTACTTCTCTGATGAAACTCTAATTGATTAATACATTAGTATTGGACATATCCAGGAGACTAGAGCCTTAAGAGTGGATTCCCTGCATTGGTTTACTCTGAATTGATTGTATGATCTGATTAGGTATGAAGGCATAATGACCTTGTTGCCAGTGGTAAAGTGGACACTGGTAGGATATGGTAAGAGAAACCCCCTTTAGGTGATCATTCTATGGGAAATAGCAGCTAAAACTTCTTGAAAGTTTTATATGTGCCAGATATTTTACATGGATTTTCTCATTCAGTCCTCACAAGTTCTTGAGGTCTATGCATCTAACATGACATCTAAAAAATGCAGGCTTTTTTCCCCCTCGCATAACATCTGCCAGGAGGGAACTGTAGGAACATTGCATTCAGTATTCTAACCTTCGGCAACCAATAGGCTACACATTTGACCAATTCTGCCCCTTGACCCAAAGAGTTGCTTTCACTGAATTGTATTGTAATGCCATGGCCTTGGCTTTTCTCAGCAGCCATATGACATCTGGCTATCATATGGGATGTAGGAGTGTTCTTGGAGACTTTGTCCCCTACTTCAGTTAATTGTACATTAAGCCCCACATTTATAAAGAAGTTATAAAGAACTGTACTAGGAAAGTTTTTTCACCTCTAAAGAATACTTTTTTCTTGTAATAATAATAATTGACTGTTTGACTTTCCACTTGAGCTCCCAAGAAACTAGGTCAAATTGAAGTTTGACATATTGGTGATCTTTTTGCGTCCTAGTCATTACTCTTTACGTATTTCTGCCTTGATTTTTTATTGATATTTAGCAGTACTTTCTTCAGTATGTTTTTGTTATAAGAGATATGTATGTATCTGTATTATTGAACTTGCTATATGCCAGGTACTGTTCTAGGTAACAGAGTAATGAGTAAAAACATAGTCCCTGCCTTCATGGAGCTTCAATTGAAAGTGATAATGCCAAAAATTAAGGAAAAGTACACCATTCTCTTTTTCTTTTTGTAATCATTTCATTTATTATCACATGAAAGAAAGCATAGGGAATATCTTGGAGCTTAGTTTATCCTTCAAAAAGTACTTTGAGAATCAAACTTACTTTGGTCTTAAGGATACAAAGAGAGTATTAATTTCTCATCTTTTCATTCACTCATCACCTACTGAGTGCCTTCTACGTGCTGGGAAATTTGCTAGATGCTGGTGATTCAGCAGTGAACAAACCTCATAGTGGAGCTTACATTCTATTCACGAAAAGAGCCATGGAACAAGTACTGACAAATGTGACAACTGTCATAAAGAAGATGCCAGAAAGGCTATAGATGTGAATAACAGGGACACCTACCCAAATCTGGGAGATTTGTCTCCAAAGGAGATATTTAAACAGACCTGAGAGATAAATGGCAAAGGGAAACGGGAGGTGGAGAAAGAATGTTCCATGCAGAGAGTTGTTTAAGAATCCCTAGACTTTGCCCTTTAAAGGGCAGTTGGGAATTATACTCAGAGCTAAATCTCCATGTCACCTCCTGCTATCTCTTTATTTACCTCCACTTCTACCTTGCTTTATTTGCTCACATCTCCCAATCATGTTTGCATTATTCATGGAATTTAAGCTTGCTATTGTTATTGAATGTTCTTAATTTCAAAGTTATAGAAAATATTATTCAAATGCTTTTTCTGAACATGAAATAAAGTTGCTTTTTCACTTGTATATGGTGTCTAATTCCTTTTCTTTAATGTTTTTTGTTTGTTTGATTGTTTGTTTGTTTGTTTGTTTAAGTAGGCTCCACACCCAATGTGGGGCTCAAACTCATGACTCTGAAATCAGGAGTCACGTGCTCTACTGAGCCAGCCAGGCGCCCCTCTAACTCCTTTTTAAATTGATATTTGCCCACTTCAAAAAAGCTTTCCTCTTTCTTCATATGAAGAAAAACAAGATAAGTACTTTTTTTAATGGCTATGTATACTTTATGGATCAATGAATGGGTATTAGTTGCATAAAACAACTTGAAAACAAGGCTAAGCTGAATATGAAAAACTGAATGGTTAATTCTAACTATAATTGTCCAGCATGCATATGCTTTTAAAATCTAACACTAACAAAGAAACATGTGCAACAAATTCTCTGTTTATTTGCCATGATCCAAAGTCCTCCCACCTTCCATATTCATGGACCAGCTTCTTCTTGTTACCCAGCTGAAGTCCAAGCCTGCCAATTGGGGGATCAAGCTGGGCTGGATTTGCAGCCAAGAACAGACGGGGAGTAATTGTGAGGTTTTCCTGCACTCAGTAGCTAACATTATCTGACTAATGTACGTGTCTTCTTCTACATTGGTATCTAAATGCTTTCCAAAGCACTCTTGCCATTATACCACAAATGATGGCTTTGTATTAGAGAAAGCACTAGAATTGTGATTAGAAGACCTGGATTTCAATCCTGGCATGACCTCTTCTTAGCTTAGAAACTTCTAGAGCCATAAGTGTCCACAGAGAAGTGTTAATATACACTTCTATAGGAGCATTAGTTTGTTATAGCTGCCATAACAAAGTACCACAGACTGGACAGCTTAAACAACAGAAATTTATTTCCTCACAGTTTTGCCGCTAGAAATCTGAAATCAAGCTGTCAGCAGGGTTAGTTTCTTTTGAGGACTCTTTCCTTGCTTATAGATGGCCATCTTCTCCCTATGTCTTCACATGGTCTTCCCTCTGTGCATATATCCTAATCTCTTCTTATAAAGACACCAGCCATATTGGGTTACAGCCCATTCTAATAACTTAATCTTAACTTAACTACCTATCTCTTTAATGACCCTATCTCCAAATGCAATCACATTTTGAGGTACCTTGTGGTTAGGACTTCAATATATGAATTTGGGGAGGACACAATTCAGTCCATAACAGGGTTGATTGATGCTTTGAGGATTAAATTAAATGAGACCAAAGAAATGAAGGCATTTGATTCTTAGTAGATGTTCAATAAATGCTAGTTAAATCTAAACAAGTCGTTTTTGAAGTACCCATTGTTTCTACTGTTATCTAATGTAATGTTAGCCAGAAAAATTTGGTGTTGAAGGTAAACTTTAAATAAGAAACATGTACTTTCTATAGGGATACACAACCACAATCTTGTAATAAAGTAATTCAAGCGCTTGCTGTCTTTGAGATTCAGCAGTAATCAAGGAGAAGTTACTTCCCTTCGATATCCATGTGATTGTATTGTTCATTAATATCAAAAAAATTTTCTTTTTGGGAATGCTGAGTATTTTAAACATTTAGTAATTGGAATTAAATTCATTCAAGTTTTTATATCTAAACTAGAGCCAAACTTTTAAGTTTGATTGCTTGACTCAGAAATCCAATCGGGCACCTGGGTGGCTCGGTCAGTTAAGCGTCCGACTTCGGCTCAGGTCATGATCTCACGGTCCGTGAGTTTAAGCCCCGTGACGGGCTCTGTGCTGACAGCTCGGAGCCTGGAGCCTGTTTCGGATTCTGTGTCTCCCTCTCTCTCTGCCCCTCCCCTGTTCATGCTCTGCCTCTCTCTGTCTCAAAACTAAATAAACGTTAAAAAAAAAAAAAAAAGAAATCCAAAATGTGGGGGGCCTGGGTGGCTCAGTCGGTTAAGCGTCTGACTTCGGCTCAGGTCATGATCTCACAGTTCGTCAGTTCAAGCCCCGCGTTGGGCTCTGTGCTGACAGCTCAGAGCCTGGAGCCTGCTTCACATTCTGTGTTTCCCTCTCTCTCTGCCCCTTCCCTGCTCATGCTCTGTCTCTCTCTGTCTCAAAAATAAATAAACATTTAAAAATAAAATTAAAAAAATGTTTAAAAAAAAAGAAATCCAAAATGTGTATAAATGTGTATGCATGTGTAAATGTGTATGTATGTATGTGTACATACAGTAAAACTTTAAAATCAGAAAAGTACTCTAGTAGTGTGAATACATTAATACATCAATAAATACTACATTAATAAATATATTATTAATGTAATTAATACATAAAAATACCTGAACCATTTAGGCAGTGAAGAGAAAAGATAAGGACCTCCCCAATACCCTAGTCTTTGAATTATTTTTCTTAAAAACTATCAGCCCAGGGGCGCCTGGGTGGCTCAGTCGGTTGAGCGTCCGACTTCGGCTCAGGTCATGATCTCGCAGTCTGTGAGTTCAAGCCCTGCGTCGGGCTCTGTGCTGACAGCTCAGAGCCTGGAGCCTGCTTCAGACTCTGTGTCTCCCTCTCTGCCCGTTCCCTGCTCATGCTCTGTCTCTCTCTGTCTCAAAAATAAATGAAAACATTTTTAAAAATTTAAAAAAACCTATCAGCCCAGTTTTTTTTAATGACTTTTAGCTATGAAGTGTCCATTTGATAAATAGCATCACATTTGCTAATAGAAAAATACAGATATTAGGGGCGCCTGGGTGGCGCAGTCGGTTAAGTGTCCGACTTCAGCCAGGTCACGATCTCGCGGTCCGTGAGTTCGAGCCCCGCGTCGGGCTCTGGGCTGATGGCTCAGAGCCTGGAGCCTGTTTCAAATTCTGTGTCTCCCTCTCTCTCTGCCCCTGCCCCGTTCATGCTCTGTCTCTCTCTGTCCCAAAAATAAAAATAAATGTTAAAAAAAAAAAAAAGAAAAAGAAAAATACAGATATTAGTTGAATAAATAAATTTGATCTAAGATTTTGAATGAAAGAGGGCAGAAAATCAAATCATTTACAGAACCTGCAACCTGAAACAAGCATTTCACTTATTTGTTTCCTGTTTGGAATATGTTGTTTTAGATGAAGGAACTACATGCAAAGTAGGTTGTTACAGCCCAACGTGATAAGAAAAACATTGTAAATATCTAGAGTTTAGGGGAAAAAGGGGGGGAGGGGAATGGAATTATTTTCTAGTATCCATAATCATGAGGGCAGTGGAAAGAAAATTCCAATGAATCTTGGGAATGAGGAAAGGATGAGGAAAGAAAATACTAAGACATCCAAATTGCTGGGGTAGGTAGGGACTTGGTGAGCAACTTTTCTGGAAACATTGTGAAATAGACTAGCACATTAAAAACATCTTTAGGTAAAACATTTAAAATTCATTCTATTGGATAACATTCTTCTCTAGATATATATACAACTTAATATTGTAAGAATGTAGCCAGATAAAACTTTAAAAAAAAAAATCCTCATCTCCTATTTCCATTTCCCTTTTGTCTTCACCATCAGTAACTACATTCCCCCCACCCCCCGCCCCCGCAAAGAAAAATCAGGTATCCCATTGTTCAGAGGAGGTACCTAGCAAATAAACTGAAAGTTTGTTTCTAGTTTTCACCTTCCAAAATCCTAAACCCTCAAGAGAAGGATGATGCATTTCAAATATGAAGAAGTGGGAAATTAAAGATGATAGGTTTCCTCACCTCAACTCCTACTTGGTATAGAAAAATATTCCTGGGTTAGGTGGACAGAAAAATTGCAGGAAAACAAGTATAAGACAAAAGAGAGCCCACCTGTCACCATTTAGCTTAACTATTAATACTGAGAACTGAGGTCATCTGTGTTTTAAATTTTCACTCCAAGAAATTCTTTCCCAGGAAGGTAATTATATGAACGAATAAATAATGTCAGTGTTTCCTTCAGGAACTTTGTTACAATAAATTTATCTGAAAAAATAGTTGGCTCATCTGAGTAAATAGCCCCTTCCTAAAACTTTAGGGGGGAAAAGTGTGCTCTCATGGAGAACTATGCATCATTTAGAGCACATCCTTCTAGGTTATATGATTCTGGTTACAGGGAGGTTCTGTGTCTTTCATTGCCTGTGAGTAATTTCATAATTCTATAAATTCTAGATAACTGATAGCAATGCAAAATAATTCTTGTCCATATACCTGCAAATAAATTGTCCAACAAATGTCTAGCAGAGGTGCCATTGTGTTCGACTAAAGAGATGCATTTCATCTTCCCTAATTCTTTAAGCATGCTTTATATTTTGATCTAAGAGGCAAATGACTTCTTTCAAGACAATACTCATAGATAAATGGCATTTTGAAGATAATATTTAACTTGATATTAATCTCTGTTATATTTAGCAAAAAGGAAAAAGTTCTTTTTTTATATACAGGCTTGGATATTGTTGTATTAAATCTTAAATGATTGTTACATTTTTTTCTCAAATGACTGTTACTATGATAAACTATTTTTCCAGAAAACCACTTGTGAAATGCATTATTGATGGTTGGCAATGTGTTCATTTCTTTGTTAACAGAAACGCCATCCTTTTGAACTGCTCCTAAAATCATATGATTAGAAGTTTCAGTTCAGTATCAGAATTCAATAAAAAAATACATTATTATTCTAATGGTAGATGATGACAGTGGTAGCAAATTTAATGAAAAATAAATAGCTACAGATTTATTCATTTATACATTTTTATTCCCTGTATATTTTATTCATTTTGGCAAGTAATGTACTATATTTTTCAGTGACTTGACCAACACTTACCTTAAAAATATGTTTAAGGGTGCCTGAGTGGCTCAGTCAGTTAGTGTCTGACTCTTGGTTTCAGCTCAGATCATGATCTCACAGTCTAGAAGATTAAGCCCTGTGTCAGGCTCTGTACTGCCCCTCTCCTCCGCTTGGGATCCTCTCTCTCCCTTTCTCTGCCCCTCCCCTGCTTGTGCTATCTCTCTCAAAATAAATAAATAAACTTTAAAAAATATCTATAATTTTAATGTATAGACATTGTGATCTCAAAATTATCTGTACAAACATATTTTTGATTAGTTACACATTCCTGAATTTGTTAAGATGTATAAGAGACAATTAAACTTCAAATAAACAGTTTTACTAGAAATTTTACTATTAAAATTAAATTAAAATTTTTTAAAAAATGCTGTTTAAATCAATAATCCCACAATTCCAGGGTGTCTAGGTGGCTCAGTTGGCTAAGCATCCGACTCTTGATTTTGGCTCAGGTCATGTTCTCATAGTTTGTCAGTTCGGGACCTGCATCAGGCTCTGCACTGACAGTGTGGAGCCTACTTGGGATTCTCTCTCTGTCCCTCTCTCTGTTTCTCCCCCACTTGTGCTCTCTCTCTTAAAATAAGTAAATAACTTAAAAAATTTTTTAAAACATAATAATCCCACAATTTCTAGTCTATTACTCACATCATAATAGCTATGACATTTACAATATAATTATAGATTTTTAAATATTATAACTGTACTGAACAGAGACAATTGTGTTTTGTAGAAAATGAATTGTTAGGCATATTTTTAATTAAAAAAATTATTTTAGAGGGAGAGAGAAAGAGCACACAAGCGGGGGAGAGTGGAGAGAGGGGCAGAGGAAGAGAGAGAGAGAATCATAAGCAGGCTTCATGCTCAGTACAGAGCCTGACATAGAGCTCAATCCCACAAACCATTGAGATCACAACCTGAGCTGAAATCAAGAGTCAGATGCTTAACCAACTGAGCCATCAAGGTATCCCTGTTAGGTATTTTAAACTGATGCTTATCAGTAACAATTTACTTCCTAAAAAGTGATCTTTTTTTTTTTTAAAGAGAAACCACCTTGAGATTTAATGTATACACCCTTCAAATCATTAATGAAGCATATTTATAGAACATAAAATTCACCCATTATAAGTGTAAAGTGGTATGAGTTTGGGTAACTATATCAAGATGTGCAACCACCACTGGAATCAAGTTTTAGAACACTTTAATCACCCCCAATATTCTCCTATGTCCCTTTGCAGTAAATCGTCCTTCATCCCCAGCCACAAGGCAAATACTGACGTGCTTTCTGCTGTAATATTTCTGCATTTTCCAGAATTTTGTATTCATATTTCTTACTTATTTGAGTCTAATTTATTTTACTTGCCCTTCCCTTACATTTTTGAGATTCCTCCACATTGTTTTATATACCAATTGTTTATTCTCTTTTGTTAGCTAAGTTGTAGTCTATTGAATACATAAGCCATATTTTTTAATATATTAACCAGTTGATGGATAGTTGAGTTGTTTCCATTGTTTGTTTATTATAGACAATGCTGCTGTGAATATTTGTGTGCAAATCTTTGTGTGGATATATATTTTCATTTCTCTTAGGTAAATACCTAGGAATGGAGTTGCTGGGTCTTACAGCAGGGTTGTTTTTTTTTAGGATACTGACAAACTTTTCTAACAGCTGCACCACTTTATATTTCTACCAGCAATGTAAAAGAGTTCCACTTGTACACATCTTTACCAACACTTGGCATTTCAGTCTTTTTTTTTAAAGATTTTATTTTTAGGTAATCTCATTGACCAACATGGGGCTCAAACTCACAACCCCGAGATCAAGAGTCAGATGTCCTACCAACTGAGCTGGTCAGATGCCTCGACATTTCAGTCTTTTTAATTTAAGGTATTCTAATAGGTGTGTAGTAATATCTCATTGTGGTTTTAATTTGTATTTCCCTAATTACTAATGAGGTTGAGCATCTTTTTGTTACATACCTATACAGATATTTTTCCTAACTCTTAAAGTTGAGTCTTATCAAAATATCTTACTATTGAATTGTAAAAGGTTTTAATAACATCTGTATACAAGCAAAAGATTTTAATTTTTTTGAAGTCCATTTTTCAGTTTTTTCATTTATGGTTCACATTTTTGTGCCTTATCCCAAGGTCACAAAGACATTTTCCTACGCTTTGTTCCATAAGATGTATGTGTTTTTGCCCTTAAATTTAGGTCTATGATCCATTTTTAATTAATTTAGGTATATAGTATAAAGAAATATCAAAGTTCATTTCTTTTCCATATGGATATTCAGTTATTATAAAAACCTTTCTTGAAAAGACAATTCTTTTCCTATCGAATTTCCTTGACACCTTTACTGAAAATCAGTTGACCAATAAGTGTAGGTCCATTTCCGGATTCTCAGTTCTGTTCCATTGATCTATCTGTCCATCCTTATGAATCCCTTCATTTTTAATCCTGCAGAACAGCATAATATTTAGAGAAAAATAATCATGTTCAATACCTTCCACTGAAGCATACAATTTATCAAAATTTAAATACCATGATAGCCAGACCAGGATGATTAATCTTTCTAAAAAATGTATTCTTTATTACACAGTTTAAAATAAAAGTGGTAATTAGACCATTTTAGATTTTTTTTACTGGGACTAGAAAAAATTTGAAGGAAAAGCCTATTGCTTGAGGTACTAAACTATTATTAACTACTGTGTTGCTTATTATATTCATTAAGAATAATAATTTTCGGGGCGCCTGGGTGGCTCAGTTGGTTGAGCAATCGACTTTGGCTCAGGTCATGATCTCATGGTCTGTGAGTTTGAGCCCCGTGTCGGACTCTGTGCTGACAGCTCAGAGCCTGGAGCCTGCTTCTGATTCTGTGTCTCCCTCTCTCTCTGCCCCTCCCTCACTCATGCACTGTCTCTCTCTGTCTCAGAAATAAACATTAAAAAAATTTAAAAAAATAATAATAATTTTCATTTTAAAAGGGTTAAATAAACATGACTATGAGATAGTTGAAGCATAGTAAGAACACACATTGTTCCCTTAAACTTGTTCAAGAATTTTTTTGCAATGAATATTAAATTTCATTTATTTTTAATATTCTAAAATCATATTCAGTATTTTCTTTGGGTATATGAATTTTATAATTATAAATCCATATGCTAATAATTTACATTCTTCTCTCCTCCTTAAATCCTTATACACATTCACTTATGTTGTCATAGACAACAATGCACTTGTATTCCTTAATATCTATAAAATACCGGAGTATTGTCAAATTTCACTTTGACAGATTTGAAGCCATTTTGACACTTTTGAAGCTACTTTTTAAAAATTCAAATCCAAGTTAACATATGGTGTAACAATGATTTCAGGAATAGAATTTAGTGATTCATCACTTATAACACCCAGTGCTCATCCCTACAAGTGTCCTCCTTAATGCCTCTCACCCCTTTAGCCCTTCTCCCCACCCAACACCCTGCTGGCAACCCTCAGTTTGTTCTCTGTATGTAAGAGTGTCTTATGGTTTGTCTGCCTCTCTGTTTTTATATTGTTTTTGCTTCCCTTCCCTTATGTTCATCTGTTTTGTATCTTAAATTCCACATATGAGTGAAATCAGATATTTGCCTTTCTCTGACTGACTTATTTTACTTAGCATAATACACTCTAGTTCCATCTATGTTGTTGCAAATGACAAGATTTCATTCTTCTGAATGCTGAGTAATATTCCATTGTGTGTGTGTGTGTGTGTGTGTGTGTGTGTGTGTGTGTATACACCACGTCTTCTTTATCCACTCATCTGTCAGTGGACATTTGGGCTCTTTCCATACTATTGTTGATAGTGCTGCTATAAACATGGGGGTGCATGGGTCCCTTCGAAACAGCATACCTGTATCCCTTGGATAAATACTTACTAGTGCAATTGTTGGGTCGTGGGGTAGTTCTATTTTTAATTTTTTGAGGGACCTCCATACTGTTTTCCAGAGTGGCTGCACCAGTTTGCATTCCCACCAGCAGTGCAAAAGTGTTCCTCTTTCTCCACATCCTTGCCAACATCTGTCATTGCCTGAATTATTAATTTTAGCCATTCTGACAGGTGGGAGGTGGTATCTCATTGTGATTTTGATTTGTATTTCCCTAATGATGAGTGACGTTGAGCATTTTTCATGTGTCTGTTAGCCATCTGGATGTCTTCTTTAGAAAAGTAAGACTTCTTTTTTTTTTAAGATTTTATTTCTTGGGGCACCTGGGTGGCTCAGTCGGTTAAGCGTCCAACTTCGGCTCAGGTCATGATCTCACAGTTTGTCAGTTCAAGCCCCGTGTCGGGCTCTGTGCTGACAGCTCAGAGCCTGGAGCCTGTTTCACATTCTGTGTCTCCCTCCTCTCTGCCCCTTCCCTGCTCATGCGCTGTCTCTGTCTCAAAAAAAATAAACATTAAAAAAAAAGATTTTATTTCTTAAGTAATCTCTGCACCCAAAGTGGGCCTTGAACTCACAACTCTGAGAGAGTTGCACACTCTCGGAGATCTTGGAGGGCTCAGTGGACTGAGCATCTGATCTTGATTTCAGCTCAGATCATGATCATGATCCCACAGTTCGTGGGATCAAGCCCCACATTGGGCTCCATGCTGGGTGTAGAGCCTGCTTTGGATTTTCTCTCTCTGCCCCTCCCCCACTCAAACGTGTGCACACACTCTCTCCCTCTCTCTCAAAAACTTAAAAAACAAACAAAACACACACACACACACACACACACACACACACACACACAAAAAACAGATCTCCTGACCAAGCCAGCCAGGCACCCAAACTGGTTCAAGTCTTTAACCACAGATGAATTACATCCATGGATATAAAACAATACTAGATGATGTAATGAATCATTGTCAGTAATTTTGAGAAATGGAGAACACAAGAATTGCCAGAATACTGAAGATGCACAGATGTTTCCATTTTCAAAACATAAAAAAATAGATTCCAGAAACAAAATGCTAATGAGCATGATATTGAAAGCTGGAAAAATTATAGAACAGATGAAGCGTATAGTTTATCCACATTTTTTCAAGTAATCACTAGAAAGTAAAATAGGTTTTACACCAGCCTAAGTTATTTAAATTGCACACTGAAAATGGCTAACACGGATCCTGAATTATTGTAAACGGGTAGTAAATATCTTTTTTAAAATAAAGCAACACTTGGGGTGCCTGGGTGGCTCAGTTGGTTGAGCGCCTGACTTCGGCTCAGGTCATGATCTCGCAGTTTGTGGGTTGGAGCCCGTGTCAGGCAGCTCGGAGCCTGGAGCCTGCTTCCGATTCTGTGTATCGCTCTCTCTCTGCCCCTCCCCTGCTCATGCTCTGTCTCTTTCTGTCTCAAAAATAAATAAAACATTAAAAAAAATTTTTTTAATAAAATAAAATAAAGCAACACTAAACTTTTTCTGATAACTCATATAATGTCAAGAAATGAAGTAAAAAAAAAAAAAACAGAACCTAAGAAAAATTATTTTCAAAATATGTGTAATTCTACACTTAAGAAACAGAAAATCTGGAGGTGCCTGGGTGGCTCAGTTGGTTAAGCATCTGACTTCAACTCAGGTCATGATCTCATGGTCCGTGAGTTTGAGCCCCACATCAGGCTCTGTGCTGACAGCTCGGAGCATGGAGCTTGCTTCGGATTCTGTGTCTCCCTCTCTCTCTACCCCTCCCTGCCTCACGTTCTGTCTCTCTCAAAAAATTAATAAACGTTAAAAAAATTAAAAAAAAAAACAGAAAATCTGGATGACATGGACTTTCTCAAATTATTGGAATTAATGCTCCCTACTCTGTGCATGATAGGACTAATGACACTAAGTATAAATGGAGACATACTCACGTGGAAGTTGAATATATGAGTTTGAAGTCCAAGGGTAAAGACAGGGCTAAAAATATGAATTTGGGAATAGTCCACGCATTTGTGGTATTTAAATCCATGAGACTGGAAGAGATCACCTAGAAAGTGAGTATGGACAGGGAAGACCAATGACTGAGTCTTGGGACTTTTAGAAATATAAGCAAAATTCATTAAATAAGATTGAGGACTGGCAGCCAGTGAGGTGAAGGCAAAGACATAAAGAGGGTGGGTCCTGAAAGCTACCTAAACCAAGTGTTTCAAAAGGAAGAAATAACGGACTGTGTCAAATGCTTCTGAGAGACCAGACAAGGACTGAGACCTGAAGCAAAGTGGAAATAGGACAAGAATAGGTTCAGTGGGACAAAGCCTAATTGGAATTCAAGATAAAATGGGAAGGGAAGAAAAAGAGACAATATTTTAAATAGTCTTTCTATAGAAAGGAGCAGAAAAAATTAGCATAGGCTAAGGGAATGTGTGGCCAAAGAAAGTCTTTTGTTTGTTTTTTAGATTTACATGTTTGCATGGTAATTAATATAGAAAGAAAAAGTGATGATGTAGGAGAAAGATGAAAACATTTCAAAAGAAAAAGTTTTGAATGGTAATAGTATCCAGTGCACAAATTAATAATTTAGCCAAAGTTGGCAACCTGCATGATTCACTCAGACAAGGTAGTGTATATAGGCACAGATATTGTTCGAGTCATAGATTTAGGGGGCTTTCAGGTTCAGAGGGTATTTGGTTTTTTCTGAAAGCAGACATTGAGACAGAATGAGGAACCTAAGGCGACAATTGGAGAGCGAATCCTTTTTTTTTAAGTATATTTATTTTGAGAGAGAGAGAGCATGAGTTGGGGACGGGCAGAGAGAGATGGAGAAAGAGAATCCCAAGCAGGCTCTGCACTGGCAGCACAGAGCCTGATGCAGGGCTCGAACCCATGAACTGTGAGATCATGACCTGAGCAGAAACCAAGAGTCAGATACTCAACCAACTGAGCCACCCAGGTACCCCACGGAGTGACTCCTATGAAAGGAAAAGACATGGGTCAGGGGGGAGCCTTCAGATGTGATGTAGGCTTCTGTGATGCTGTCCTGACAATCTCTGTCAGCCTCACTCTAGAGTCAAGATTGCTCATTAGAGGAGTCCCACCTTGGATGGAAATGAGTAGATCCTTGCATACTGTCTTTCTCTATCACTAGCTAGGGGCCACTCAAAAAGCCCATGGCCTCAAGTTGAAAGCTGAAGTGGACACTGAAGTCATTAGTAGCTGGAAGCTATCAGCCAAAGACATCCCTAGAAACTGTGTAACATGTTCTTTCTTGAAGGGGGATCTGAGTGAGTACATGACACAGAATAAGACAACATAGAAATTCTCTTTTGATTACCTTGATCTTCACAGTGAAATAATAAGCAAAGACATGGGCTTCAGTGGGAGAAGAGGAGAAGGAGTGTTGCAGTTTTGTGGAAAGAAGAGGAAGCATGAAATAGTTGAAGAGCGGAACTATGAATATGCAGGAATTAGTAAGCAGCACTGACGATCTAGTGGTGTTTGGTGGCTATAAATTTGCTTCAGGAAAAGAAGCAAGAATTATTGAAATAATTGGAGAAAACGTTTAGTATTAGACTTGAATCTGCCAAGTTAAAAAGCCAAATGTCAAGAAAAATAGAAACCAATGATTACACATGCTGTAGAGGCTTTTTTTAAATTTTAAATATTTTTAAGAAGAATTTTAACAATCAAGAAAAACAAGTTATATGTAAAGAAACAAGCATCATTCTGACCTCTTATTTCCCTGAAGAAGCAATGAATCAACATCTAAAGTTAAAAGTTGTGTGCCAGGAAAAATAGAAAACCCAGCATGATCAGTATAAACAATAAAGCAGATTTGTTATCTCACATATGAATTTCTAAGTTGGCTCTGAGGTTGGCTAATTTAGTGACTCAAGGACCTAGGTTCCTTCCATGATTCTGCTTTGCCAGTCTCAGGGAATCAGTCTTGTCCTGAGTTACTCATCTTCTTGTTGATAAGATGGTCCTGAAGATCCAGGCATTACAAGTACACATGACAATACCAAGCAGAGGAAGAAAGATCTCACTGGCTAGAGTTGTGTCACATGCCTATTCTTAAACCATTCATTTTAAGGAGAATGCGATTGGCTTAGTAAAGTGCATAGCTGGGTGAAGAGTAGATTACAAACAAAACCAGAGTTCTCTTAATAAGGAAAAAGGGGAAACAGCTGTTGGGTAGGCAACCAACAGTGCCTCCTTCATGAGAGAAACAAAACACTGTAAATTGAAATTAAAAACCCAGTCAACTATCATTTTTTTATGAGAGCACACCACCCCATGCCCTTGCTGAAAAATTTTTCTGAAAATCTTACAGATGATTGAAAGAAGAATAAAAACTCAAAAAGGGAAATCATGTTATGAAAGAGCTAGCAGTAATTATATAATCTGGTAAAATGAAGCTTAAGTCTAATTATTTGTTTTTAATAAGTATCTCTGTGAATTATATTGAAAAAATGAACACTTAAATTATATTTAAGCTAGGACTTGAAAACAGAAGTGTTTAGATCAGTGAAGAATTGGGGGAAAAAACATTGTGGACAGAAGGAACAATATGTGAGCATTTCCTAAGGCTAGAGGGGAGATAAGCACAAGATAGTTTAGGCAGGAGTCAAATCATGCTAAGGCTTGGAGCCATGTTAAGGATTTGCAGTTTTATTCTATGTATATTGAAAATCAATGATGTATTTTAAATAGAAGAGTGACATATCTGCTTTATTTTAGGATCCAAAATTACAGATTAGTGTGGGACAAGAATGGAAGTTGAGAGGCTATTATAGACAAGAAATTATGTTGCTTGGATTGGGAAGGAGTGTGAAAATGATGACTAATTGATAAATTGAAAATATGTGTACAGAGTCAATAGGACAAACTGATGGAACGCATGTATATGAAGATACGTAGAGGGAAATTGTAGAAACAATTCAAAGTTTTGGCTGTGTGGGTGGTAATGCCATTAACTACAATGAGAACTACTAAAAGTTTAACATGTTACATGTTAACATGGGAAAAGAAGGGGAGAGGGGAACCAAAAGCTCTATTTTGAACATTTTAAGTGTGAGATGCCTGTGAAACATCCAAGTGAAGATGTTAAGTATGTAGTTGAAGTTCAGAATAGCGGTCTGAGCTGAGAATTTTTGGAAGTCTTGGCACATATATAGAAGATACTTAAAACTACATGAAATGAAGGGTGCCTGAGTGGCTCAGTCAGTTAAGTGTCTGACTCTTGGTTTCTGCTCAGGTTATAATCTCTCAGTTTGTGAGTTCAAGCTCCACATCAAACTTTCAGTGCAGAGCCTGCTTGGGATTTCTCTCTCCTCTCTCTCTCTTTCTCTCTCTCTCTCTCTCTCTCTCTCTCTCTCTCAAAAAAAAAAAAGGATTAATTAACATAAAAAGAAACTACATGAAATGAAAAAGTATCTAAGGAAAAAAAGGAAAAGAAATCTCAGCATATATATGAGGTTGTATCAAGAAGAAGAAAATAAAAGAGATGAAAAAGGAACAGGCGATGAATAAAGAGGAAGACCAAAAAAGCGTTGGCATCATAGAAACCAAAAATAAGGACAGAGTATCCAATTGTGTCAAAAACTCAGAAAGTCTAATTAGGTGAGGCTATGCACATTTTTGTTACATATAGCAACATAGACGTTGATGGTCACAAAAGCAGTTTCAAATGAGAGTTGGTGGCAGAGGTGGAACTTCAGGTTACAATGGAACTGAGAATAAAAAGAATGTGAGGGAGTGGAGATAGCTTGTTTTAAACAGCTCTTCTGAGAAGTTTGGCCATGCAGAAGATTGGAGCAATATCTGGAAAGAGATGGGGCTCAAGGTAAGTGTTTTTGGAGACACTAGGGGTGCATGGCTGGCTCAGTGAGTAGAGCATGCAACTCTTTATCTCGAGGTAGTAAGTTTGAGCCCCATGTTGGGCATAGAGTTTACTTTAAAAAATAAAAATAAAGATGGAAGATACTAGTATATATTTAAATCCTGATAAATGATCTGATAGTGAGAGGTTGAAGATATGAGGGAGATGAGGTTTAATTGAACGAGTGTCTTCAGAAGGCTTTAAACCCATAAAACAGATTGAGAGAATGGAATCTTGATGTATTCATCCCTCAATATAGTTACAGTAGTCCCGCCTTAGCTGATGTGGATATGTTCCAAGATTCTAGTGGATGCCTGAAACCTAAGATAGCACTGAACCCTATATATCCTGTTTTTCCTATACATATATACCTATAATAAAGTTTAATTTATAAGTTAGGCACAGTAAAAGATTAACAACAATAACGCATAATAGAATAGTTGTAACAGTATACTCTAATAAAAGTTATGTGAATGTGGTCTCTCTCTCAAAATATCTTACTGTACTGCACTCACCCTTCTTATGATGATGTGAGATGATAAAATGTCTACATGAAGTGAAGTGAGGTGAATGATGCAGACATTGTGACAGTGTTAGACTGCTTTGGCCTTTTTTTTAAAGTTTATTTATTTATTTTGAGGGGGGGTGGAGAAGGCACAGAGAGAGAGGCGACAGAGGATCCAAGGCAGGCTATGTGCTGATAGCAGAGAACCCATCGTGGGACTGGAACTCATAAATCAGAAGATCATGACATGAGGCAAAATCAAGAGTCAGACACTTAACCAACTGAGGCACCCCAGTGCCTCTATTGGCCTTCTGATGATATGAGGAGGATCATCTGCTTCAGGACTGTGGTTGACCTAGGGTAACTGAAACCATAGAAAACAAAACTGCAGATAAGGGAAGACTACTGAATTGAGTGCTATATGTCAAGCTCAGTTCTAGGCACCAGTGTTATAAGAATTAAGAAGACAGCCAACACAACTGCCCTCAAAAACTGTGTTTTCTAAAGTGGAAGAAATAAAACATGGAAACAAGTAAACAAATGCACAAGATCATTTTGAATACTCATAATTGATATAAAGTAGTCAACAGTAAGTCCGTGTGCTGAGAGTGAAACCATCCTCTGCAAGCATCCATGTATTATCCATCAGTGGAAACCAAATGGGAACTTCCAAATCATATGCAACCCAGGCAAGACCCCACTTTTCCTTCTCTTAAAACTCAGTCTTCACCACTATCTTCATTTCTGGGACCAAAAGAACAAATATCAAACATTCAATCCTAATTTATGCCATTCATCAGAAACCACATGCTCCTGACACATCCTTCACTCTCTAGCCATTAATCCCTATACTGTTCTATACATCACTTTTCCTGATCCCATCTTCCACCCCTCTCCAGGATCCAAAATCTTTCCACTGTTAGTCCCTTTGGAACTCAAAGTCAGTCTTCAGCAAAATCACAATTTCTTTAACATCTTCTTTATTTCTTTTACCTACTTTATCTGAAACCTGTGTCTCCCTTAAGGGCTCTGCTTCTTCTACAGCTCTTTAAACTAGTGGTAGTTTTACCTCCCACAGCCTTAAGATCACAGGGCCTGAAGTTGGGGGTAGGTGTTTTTCTTGCCCTTTAATAATGCTTCCAGAACGTTTTCCCTTCCTTCTCTCCTCAAAAACAGTCATCTTTAAATCTGGTACCATCTAGACTATAGCACCTATACCTATTACATATTCTTGTTGAAATTCTCTTCCAATGCCACAATTTACTTGTCTTTGGTCCTTGAATCTTTTAGCTCCTGGATCACTTCATCCTCTCTACTACTTTTCCTGTCACTATTCTTAGGGGTTTTGAGATCCTCACTGATGACCCATCTAACACCTGGCCTCTATTGTTGGTTTCCCCTCCTCAATGACATTCCTCACTTTTTGTTAGCTACTCACTCCTAAAATCATACTAGATCTTTCATCACCACTAACCCCTACACAATCTCAATTTCAAACATCCCATCCTCCAATCTCCACCTAATTTCTAGAATTGCAATGCCAACCACACTTCAATACCATTGGTATCTATAATCCATTGATTCCACCACTATTTCATTGTCTCTTATGCCCCTCTTGTCTCACTTCTCTCCACTCAGGTGTTATGTGTTGAATTGTGTCCTCCTAAAATGAATTCATTAGTGTGGGTCTTAATCCAATATGATTGGTGTCCTTACAAAAAGAAAAATTGGAACACAAAGGGAAGACAACCATTTGAAGATAGAGGTAAAGATTCAAATTATGCTACCACAAGCCAAGGGATACCTGAAGCTGTATCAGGGTGGAAGAGGCAAGAAAGGATACATATGGAGGGGAGGAGCCAAGACAGAACAGCATGGAAGTTTTTTGTGTGTCTCGCGTCCATGAAATACAGCCAGACCAACACTAAACCATCCTACACACCTAGAAAACTGGAGGATTAACACAACAATCTGCACAACCTGAACCACAGAATTGAGCAGGTACACGGCGCAGAGAGGTGAACTTGGGGAGTGAAAAGGCACAGGAAGGGAGGTGCTTTTGTGAGTGGAGAGAGGACAGAGACTGGGGGGGGGGGGGAATACGGGAAAAGCACCCCTCCCCAAAAGCAGCTGGAGAGAAAGTGGAAAATTGGAAACAGCCACAGGGACTAAACTAAAAAGGGAAAAGGGAAAATGGAGAAAGGAGAAAGGAGAGGGTTTAAATTCCATTAAGACTGTAAACAAGGGAAGCACAAAGTCTGCAACTCCACAGCTCAATACCTGGCAGTGCTCTGGTGGGAAGGGGGAATCCCCAGGAACAGAGTGGGGTCCAGGAGGTTCTCAGGCCACACGGGGTAAATCGGTTCCACTGCTGGAAGGACATTTGGTAGAGACTGTTGAAGCCACCTGGTCCCAGCAGACCCCAGAGAACGGCCACATTCACTGGTGCTGGAACAAGGTCATTAGGAATGAAGCCTGGTGCCAGATGTGTGTTGTGATTTTCCATAATCCCTGACGCGCTGCTGCTACACTATCTCGCGAATGTTTTCTGGGACGGGCTGGCACGTGGCTGCAGTCTTAGGGCACTGGCAGCAGCAGGGGCCAGCAAGCGTTCCTGGGTGCAGCCGACATTCCGCCATCGCTTGGTGAGATCCTCCCGCAAAGGGGCAGAATGGGTCAAAGACGCAGTCCTTCAGAAGTAAGGGGCTGGGGAAAACAGCCGGAAGTGAGACAAAACTTGGGTGAGAGGTACTGCCTGGGGCCTGGTCACAGACAGTGGAAAAGCAGGGAGTGGATGAGAGCTGAAGACGGAGGACCAGTGCGTGATTGCTGATCCGGGAGAACAGATGGGGTGGCTGGGTGGCGCCATTTTTCACCGCCCCCGCGCATGCACATGCACACCGGAGAGCACTACAACAATCCACCCCAGCAGGCTAGCAGCGCCATCTAGAGGAGAGTGGAGCCGTTACACTGAGCCCCGCCTGGGCCAACTTCGCTCTTCAAGAACACAAGTCTCACTGCCGGCTTAATTTATGGACTATAAAGAGCTACATGGACTGACCTCTAGGGGAGAACGAAGCAATTTCAGTCCTACTTCAATCTGTTAGCAGGTTCATCTATTCAATTTTTTTTTCTCTTTTTCCTTTTTCTCTTTTACAATTCTTTTTCTTGAATACAGAAAGAGAAAAAACTCATTTTTATTTTCAATTTTTGTTGAAAATATCTGTCTTTAATTTTTATTACTATATTTTTACTTTTGTGTAAATCTTTTCAAATTCTACTTCCGTCATTTTATTTTAGTCTACTTCAGTGTACTCACCTTTTCAAATTTTCAAAAAATTTCCTTTTTTTTCTTTTTCTTTTTTTCTCTTTTTAATTTCTTTTCTTTTTCTTGAATGCAGAAAGGGGAAAACTTCATTTTTACTTTCAATTTCTTTAAAAAATATTTTTATTTAATTTTTATTACTATATTTTTTGCTTTTAGGTAAATTTTTTCAAATTCTGTCTTACTCCCATCATTTTATTTCAGTCTACTACAGAGTATTCACTTTTCAAATTTTCAAACGATTTCTTTTTTTTGTCTTTTTCTTTTTTTATCTTTTTCCTCTTTTTCATTTTTCTTTTTTCTTAAATACAAAAAACTAAAAAATTCATCTTTTTAATTTTTATTAAAAATATTTTTCTATAATTTTTTTCTGCTATCTTCTCTACTTTTGTGTATTTTAGTCTACTTTAGTGTATTCATTTTTTCAAATCCTCAGTTTTCTTTTTTTCTCTCTCCCCCCTTTTTTTGTTTGTTTCTCTAGTCTGTCAAACCACTTTCTACACCCAAACCAAAACACACCTAGGATCTAGCATCATCTATTTGGTTTTTGTGTGTGTGTGTGTGTGTGTTTTTAATTTTTAATTTTAATATTTTTTTAATTTTAATTTTTTTAATTTCAATTTTTCTACCTCATTAATTCCTTTTCTCCCTTCAAAATGACAAAACAATGGAATTCACCCCAAAAGAAAGAGCATGAAGAAACGACAGCCAGGGATTTAACCAACACAGACACAAGCAAGATGTCTGAACCAGAATTTAGAATCACAATAATAAGAATACTAGCTGGAGTCGAAAATAGATTAGAATCCCTTCCTACAGAGATAAAAGAAGTAAAAAATAGCCAGAATGAAATTAAAAATGCTATGACTGAGCTGCAATCACAGATGGATGCAGCGGCGGCAAGGATGGACGAGGCAGAACAGAGAATCAGCGATATAGAGGACAAACTTATAGAGAATAACAAAGCAGAAAAAAGAGGGAGATTAAGGCAAAAGAGCATTATTTAAGAAATTAGAGAAATCAGTGACTCATTAAAAAGGAACAACATCAGAATCATAGGGGTCCCAGAGGAGGAAGAGAGGGAAATAGGTGTAGAAGGGTTATGTGAGCAAATCATAGCGGAAAACTTTCCTAACCTGGGGAAAGACACAGACATCAAAATCCAGGAAGCACAGAGGACCCCCATTAGATTCAACAAAACCGACCATCAACAAGCCATATCATAGTCAAAATCACACAATATTCAGTCAAGGAGAGAATCATGAAAGCAGCAAGGGAAAAACAGTCCCTAACCTACAAGGGAAGAAAGATCAGGTTTGCAGCAGACCTATCCACAGAAACTTGGCAGGCCAGAAAGGAGTGGCAAGATATATTCAATGTGCTGAATCAGAAAAATATGCAGCCAAGAATTCTTTATCCAGCAAAGCTGTTATTCAAAATAGAAGGAGAGATAAAAAGTTTCCCAAACAAAAATTAAAGGAGTTTGTGACCACAAAACCAGCCCTGCAAGAAATTTTAAGGGGGATATGTATGTGTGTGTGTGTGTGTGTGTGTGTATATATCTCAAAAGCAATAAAGATTAGAAAGGACCAGAGAACACCACCAGAAACTCCAAGATGCTCTACAAGCATCATAATGGCAATAAATTCATATCTTTCCATACTCACTCTAAACGTCAATGCACTCAATGCTCCAATCAAAAGACATAGGGTAACAGAATGGATAAGAAAACAAGATCCACCTACATGCTGTTTACAAGAGACCCACTTTAGACCTAAAGACACCTTCAGATTGAAAATAAGGGGATGGAGAGCCATCTATCATGCTAATGGTCAACAAAAGAAAGCCGGAGTAGCCATACTTATACAGACTATCTAGACTTTAAAATAAAGACTGTATCAAGAGATGCAGAAGGGCATTATATCATAATCAAGGGGTCTATCCACCAAGAAGACCTAACAATTGTAAACATTTATGCGCCAAATGTGAGAGCACCCAAATATATAAATTAATCACAAACATAAAGAAACTCATTGATAGTAATACCATAATAGGTGACTTCAACACCCCACTCACAGCAATGGACAGATCATCTAATCAAAAAACCAACAAGGAAACAATGGCTGTGAATGACACCCAGGACCAGATGGACTTAACAGATATATTCAGAACATTTCATCGTAAAGCAGCAGAATATACATTCTTCTCCAGTGCACATGAAACGTTCTCCAGAATAGACCACATAATGGGACACAAATCAGCCCTATGTAAGTACAAAAAGATCGAGATCACACCGTGCATATTTTCAGAACACAAGGCTATGAAACTCGAAATCAACCACAAGAAAAAATTTGGAAAGGTAACAAATACTTGGAGACCGAAGAACATCCTACTAAAAAATGAATGGGTAAGCCAAGAAGTTAAAGAGGAAATTAAAAAGTATATGGAAGTCAATGAAAATGATAACACCACAACCCAAAACCTCTGGGACGCAGCAAAGGTGGTCATAAGAGGAACATATATAGCAATCCAGGTTTTCCTAAAGAAGGAAGAAAGGTCTCAAATACACAACCTAACCTTACGCCTTAACGAGCTGGGAAAAAAAACAGCAAATAAAACCCAAAACCAGCAGAAGACAGGAAATAACAAAGATTAGAGGAGAAATTTATGCTATCAAAACAAAAAAAAAACAGTAGAATCAATGAAACCAGAGGCTGGTTCTTTGAAAGAATTAACAAAATTGATAAACCACTAGCCGGTTTGATCAAAAAGAAAAAGGAAAGGACCCAAATAAACAAAATCAAGAATGAAAGAGGAGAGATCACAACCAACACAGCAGAAATAAAAACAATAATAAGAGAATATTGTGAGCAATTATATGCCAATAAAATGGGCAATTTGGAAGAAATGGACAAATTCATAGAAGCATATACACTACCAAAACTGAAACAGGAAGAAATAGAAAATTTGAACAGATCCATAACCAGTAAATCAAATTAGTAATCAAAAATCTCCCAAAAAACAAGAGTCCAAGATGGCTTTCCAGGGGAATTCTACCAAACATTTAAGGAAGCATTAACACCTATTCTCTTGAAGTTGTTACAAAAAAAAATAGAAATGGAAGGAAAACTTCCAAACTCTTTCTATGAAGCCAGCATTACCTTGATTCCAAAACCAGACAGAGACCCCACTAAAAAAGGAGAACTATAGACCAATTTCCCTGATGAACATGGATGCAAAAATCCTCAACAAGATATTAGCCAACTGGCTCCAGCAATACACTGAAAAAATTATTCACCACGACCAAGTGGGATTTATAACTGGGATGCAGGGCTGGTTCAATATCTGCAAAATAATTAACATGATTCATCACATCAATAAAAGAAAGGACAAGAACCATATGATCCTCTCAATAGATGCAGAGAAAGCATTTGACAAAATACAGCATCCTTTCTTGATAAAAACCTACAAGAAAGTAGGAATAGAAGGATCATACCTCGAGATCATAACAGCCATATATGAAAGACCCTATGCTAATAACATCCTCAATGGGGAAAAACTGAGAGCTTTCCCCCTAAGGTCAGGGACAAGACAGGGATGTCCATTCTCACCACTGTTATTCAACATAGTATTGGAAGTCTTAGCCTCTGCAATCAGACAACACAAAGAAATAAAAGGCATCCAAATCGTCAAGGAGGAGGTCAAACTTGCACTCTTTGCAGATGACATGATACTCTATATGGAAAACCCAAGAGATTCCACCAAAAAACTGCTAGATTGATTCATGAATTCATCAAAGTTGCAGGATGTAAAATCAATGCACAGAAATCGGTTGCATTCCTGTACACCAACAATGAAGCAACAGAAAGAGAAATCAAGGAAATCGATCCCATTTACAGTTGCACCAAAAACCATAAAATACCTAGGAATAAACCTAACCAAAGAGGTGAAAAATCTATACACTGAAAACTATAGAAAGCTTATGAAAGAAATTGAAGAAGACACAAAAAAATGGAAAAAGATTCCATGCTCCTGGATAGGAAGAAAAAATACTGTGAAAATGTTGATACTACCCAAAGCAATCTACATATTCAATGCAATCCCTATCCAAGTAACACCAGCATTCTTCAGAGAGCTAGAACAAATAATCCTAAAATTTGTAGGGAACCAGAAAAGACTCCAAATAGCCAAAGCAATCTTGAAAAAGAAAACCAAAGCAGGAGGCATCACAATACCTTCAAAGACTTCAAGCTATACTACAAAGCTGTAATCATCAAGACAGTATGGTACTAGCACAAGAACAGACACCCCGATAATGGAACAGAATAGAGAATCCAGAAATGGACCCACAAGCGTATGGCCAACTAATCTTTGACAAAGCAGGAAAGAATATACAATGGAATAAAGACAGTCTCTTCAGCAAGTGGTGCTGGGAAAACTGGACAGCGACATGCAGAAGAATGAACCTGGACCACTTTCTTACACCAGACACAAAAATAAACTCAAAATGGATGAAAGACCTCAATGTAAGACAGGAAGCCATCTAAATCCTTGAGGAGAAAGCAGGCAAAAACCTCTTTAATCTTGCCTGCAGCAACTTCTTACTCAACACGTCTCCAGAGGCAAGGGAAACAAAAACAAAAATGAACTATTGGGACCTCATCAAAATAAAAACTTCTGCACAGAGAAGGAACATCAGAAAAACTAAAAGGCAACCGATGGAATGGGAGAAGATATTTGCAAACGACATATCAGATAAAGGGTTAGTATCCAAAATCTATAAAGAACTTATCAAACTCAACACCCAAAAAACAAATAATCCAGTGAAGAAATGGGCAAAAGACATGAATAGACACTTCTCCAAGGAAGACATCCAGATGGCCAACTGACACATGAAAAAATGCTCAACATCATCATCATCAGGGAGATACAAATCAAAACCACATTGAGATACCACCTTACACCTGTCAGAATGGCTAACATTAACAACTCAGGCAACAACAGATGTTGGCGAGGATGTGGAGAAAGAGGATCTCTTTTGCATTGTTGGTGGCAATGAAAACTGTTGCAGCCACTCTGGAAAACAGTATGGAAAAACTTAAAAAACTTAAAAACTTAAAAAACTAAAAACAGAACTACCCTATGACCCAGCAACTGCACTACTAGGCATTTATCCACAGGATACAGGTGTGCTGTTTCAAAAGGACACATGCACCCCCATGTTTACAGCAACACTATCAACAATAGCCAAAGTATGGAAAGATCCCAAATGTCCATCGATGGATGAATGGATAAAGAAGATGTGGTATATACATACAATGGAGTATTACTCACCAATCCAAAAGAATGAAATCTTGCCCCTACCCTCCCAAGCCCCTAGTAACCACCACTGTACTCTGCTTCTATGAGTTTGACTATTTTAGATTCCACATACAGGGGAAGATGGCGGCGTAGGAGGACGCTGGGCTCACCGCGCGTCCTGCTGATCACTTAGATTCCACCTACACCTGCCTAAATAACCCAGAAAACCACCAGAGGATTAGCAGAACGGAGTCGCCGGAGGCAAGCACAGACGAGAGGCCCACGGAAGAGGGTAGGAAGGGCGGCGAGGCGGTGCGCGCTCCACGGACTGGCGGGAGGGAGCCAGGGCAGAGGGGCGGCTCGCCGGCCAAGCAGAGCCCCCGAGTCTGGCTTGCAAAAAGCGGAGGGGCCTGACGGACTGAGTTCCGACAGCAAGCGCGACTTAGCGTCTGGGAGGTCATAAGTTAACAGCGCTGCTCAGAAAGCGGGAAGGCTGGAGGACAAAGGGAAGGAGAGCTGCTGAGCCCCCTGACGACAGAGCTCAGTTTAGTGGGGAACAAAGGCGTTCGCCAGTGCCATCTCCCCCGCCCATCCCCCAGCCAAAATCCCAAAGAGAACCAGTTCCTGCCAGGGAACTTGCTCTCCCCGCGCAAACACCCAACTCTGCACTTCTGCGGAGCCAAACCTCCGGCAGCAGATCTGACTCCCTCCTGCTGCCACAGGGCCCCTCCTGAAGTGGGTCACCTAAGGAGAAGCAAGCTAAGCCTGCCCCTCCTGCCCCTGTGCACCTTGCCTACCCACCCCAGCTAAGACGCCAGATCCCCAGCATCACAAGCCTGGCAGTGTGCAAGTAGCCCAGACAGGCCACCCCACCCCCCAGTGAATCCCGCCCCTAGGAGAGGGGAAGAGAAGGCACGCACCAGTCTGACTGTGGCCCCAGCGGTGGGCTGGGGGCAGACATCAGGTCTGACTGCGGCTCCGCCCACCAACTCCAGTTATACACCACAGCACAGGGGAAGTGCCCTGCAGGTCCTCACCACGCCAGGGACTATCCAAAATGACCAAGCGGAAGAATTCCCCTCAGAAGAATCTCCAGGAAATAACAACAGCTAATGAGCTGATCAAAAAGGATTTAAATAATATAACAGAAAGTGAATTTAGAATAATAGTCATAAAATTAATCGCTGGGCTTGAAAACAGTATAGCTGACAGCAGAGAATCTCTTGCTACAGAGATCAAGGGACTAAGGAACAGTCACGAGGAGCTGAAAAACGCTTTAAACGAAATGCATAACAAAATGGAAACCACCACGGCTCGGATTGAAGAGGCAGAGGAGAGAATAGGTGAACTAGAAGATAAAGTTATGGAAAAAGAGGAAGCTGAGAAAAAGAGAGATAAAAAAATCCAGGAGTATGAGGGGAAAATTAGAGAACTAAGTGATACACTAAAAAGAAATAATATATGCATCATTGGTATCCCAGAGGAGGAAGAGAGAGGGAAAGGTGCTGAAGGGGTACTTGAAGAAATTATAGCTGAGAACTTCCCTGAAGTGGGGAAGGAAAAAGGCATGGAAATCCAAGAGGCACAGAGAACTCCCTTCAGAGGTAACTTGAATCGATCTTCTGCACGACATATCATAGTGAAACTGGCAAAATACAAGGATAAAGAGAAAATTCTGAAAGCAGCAAGGGGTAAACGTGCCCTCACATATAAAGGGAGACCTATAAGACTCGTGACAGATCTCTCTTTTGAAACTTGGCAGGCCAGAAAGAATTGGCACGAGATTTTCAGTGTGCTAGACAGAAAAAAATATGCAGCCGAGAATCCTTTATCCAGCAAGTCTGTCATTTAGAATAGAAGGAGGGATAAAGGTCTTCCCAAACAAACAAAAACTGAAGGAATTTGTCACCACTAAACCAGCCCTACAAGAGATCCTAAGGGGGACCCTGTGAGACAAAGTACCAGAGACATCACTACAAGCATAAAACATACAGACATCACAATGACTCTAAACCCATATCTTTCTATAATAACACTGAATGTAAATGGATTAAATGCGCCAACCAAAAGACATAGGGTATCAGAATGGATAAAAAAACAAGACCCATCTATTTGCTGTCTACAAGAGACTCATTTTAGACCTGAGGACACCTTCAGATTGAGAGTGAGGGGATGGAGAACTATTTATCATGCTACTGGAAGCCAAAAGAAAGCTGGAGTAGCCATACTTATAATAGACAAACTAGACTTTAAATTAAAGGCTGTAACAAGAGATGAAGAAGGACATTATATAATAGTGACAGGGTCTATCCATCAGGAAGAGCTAACAATTATAAATGTCTATGCGCCAAACACCGGAGCGCCCAAATATATAAAACAATTACTCATAAACATAAGCAACCTTATTGATAAGAATGTGGTCATTGCAGGCGACTTTAACACCCCACTTACAGAAATGGATAGATCATCTAGACACACGGTCAATAAAGAAACAAGGGCCCTGAATGAGACATTGGATCAGATGGACTTGACAGATATATTTAGAACTCTGCATCCCAAAGCAACAGAATATACTTTCTTCTCGAGTGCACATGGAACATTCTCCAAGATAGATCATATACTGGGTCACAAAACAGCCCTTCATAAGTTTACAAGAATTGAAATCATACCATGCATACTTTCAGACCACAACGCTATGAAGCTTGAAATCAACCACAGAAAAAAGTCTGGAAAACCTCCAAAAGCATGGAGGTTAAAGAACACCCTAGTAACGAATGAGTGGGTCAACCAGGCAATTCGAGAAGAAATTAAGAAATATATGGAAACAAACGAAAATGAAAATACAACAATCCAAACGCTTTGGGATGCAGCGAAGGCAGTCCTGAGAGGAAAATACATTGCAATCCAGGCCTATCTCAAGAAACAAGAAAAATCCCAAATACAAAATCTCACAGCACACCTAAAGGAAATAGAAGCAGAACAGCAAAGGCAGCCTAAACCCAGCAGAAGAAGAGAAATAATAAAGATCAGAGCAGAAATAAACAATATAGAATCTAAAAAAACTGTAGAGCAGATCAACGAAACCAAGAGTTGGTTTTTTGAAAAATAAACAAAATTGACAAACCTCTAGCCAGGCTTCTCAAAAAGAAAAGGGAGCTGACCCAAATAGATAAAATCATGAATGACAATGGAATTATTACAACCAATCCCTCAGAGATACAAACAATTATCAGGGAATACTATGAAAAATTATATGCCAACAAATTGGACAACCTGGAAGAAATGGACAAATTCCTGAACACCCACACTCTTCCAAACCTCAATCAGGAGGAAATAGAAAGCTTGAACAGACCCATCACCAGCGAAGAAATTGAATCGGTTATCAAAAATCTCCCAACAAATAAGAGTCCAGGACCAGATGGCTTCCCAGGGGAGTTCTACCAGACGTTTAAAGCAGAGATAATACCTATCCTTCTCAAGCTATTCCAAGAAATAGAAAGGGAAGGAAAACTTCCAGACTCATTCTATGAAGCCAGTATTACTTTGATTCCTAAACCAGACAGACACCCAGTAAAAAAAGAGAACTACAGGCCAATATCCCTGATGAATATGGATGCCAAAATTCTCAATAAGATACTAGCAAATAGAATTCAACGGCATATAAAAAGAATTATTCACCATGATCAAGTGGGATTCATTCCTGGGATGCAGGGCTGGTTCAACATTCGCAAATCAATCAACGTGATACATCACATTAACCAAAAAAAAGAGAAAAACCATATGATCCTGTCAATCGATGCAGAAAAGGCCTTTGACAAAATCCAGCACCCTTTCTTAATAAAAACCCTTGAGAAAGTCGGGATAGAAGGAACATACTTAAAGATCATAAAAGCCATTTATGAAAAGCCCACAGCTAACATCATCCTCAACGGGGAAAAACTGAGAGCTTTTTCCCTGAGATCAGGAACACGACAGGGATGCCCACTCTCACCGCTGTTGTTTAACATAGTGCTGGAAGTTCTAGCATCAGCAATCAGACAACAAAAGGAAATCAAAGGCATCAAAATTGGCAAAGATGAAGTCAAGCTTTCGCTTTTTGCAGATGACATGATATTATACATGGAAAATCTGATAGACTCCACCAAAAGTCTGCTAGAACTGATACATGAATTCAGCAAAGTTGCAGGATACAAAATCAATGTACAGAAATCAGTTGCATTCTTATACACTAACAATGAAGCAACAGAAAGACAAATAAAGAGACTGATCCCATTCACAATTGCACCAAGAAGCATAAAATACCTAGGAATAAATCTAACCAAAGATGTAAAGGATCTGTATGCTGAAAACTATAGAAAGCTTATGAAGGTAATTGAAGAAGATTTAAAGAAATGGAAAGACATTCCGTGCTCATGGATTGGAAGAATAAATATTGTCAAAATGTCAATACTACCCAAAGCTATCTACACATTCAATGCAATCCCAATCAAAATTGCACCAGCCTTCTTCTCGAAACTAGAACAAGCAATCCTAAAATTCATATGGAACCACAAAAGGCCCCGAATAGCCAAAGTAATGTTGAAGAAGAAGACCAAAGCAGGAGGCATCACAATCCCAGACTTTAGCCTCTACTACAAAGCTGTCATCATCAAGACAGCATGGTATTGGCACAAGAACAGACACATAGACCAATGGAATAGAATAGAAACCCCAGAACTAGACCCACAAACGTATGGCCAACTCATCTTTGACAAAGCAGGAAAGAACATCCAATGGAAAAAAGACAGTCTCTTTAACAAATGGTGCTGGGAGAACTGGACAGCAACATGCAGAAGGTTGAAACTAGACCACTTTCTCACACCATTCACAAAAATAAACTCAAAATGGATAAAGGACCTGAATGTGAGACAGGAAACCATCAAAACCTTAGAGGAGAAAGCAGGAAAAGACCTCTCTGACCTCAGCCGTAGCAATCTCTTACTCGACACATCCCCAAAGGCAAGGGAATTAAAAGCAAAAGTGAATTACTGGGACCTTATGAAGATCAAAAGCTTCTGCACAGCAAAGGAAACAACCAACAAAACTAAAAGGCAACCAACGGAATGGGAAAAGATATTTGCAAATGACATATCGGACAAAGGGCTAGTATCCAAAATCTATAAAGAGCTCACCAAACTCCACACCCAAAAAGCAAATAACCCAGTGAAGAAATGGGCAGAAAACACGAATAGACACTTCTCTAAAGAAGACATCCGGATGGCCAACAGGCACATGAAAAGATGTTCAGCGTCGCTCCTTATCAGGGAAATACAAATCAAAACCACACTCAGATATCACCTCACGCCAGTCAGAGTGGCCAAAATGAACAAATCAGGAGACTACAGATGCTGGCGAGGATGTGGAGAAACGGGAACCCTCTTGCACTGTTGGTGGGAATGCAAATTGGTGCAGCCACTCTGGAAAGCAGTGTGGAGGTTCCTCAGAAAATTAAAAATAGACCTACCCTATGACCCAGCAATAGCACTGCTAGGAATTTATCCAAGGGACACAGGAGTACTGATGCATAGGGGCACTTGTACCCCAATGTTCATAGCAGCACTCTCAACAATAGCCAAATTATGGAAAGAGCCTAAATGTCCATCAACTGATGAATGGATAAAGAAATTGTGGTTTATATACACTATGGAATACTACGTGGCAATGAGAAAAAATGAAATATGGCCTTTTGTAGCAACGTGGATGGAACTGGAGAGTGTGATGCTAAGTGAAATAAGCCATACAGAGAAAGACAGATACCATATGGTTTCACTCTTATGTGGATCCCGAGAAACTTAACAGGAACCCATGGGGGAGGGGAAGGAAAAAAAAAAAAGAGGTTAGATTGGGAGAGAGTCAAAGCATAAGAGACTGTTGAGAACTGAGAGCAAACCGAGGGTTGATGGGGGGTGGGAGGGAGGAGAGGGTGGGTGATGGGTATTGAGGAGGGTACCTTTTGGGATGAGCACTGGGTGTTGTATGGAAACCAATTTGACAATAAATTTCATATATAAATAAAAAAAAAGATTCCACATTAAAAAAAAAAAGAATGAAATCTTGCCATTTGCAACTACATGGATGGAACTGGAGGGTATTCTGCTAAGTGAAATTAGTCAGAGAAAGACAAAAATCATATGACTTCACTCATATGAGGACTTTAAGAGACAAAACAGATAAACATAAGGGAAGGAAAACAAAAATGATATAAAAACAGGGAGGGGAACAAAACAGAAGAGACTCATAAATTTGGAGAACAAACTGAGGGTTACTGGAGAGGTTGTGGGTGGGGGAATGGGCTAAATGGGTAAGGGGCACTAAGGAAACCACTCCTGAAATCATTTTTGCACTATATGCTAACTAATTTGGATGTAAATTTAAAAAAATAAATAAATAAAATTTAAATTTAACAAAAGGTTACATATGCCCCTAGAAGCTTTAAAGGGAGCACAGCCCTGCAAAACACATTGATTAAAGACTTCTAGATTCCATAACTGTGAGACAATAAATTTTTGTTTTAAACTACTCAATTTGTGGTAGTCTGTTATAGCAACCATATGAAACTAATACACCAGGTTAAATTATATATGGTCATATAATAAAAATTATTAAATGGTTGGGGGGGGGGCTGAGTGGTTCAGTCAGTTATGCACCTAATTCTTGATTTTGGCTCAGGTCATGATTTCATGGTCATGAGATTGAGACCCGTGTTGGGCTCCACGCTGGGTATGGAGCCTGTGTAAGATTCTCTCTCCCTCTCCCCTTGCCCCTTCCCCATTTGAGTGCACACATGCTCTCTCTCAAAAAGTTATTAAATGGTCAAATGATTAAAATCATCCCCTTGTATACACTCTGAATTCTCTTGCTTTTCTTATTTTGTTGCACCTGGCTAAACAATAAGCTGTGATTAAATCTAATTTTTACCTCTCTCCATGACTATACCTGCATGGTAAAACCTGGCTTGAGTAAAATACACAACCTTTGGTCTCACTTAAAATACATGACTATTAACTGTAATTGAATCCTAATGGTGTTTGGCAATCATATTGTATTTCTCTACTTCATTCATTCTTCCTTTCTCCTATAAAACTCATTATCTTCTCTCTCTTAATGCCTCCAACTACACCTCCCTAATCCTCACTCTTAGCTAATGACCTCACTACCTATTTCAATGAGAAAATACAAACCTTCATAAGAAAATTTCCACAAGCTCCCACATCACCTCACCTAGTTGCATTTGTCCCCATATTCTTTGCATTCTATCTGTGCTACTGGCTAAAACCAGTCCTTCTACTTGAGCACTAAATACTATCCTCTCTTGCCTACTCAAAGATATTGCTCCAAAAATGTCCTTTTTCTTCTCCATCATAAAAATTTCCCTCTTTACTAGATCACTCCTCATAGCTACTATTTCTCCTTTTCTAAAAAAAAAAAAAACAAAAAACTAACCAACTCCCCTCCAGTTATAACCCTCTCTCCTTCCTTCATGAAATGACATTTAATCATTTGTCATGACAGTTCTAGTTTATACTTGATTATTAATCAAATCTTGGCTTAATTATTAATGGTGCTCTTTTCAAATGTGTTCGTTTGGAGTGCAATTCATATGGTCAGCTTATGTATTTTTTAAAATTTTTCTTAAGGTTTATTTATTGTTTGAGAGAGAGAGACAGAGTGTGAGTGGGAGAGGGGCAGAAAGAGAGAGGGAGACACAGAATCCGAGGCAGGTCCAGGCTCCAAGCTGTCAGCACAGAGCCCGATGTGGGGCTTGAACTCATGAGCTGTGAGATCAGGACCTGAGCCAAAGTCACACGCTTAACAGACTGAGCCACCCAGGTGCCCCAGGTCAGCTTATGTTTTAATGTAAAACTCCTTCAAAGAGTTATCTATGCTCATTGTCTCCAATTGCTCACCTTTTATCCTCTCCTGTGCACCACTGCAAATAGGTCTTGCCTCCACCACTCTATTGTCCATATTGTTCAACCTAATTGTCAATTTTCACTCCTCATCTTTTTGACCTTTGAGCAGCATTTAACATGGCCAATCATTGTCCCCTTCTTAAACAATTTCTTCACTTGGGTTTCAGGGCACCACACTGTCCCGATTTTCCTCCTGTCACTGCTTCAGGGTCTCCTGTCCTGCTTCTTCCTCACTTCTCTGGCCTCTGGACACTGGAGTGGCAAAGAGCTCAGTCTTTAAACCTCGTCAGCTTTTTATTCCCTTCTCCTTTTACTTATTCCTTCCTTGTCATTCTACCAAGCTACTTAGGGAAGGAGCTAAAATCCATCATACCTCCCCCACAACACACACACACACACACACACACACACACACACACACACACACACACA
>NW_024412413.1:21463623-21477572 GCF_014898765.1 Herpailurus yagouaroundi | reverse complement strand
ACACACACACACACACACACACACACACACACACACACACACACACAGAAGTGTGCTCAAATAGCAGTAGATGGTTCCTAACTTTGTCTAAGGAAGAGGGTAATCTGCAGGGATTTCGTTTTGCTGAATGTGGGTGTGTGATCACAGATGAAATGTTCAGATCCAGAGAGGTCAAACACTCTGCTAGGCATTTCAGTAAATTGCTCAGGTCATAAAGCACAGACTCCTATTTCACTAACTGCATCCATTCCAATAGCAAATCCCCAATGGCTGCACCTTCAAATTATATTCAGTTTCCAACCACTTCTCACTGCTTCTGCTCTTTCAGCAGTTCTGTCCCTACTCCTTTCAGTTGATGTCACACAAAATTTCATCTTTATACACTGTGTCTCCAAAAATATTAACTAATAACTTAATGCATTAGTCTCTTAAATTATATAGATAAAAAATATGGAGTTACAAACCAAAATTACAATAATACTAGCTTTTAGGCTGTTTTTAAAAATGTATTAGTCTCTTAAATTTTATGGAAAACAAAAAATAGAGCTACACAACATTGTTACAGTAATACTAGCTTTTATCATTGTCTATGTATCTACCCACAGAGCACAAGCAGAAGAGGGGCAGAGAGAGAGAGAGAGAGAGAGAGAGAGAGAGAGAGAGAGAGAATCCGAAGCAGGCTTCAGGCTCTGAGCTATTAGCACAAAGCCCGACGCGGGGCTTTAACTCACCAACAGGGAGATCATGACCTGGGTCGAAGTCAGACACTTAACCAACTGAGTCAGCCAGGGGCCCCTGTAATGTCCTTTCATTTCAATTCTGTTTGCTTTGTTTTTAATGATGACATTCAAACAGGTAAAAGTGCTTCTGAGGATACAAACTTTGTTTAAACCTTTTGGAAACTAGTTTCTATCATGAGAAATCCATGGCCTTCGATGCAATTATTCTACTTTTGAGAATCTATAAGAAATTAATCCAACATATAGATAATTTTTGGGCACAAAAAATGTTCATTATAGAGTTATTCATAACAGTGAAATACTGGGAAAAATCCAAGTAATTAACAATGGAGCAACTGTTAAATAAACTTTAGTATATCTACTCAATGAAGTATTATATAATAATTAAAATTATAAAGAACTGAGTGACATGGGAGAAAATTTTATGATATATTAAGGAGTAAAACTATTTCATGATTACATAAATGTAAATGCCAAGTAATTTGTACAATTGAAAAATAAAATGATGAGAACATTTTAAAAATAGCACGCTCAGAAAATATACTAAGAAGGTTATTTTAGAACTAAGTGAACAATCCAAGCAATTATGCTTAAACAACAACAGCAACAACAAAGTACAAGGTTGTGATAGTTGGGATAATGACGCCCAAAGATTCACCTCCCTCCCCAGAACTTTATATTGTTTTCCATGGCAAAAGGGAGGGGCTCTGCAGACATAATTAAGGTTACAGACCTTTAAACTGAGTGACTATCCTGGATTATTCAAGTGAGCCCAAACTAATTGTAGGAGCCCTTACAAGCAGTGAACTTTCTGTAGTAGAAGCAGAATGGGGAGGTCAGGAGATGTGAAGTATGAGACGGGCCCAAGCTGCTGTCACAGAGTTTGAAGATGGAGAAAGGGTGTCTCAAGCTCATGAATGTGGGTAACTTCTAGAAGCAGAGAACAATTCTCAGATGAGAAAGATAGCCAGCAAGGAAATGGGACGGCAGCCCTAAAAGTACAAGGAACTAATCTTGGCTCACAAACTGTGCTTGGAAGCAGATTCACCCGAGACCCCAGCAAGGAATGCAGCCTTGCCGACACCATGACTTCAGCTTTGTGTGGCCCTAAGAAGTGGGCCCAGCTGAACCACACCGTTCCTAGAATTCTGACCCACTGCACTGTGAAATAATAACTCTGGTATTTTGTTATGACAGCAATAGGAAACTAACACAGAGGGTGAAATGTAGGAGAGCCTGTTTCCGATTCTGTGTCTCCCTCTCTCTCTCTGCCCCTCCCCCGTTCATGCTCTGTCTCTCTCTGTCCCAAAAATAAATAAACGTTGGAAAAAAAAAAATAGATATGTTTTGTGTTAGTAAATCCCACTGTATTCCTCGTCAGACCACGTGGTGTTAAGTATTCAGTGTTGGTGATTTGCACTGTTGATTTCCTACTCAAATCCATCTGCTTCCCACCCTTCTGGTAGGTAGAGAGCCTTTTAACCAGGTTCTCACCTTTGAGTGACCACATACTCAGGGAAGCATCCACTGGAAGTGATTAATTTTAACCAACGGTGGTTTTGACAGGAATGCGATGTATTTCAAAACAAGATATAAGGGCGCATCTGCTGAGGAATTTGGGGAGGTTTTATTTAAAAAGAAGATGAGGGAAAACACTTTTTTTATTTCCCCCTGCCTGTGGATGAAGCTGTGTAAAGAGATTTTGCTTGGAGCTTGCTGTGGTTAACTCGTAACCATGAGAGAAGTATGAAGCTAAAATGCCCTGAAATGAAGAAGACAGAAAGATGGAAAGAATTTAATCCGTGATAACATCAATGAGCATCAGTAACCACTCATCTCTACATGTATTGTTTTGTAATATGAAACATTAAACCACTTCTACTTAAAACTTTTAGGGAATCACTACCTTTAAAGTCGGTTTTCTTTAAATTGTAGACAGAGACATCCAAATTTATTTAAATGTTTTAAGAGGGACTTTAGCAAACTGGGGTACATCCAAATGACAAATAATGGTAAAGTCTTTGAACAAACTGTCTTTTGAAAAATACGAGATTATGGATGCTAAGCCTAGAAAAGAGACTTGGCAGGAGATATAATCATTTTTGTATGTGAATAAAAAATGTAGGACCAACATGTAGTACAAGGGAGATGTTCTAATTCACTAATAGGAAAAAAAAATGGCCAATTAGAACTACTTAAAACAGGAAGGTTTGTCTGGTAGAATGTTTTCTCATTAGGAATTTCAGCTGTAATTTGGTGACTCCATGTTGGAAACTCTGGATTTTTTTTTTTTTTTTAATGTTTATTTTTGAGAGAGAGAGAGAGAGAGAGAGAGCACCCACAAGCTGGGGACGGGAGGAGAGAGAGGGGAACAGAGGATCTGAAGCAGGTTTGGCACTGACAGCAGAGACCCCCATGTGGGGCTCAAACTCACGAACCGGGAGATCATGACCCAAGCCAAAGTCGGACACTCAACTGACTGAGCCATCCAGGCAACCCTCTGGACTGGTTTTGAGTGGGAGGCTGAACTAGAGGACTTCTAAATTTCCTTCCAACTCTTCTGCAATTTTATTCTTTGACTTAATGATATATTGCAATATTGACTGTACAAACAGGAAGGAAAAAATGAATATAAAACCACCAGTGTATATTATTTTTATTATTTGTGCTTCAATTTCTAAATTTGGTCACATACTAAAATGGTCTCTGGGCATACTAATGAAGCTACACAAAAAGTAGATCGAAACAAAATCAAGCTAAATCCTCCCTAACAAAACATATTTACAAGAAACTGAATTCTGAAGGCAAAAAGTGGGGGAGGAGACTAAAAGATACATGTAAAAATTGCAAAGTATTAACTGTACCCCCACTAAAATTATAGAAAAGGCTCATATACATTTACAGTATTTCTCAAATATCTGTACTAATGTAGCAAAAACCTATCACTTTTCATAAAGATATTCTTGGCCTGGGCATATTTTTATTGATATAAGAATTCTTTAAATTATGGAAATTTATAGAAATGGGATATGAAAAAGTTGCTGAACTTGCTCATTCCATATGCCTATTCAGACTCTCTTACCTTCATAACTTTTGTTTTGCACAAAAGAATCTCGTTCAATTGCAAGGGATGAAGAAAGTAAAAATAAATCAGAGTAAAGAAGGCAGCAAATGAGCACACGCACCCCAATGTTTACAGCAGCGCTATCGACAATAGCCAAAGTATGGAAAGAGCCCAAATGTCCATCGACGGACGGATGGATAAAGATGTGGTTTCTAGATACAGTGGAGTATTACTCAGCAATCAAAAAGAATGAAATCTGGCCATTTGCAACAACATGGATGGAACTAGAGTGTATTATGCTAAGCAAAATTGGCCAGAGAAAGACAAATATACGACTTCACTCATATGAGGAGTTTAAAATACAAAACAGATGAACATAAATAAGGGAAGGGAAGCAAAAATAATATAAAATCAGGGAGAGGGACAAAACATAAGAGACTCTTAAATATACAGAACAAACTGAGGATTGCTGGAGGGGCTTTGGGTGGGGGAATTGGCTAATTGGGCGAGGGGCACTGAGGAGGACACTTGTTGAGACGAACACTGGGTATTATATGTAGAGGATGAATCAATGGATTCTAGTCCTGACATCATTATTGTACTATATGCTAACTAACTTGGATATAAATTAAAAATTTTTTTTTAAATTTTTTTTTTCAACGTTTATTTATTTTTGGGACAGAGAGAGACAGAGCATGAACTGGGGAGGGGCAGAGAGAGAGGGAGACACAGAATCGGAAGCAGGCTCCAGTCTCTGAGCCATCAGCCCAGAGCCCGACGCGGGGCTCGAACTCACGGACCGCGCGATCGTGACCTGGCTGAAGTCGGACGCTTAACCGACTGCGCCACCCAGGCGCCCCAAATTAAAAACTTTTTAAAGAGCAGCAAATGATTATCATACCTGTCTGTGCTAATTATGCTAATAAGTATTATGAAGCAAATATCTTGAATTTGGACAAAATGCTAAGTAAGATGTCATATTATTGCTATACCAATAAAATGTCTCCACTAGCAGTGAATTTCCTCACTTTCCATGTTGAAATTAGAATCTTAACAGTTGTGGGCATATCATTTAGTGAAGAACTGAATTTCTGCATTTGCCAATTTTTCACATTACGTTTAAGAATTTTCATATCAGGGGCGCCTGGGTGGCTCAGTCGGTTGAGCATCTGACTCTTGATTTCAGCTCAGGCCATGATCCCAGGGTTGTAGATCAAGCCCTACATCACTCAGTGTGGAGCCTGCGTGGGATTCTGTCTCTCTCCCTCTGCCCTCTCCCCAACTTGCGCGTTCTCTCAAATCAAAATAAATAAATAAACATTAAAAAAAACAGAATTTCCATACCAATTTTTTGCTTTGGGTTTTAACGGAAGTGAATTCCTTCCCACAAATCTTTTTCAAGTGCTTTATTATTGCAATATTGTCCACCATATTCCTTACACCGTATTTGTTTACTACGGTTACTTTAAAAATTTCCTGCTCTGATTATACTATATACCTATTTTAATTGGAATGATTTTAAATATTGGGAATGATAGGCTTTGATCATACCCCTGTATTTATTTCACTCATATCCTTCAGAGATACTTCTGATCTCTATTTATTTAAGCTTTCATTCATATACCTATTTTTTATTCTCATTTATTCTTAGTGGCATTTGTGATTCAGTATTTGAGTGTTTTGTCATATCAGCCAAAACAATTCTGCCAAATGGCTGCAAGAAAAAGACTAAATCACCTCACTGTGCTCTCCTAATCTCCATCACGCTCAAGTATTTCTTCACTAATTGAGCAAATATTTTTTCATATAAACAGTGAAGAGCTAAGAGTGAGTATTGTACTTAACATTCAGTTTAGTATAACTTGTAAAGAAGGAATTGACTTTTGATAGATGACACAAGCAAATTGAAGATAAAATCTAATTTATAATAAAGTACTGCCTTTTTGTCTAAATGGTTTCAAATCTTTTAAAACCCAGTTTACCCTTCTTTTGATTTAGTGATATGTTTTCTTCTAAGAACAAAACATTATCACATGTTTTATTACACAAGTAGGAAAAAAAGACATTTCATATTTCTTAAAATTTTTCTGAGTTTCAAATTCTCAAACCTGCCAAGACTACACAATAGTGTTAGCACCATATATGCTACATTTCAATACTGTAAGAGTAACGTGAGTTTCCTCCACTCTACAAGAATTCATCAGACATCTAATATTTGGTAAAAACAATCATGCTTGCATTTTTGCTTCCTTTTACCTTTGTATTTCTCAAATAAAGGTGGCAAAAAATTAAAAAAAAAAACTTATTGAGTAGTATAATTTAATGAAGAAATGAGTGTTTTAAAAACATTATTTGTTTCTATATCCTGTGTTAGGTCTAGCTTTTAGTATTTCACATTTTTAAAAATAAACTGAAGCTTAGCTCAGAATTTACTTTTTTCACCATCTCTAGGAACAAGTGAGTACCAAAATGAGATTTCTGTACTTTAAGGAATTAGGCACTACTGATCCTGTGTACTAGTCAATTTGTCAAAAATCGAAAACTATTTCAGCCAGTACTCTTTTGGCCTTGTTTCCATTTTGTTTGGCTGACAGGACTGTCAGATCTCCACAGCCACAACACCGTATGTTACAATCAAAGCCACATGACATTCTGGCACTCTAGCAGTTTCATGAAGTGATGTGCTAATTTTCTGTTTGGTGATGGTTTGTGATAAATCAACTACAAGTTCAGAGACTAAAAATTCTGAAGAAAACACTATCGCAAATTTCTCCATTGCCCACCTTTTTCTTTCCCTAAGGACTCAAAATGTCTGTTCCTTTAAATAACTACCACTATTTACTTTCTACCAGTGTTCCATCTCTCCTCAATCCAACGTAGAGGAAAAACTTAATACCTAAAAAACACCCTTGATACCTCACATCCACTCATTTTATTCTTTCAACAGATTTATTGAGCACCTACTATGTGCCAGCCACTGTATGAGGCATAAGGAATACAAAGTTGAACATTGACAACAAAAACACAGTTCCTGTCCTCATGGGGGTTTACAGTCTAGAGGGTCTACATTAATCAAATAAATACATATAAAATTACAAAAATGTTCAACGCTAAGTAGAGGTATGTGTTCATGTGATAACAGACAACAGTGGTTCTTACTGTGTGACCGGAATTAAGGAATGCTTCCCTGAGGAAGTGATGAATAAGTGAGATCTGAAAGACAAATAAGAATTAAACTAGGCAATGCAACAGGAAGAGGTATTTCAAGACAAAGGAACACAAACAAAGGCTCCTGTGGTGGAAGAAGCACTTTAATTCCCACTCATTCCAGATACTTGAAGTGCAACGAAGTAACAAAGTAACTGAAACACGATGTACAATTATGTGCCAGCCACCGTTTTAATGGTTTGGACATTAACTCTTTTAATGCTCAGAATTATACCCTAAATAGTGGCTCTAACTTAAATATTTTTGTTTTCATCTTAAGAGCAAGAAAAAGCCATTAAAGTGGGTAAGAATAGGGATGGGGGGGTTGCCTTGATTAAAACTGCACTTCAAAAGAGAATTTTGCCTGCAGTAGAGTGAATCAGAGGAGGGCCAGAGGAGCTGTAGGAAGACCAGTCAGGAGGCAACTGCAGTAAAGCAGGCAAAAGGTGCTGATGGTGGCTAGGGAGGCGATGAGAGGTGGAGAGAAGCCGACAAATACGAGAGATGACAGGACCTGGTAAAGAGCTGACGGTGGGGGGCAGGTAGGGAGAGGAAAGTGTCTAAGAGTAGTTCAGGGTTTCCAGTTTGGGAACCAGGGTGATGGTGGTACCATTCACTGAAATAGGAAATGTCTTGAGTAGAGTGGAGATTAATAAAAACTTGTTAAAGTGGAAGTTATTATAACTCTTGTTGTGACAAATACCAAATAACTACAACAAATCCAGAAAGGAGTTTCTGGTTAATTTTTCTACATATATTTTCATGCAATCACACCTAGCCATTCTTATGTGGCTTAAATAAAAATAACATTTCATCACAATTAATGTCACAGGGTGGTCTTTTGAAATTCTAGGACAAAATGAGATAAGAAAAAAAATACAAGATACTAAGAAAATGTTTTTGATGTACATAAAATTAAAAGGCAAAACACAATTACCATTTCAGCCCATGATCACTAACATCTCTGGCTAGAGACTCAGTGCAAATAACGTAAAAGTAAAAATAAAAAATATGGCAACTTTTTTTTTCTACTTTATGGTCATTAAAAAATTCTGGTAAGTTTATCATAGGTTTACTCCTGTATTTCTCACACTGTGAAAAGGTTGGGGTTAACTTAAACAAAGGTTCTTCCACTATCTTCTAAGTAGTTTGAAAAATATACACACATCACACTTGCACAATTAAAAGTATTATATTTATCTTATAAAAAAAAACAGATAAAAGTAAGTAAATGACTCCTTTCCCTACCTCTGGCAAAATCTGTAAATTAATGACAAAGGTAAAATAAAAACATATAATTGGGATTTAAGTCAAAAGGGCAAGTTATTGATTGTGATTTCAGTCAAGTCACTTGTTCTTTTTTAAGCCACAGGGTTTGTTTGTTTGGTAAAAGTTATAAAATGTGAGTAATACCTACCTCCCAGATTTGTTGTGAGAATTACATGAGATAATGTTTTTCAAAGTGCTTTACGAATTTTAAATCTCTATAAAAATAGTACTCACTATAAATTTAAAAAGTCCAACAAAGCATATAAGAATGCTCAAATCAATATTAATTATCATCTCTACTGTTTATATGCTTCTTGAGAAGGCCAAGTAAACTAAAAAGGAAAAAGGAAAACATCCAGCTTCTGTAACACTAAACAATTACACCACAAATTTAAAACTTCTATGGAGCAAATAAGGCAGTCCTGAGAAACTGTCGGCTCTGAAGAAGTTAATGTCCCATCAGTCCTGCTTTTGTGTAAGAGACTGCTTTTGTTGAATACCTACAAATCAACAGTACTCTAAACTAAGGATATAAGCTGTATGTTTTAAATCTTTAATTAGACCTTTGCTTTTAGTCTAAGACTACTATATAGTTTTAGATTAACATGGTTTAAAGGTGATTTTTAAAATACTCTGAGGTAAAAAATTAACAATTTAATTTGTTCTTTGCTATATCCTCAGCTCCCACAACAGGCCTGTATTTTTAAATAATGTCAATGAAAATGGATGTTACAGAAGGAAAAAAAAAGGCCAGTATTGTTTTCAGTGAAATCTAAATCACTCCAACACTTAATGTAAATGAAACATGTATTTTCCTCCAAGTATTCCGATATAGGGATGGCTATGGAAGTCATGCCAAACAAGCAAAGCACCATAAGTGTTGTAATGTCATTTAAAATCTTCAAGTATCTTAAAGAAAGAGTACTCTGAGCTGTTTCATGTTATAGCTTGGATATATTTATGTTTAAGAATGTGAATTTTAAAATAGACCCTACTTAGTTTAATTCTATCAGAAATATATTTTAAATCTTTAAAAACATCTGTTTCTTAAACACTCATAAACTTTTATAATGCATGATTTTCTCTCTCATGTTGGTTTCAATCTTAACAATCCCTAGAAAATAGAATTCAAAATGTACCATTATTCTTATTATAGAAGATAATATTTATATCACAGAGACCTTTAATCAAAACTAGCTTTATAAATACAATATGTGTAAACATCTACCTAATATGTTACTACAAGAATGGTATGAAATTTTATGTATATGAAAAGAAAATTCTCTGCAAACATTCCCCTCCTTAAATAGAGAAAAGATAAAGGTAAAGAAATAATATAAATAGTATTAATTAAAATTCTTGTAGTTACAAATGCTACCAAATGTAGGGATAGTTAAATTACTCTTTTACTTCTAACATAAACTGTTTAAGGAATGTACAAGTAATGCTTTCTAAATCAGTTGGCCATATACTGTAATGCTTTGCTTTTTTACAGTTTGTGCTTTTTATTTTTACATTTGTACGATCTTTTAGTTGAAAATTATAGCTTTAACTTATACAGTTTATTAATCATTTTAAATGATTTGTTTTTCACATTTTCAAATTACTTTGTAAGTTCAGTAGGGTGATGATTTTCCAGAATTTTCAAACCCAGTCAATATAATTTATTAACTTGATTGGACTTTTCCACAGTAATTAAATAATTATAGATTTTAAGTACATAATTTTAGTATATGTGCTGCCGAAGCGAGCACATTAAGTACATAATTTTAATAACATTTAAAAGGTAAGCCTCCTTTTAATTACACTAGCCCTAAAAGCATTTGAATCTTTGTAAATAAATTATTAACAAATAGTGATAAATAAAACCAGCAATCTGTGGGAACACAATAGCTTTCCAATTTTCTTTTTAAAAAGTGCCTATAATGTGATATCAAAATTAGGAAATGACACCTTCTTTCCATTAGGCATGTAATTATTTTACAGTATGTGCTGACTTCCCCCTATCATACCAGTTTAAAAGAGGGTTAAACCCAAAAACACAAAACAACCAAAAGATTGTAATGCCCGTACCTAATACTTTCTAAACTGGCTTTGGAACAGTCACCACTTCATCACATTCTACTTCATTTTATTGTCATTTCATGAAAAGGAAAGTCTTCTGCTATTGGTAACATAACATTATAAATACAACCTCCCTACTCCACAGCTATTAATTTTAATTTTTGATTGCCATTCCTGTTATTCAACTGTCATCTTCTTTATATGATGAAGAAGAGCATCTTTTTCCAAGTGAGCCTCTGCAAGAGCCATTTTAGCTTTGGCCAATTCCTGTTTAAGAAATTCATTCTCTTCCATGAGCTGAAATGATAAATTTGGGAAGTAAGAGAATTTAATCATTTTCAGAATATACAGACTATTTACACAGTATCTAAAGGTGTGACACTTGGGATAGTAAAAACACCCAGTGCTGGTGAGAGTGGACTTAAGATGAAGCACTTTATAAATCTAATAGTGATTTTGTTTAATTTCAAATCCCCTCGACCTCTCTGTGGTTTTACACACTGCTGACCTTGCTCTTCCTTCCTAAGCCTCTCTCTTTTACCTTTTATGCCTCAGTTCTTTCATGTTTATCTCTGCTCACCCACAGGCTTTTCTTCCTTTCCTCTGCTGTTTAAGAACCCTTAAATGTTACTACTCTGTTAGATTCTGTAATTGGTCATCTTATAACTTGAGTCACTCACTCTCTTAGATGATCTCATCTATTCCTATGGGTCTATCACATAACTTGATCTAGCACGAAACTTTGTCTTGAGCCACAGGCCCATATTCTGAATATCTCATTAAACATTTCATCCAGATGGCCAATAGGTCTCCCCTCCCACATTAAGACTCAGTTGAAGTACTTTTTCCTCTTCGAACTATTCCCTAACCCCTAACTATGAAGATTTAATGATAAAACTCAGTAAGACCTTTCTCTCCTCCAAAACACATTTACACAGATACATTAATATATACATGTTTAATTTCAAAAAGTTCTCAAGACTTCTTTGGGTCCAGCTTAAGAATTCCTGCCTTAAACCAAGTTGGGTATTCCCTATATTTCTCCAATCTCCAGCATTGCACTTGCATTGCAGTATGTTATGACCATCAATTACACACTTCTATCTTTCCCACTAGACTTCAAGTTTCTTGATGGGGATGATATATTGTTCAATTTTCTATTGCTAGCTCAAAGGTGACATCGAAAAAATTCTGGTGAACAGATAAGTGAACTCATTCTTTGGTTCTAGCATAGAGAATTAAAATTCTGCTGGATATTTTATTTATAATAACAAAAATAAGAAGCAACTCAAATGTTAACAAATATTAAGAGGAAGAATTAGAAGTGATAGCACGGGGTACCTGGGTGGCTCAGTTGGTTGAGCATCCAACTCCTGACTTTGGCTCAGGTCATGATCTCACAGTTTCATGAGTTCGAGCCAGCCCATGTCAGGCTCTGTGCACAGAGCCTGCTTGAGATTCTCCCTCTCTCTCTGCCCCTCCCCTGCTTGCACTTTTTCTGTCTCTCTCAAAATAAATAAATAAACTTAAAAAAAAGTGATAGTACATTCACATCCATATTACTCTGCCATTAAAATAAATATGAAGCATATGTAGCAATATGGAAAAATATTTGTTAAACCATGTTAAGTAAAAAATATATATAGTATATACATTAGAATAATAATTATTTTGAAAAATTATGGAAAAGAGCCTGAGAGGAAAATTTTTAAAATATATATTGATAGCACTACAGACAGTTAGAATGCATTAAAGTTGTTTAAAAATATTTTTCCAATGTTCTGAAATATTATAATACTTTCACAAACTTAAAATTAAGACATCAAAAAGAACCTATCCTCCAGGATTCTTTTCTAGATTCCAGGAACTGGTACTCTCCCACATTTACTCCTCTACCTTCTCATTAGACTACAACCTTTGTGAAGGCTGGGAATGTTCCAATCTTGCTCAACACTATATCCATGGCATCTAACACAGTGCCTGGGCACATAATAAGCACTCAATAAACATTATTTAAATGAATAAATGAATAATGTTTTGACTTTTTAGTATCTAGTATTTGTTTCAATTGCCCAAATTGAATGAGAATAAATTAGTTTTCCTATTACCTGTTCCCTAGTAAAATCAAAGGAGCACCCAGGAAAGTTAACCAACTGAGAAGGCCAAGGAACCTCTGGACTTGTCTGAGTGGCTTGAGTGATGCTGTGCTGTTCCTTCACATCATACTCTTCACTGGTAAGCAGGACTGAGTCACTTTTGACTTTGTTTTTCAAATCATTTCCAGTGTTAAGCATCTGAGAATCTGATCGGACAAATAAAATGCTCAGGTAACATTGCAAAATATGTGATATATATTAAGTTCTATTGTGAAAAATTAATTTTAGGAAATACATCTCTATTAGTATGAAAACATTATAATTAAATAGAAACACAAGTTAAGTCAATAAAGCCAAAAGCTCGTTCACTGAAAAGGTGAACAAAATCAACAAAAGTCTAGTTACACTGACAAAAAAAAAAAAAAAGAAAGAAAGAAATTACTAGAATCCGAAATTAAGAAGGTGACATTACTATCAACCTTACATAAATAAAAATTAAAAGGAATACTATGAACAACTATACACCAATAAATTAGATTAACCTACATGAAACAGAATAATTCCCCAAAACCCAAAATACTAACATAGACTTAAAGAAGAAATAGACAATGCAAATACACATATAGCAGGTAAAGAGTCTGATCAAGAATCAAAAAACCTACCCACAAATAAAAAGCCCAGGCCCATATGGCTTCAATGGTGAATTATATCAAACATGGAAAGATTTAACTACAAATCTTTACAAACTCTTTCAAAAATTGAGGAGCATTTCTCAATTCATTATATAAAGCCAGACAAAGAAACCACATGAAAACTACAATGAATATGCTTATATAAATATGAAAATAAAAATCTTCAACAAAACATTAGTAAACTGAACCTCATACTATGTATAAATAATTATACACCATGACCAAGTGCGATTTATCCCAGGAATGCAAGGTTAATTTAATATCCGAAAATCAATTAATGTAATACATCACATCAATATAACAAAAGCCACATGATCATCTCAATAGATGAAGAAAACATCTGAAAAAATCAACACTTCCATGAAAAAAATACTCTGCAGACTAGGAACAAAAGGAAACTTCCTCAATTTGATAAAGGGCATCTATTGAGTTAATATCATACTTAATGGTAAGAGACCAGACATTTTCCCCCTAAGATCAGGAATAAGACAGGATATTTGTTCTCACCACTTTCACTCAACATTATCCTAGAGGTTCTAGCCAATACAATTAGGCAAACAAACAAACAAACAAAAAAGTAAAAGGAATCCAGATTAGAAAGGAAAAAAATAGGGCACCTGTGTGGCTCAGTCAGTTAAGTGTCTGAGTCTTGATTTCAGCTCACGTCATAATCTCACAGTTGTGAGACTGAGCTGGGCATGGAGCCATTCTAAGATTCCCAATCTCCCTTGCCCCCTCCCCTGTTTGTGTGCACACATGCACTCTCCTTTGGGGGGGGGGGGGGGAAAAAAAAAAAAAAAAAAAAAAAAAAAAAAAA
>NW_024412413.1:21457376-21463523 GCF_014898765.1 Herpailurus yagouaroundi | reverse complement strand
AGGAAGGAAGGAAGGAAGGAAGGAAGGAAGGAAGGAAGGAAGGAAGGGGAATAAACTATCTCTATTCACAGATGACATGATCTTATATATAGAAAAAAACCCTAAAGAATCCACTAAAACACTCTTAGAACTAATGAATAATCTCAGCAAGGTTGAAGAAAGAAAGAAAGAAAGAAAGAAAGAAAGAAAGAAAGAAAGAAAGAAAGAAAGAAAGAGGAAGGAAGGAAGGAAGGAAGGAAGGAAGGAAGGAAGGAAGGAAGGAAGGAAGGAAGAAAAGGGAACAAACTATCTCTATTCACAGATGACATGATCTTGTATATAGGAAAAAACCCTAAAGAATCCACTAAAACACTTAGAACTAATGAATGATCTCAGCAATGTTGCAGGATATAAGGTCAGTATACAAAAATCAGTTGTTATTCTAAACACTTGTAATGAACAATCACAACTAAAATGAAAACAATTCTATTTAAAATGTCACCAAAAAAATAAAATACTTAAAAATATATTTAACAAAAAATATGCAAAACTTATGCTCAGAAAATTCTAAGCTTTCAGTAATCTCTTTGACATCAGCTGTAGCAACAATTTTCTAGATAGGTCTCCTTAGGCAAGGTAAATAAAAGTAAAAATAAACTATTGGGACTATATCAAAATATAAAGTTTCTGTACAGCAAAGGAAATAATCAACAAAACTAAAAGGCAACCTATTGAATGGGAGAAGTTATTTGCAAATGACATATCTGATAAAGGGTTAGTATCCAAAATCTATAAAGAACTGATACAACTGATTACCCACCCCCCAAAACACAAATAACCCAATTAAAAATAAAAAAAAAAATCCAATTAAAAAATCCATAAAAATCCAGACATTTCTCCAAAGAAAACATCCAGATGGCCTGTTCAAAAGACACATGAAAAGATGCCCAACATCATTCATTCATTAATATCTGGGAAATGCAAATCAAAACTACAATGAGACATCATCTCACACCTGTCAGAATGGCTAAAATCAAACAAAGAAGAAACAACCAGTGTTGGCAAGGATGTGGAGAAAAAGTAACCCTTACACACTATTGGTGGAGATGCAAACCAGTGCAACCACTGTAAAAAACAGTATGGAAATTCCTCAGAAAGTTAAAAATAGGACTACCCTATGACCTAGTAATTGCACTACTGGGTATTTACCCCCCCCAAAATACAAAAACACTAATCTGAAGGGATACATACACCCCTACATTTATTGCGGCATCATTTACAATAGCCAAACTATGGAAGCAGCCCATGTGTCATGGATAAATGAGTGAATAAAGTAAGATGTATACATACATGGAATATTATGAGCCATCAAAAAGAATGAAATCTTGCCATTTGCAGCAACACGGATGAGGAAGAGAATGTAATTGCTAAGCAAAATAAGTCAGAGAAAGACAAATACCATATGATCTCACCCACATGTGGAATTTACAAAAACAAATGAGCAAAGAAAAAAGAGAGAGAGACAAACCAAGAAAAAGACTCCTAACTATAGGGAACAAACTGATGGTTACCAGAGGATGGTTGGGGGGAGGGGAGCGGGAAGGAGATGTAATAGGTGAAATAGGTGATGGGGATTAAAGAGTACACTTATCATGATGAATAAACAAACAAACCCAAAACTACAACGGTAAACCACTTCATACTCACTAAGATGCCTATAATAAAAAAGTCAGGTATTAATGAGTATTGGCAAACAAGTGAAGTTGGAACTCTTATACGCTGCTACTGGTAAATATGTAGAATGGTGCAACCACTATGGATAACAGTCTGGCAGTTCCTCAAATGGTTAAAAACAGTTACATGTCCCAATAATTCTATCCTTAAAATGTATACCTAGAAGAAAAACTTATACATACATGTTTATAGCAGTATAATTCATAATAGCCCAAAAGTAGAAACAATCCAAATGTCCATCATGCAATGGATGGATAAACAATATTTAGTAAATCCATATAATAAATATTATTTGGCCTTACAAAGGGATGGAGTACTAATATATGGAACGACATTAATGAACTTTGAAAATATCTAGCGAAAGAAGTTAGTAATAAAAGGCCATAATACTACATGATTTCACTTATATGAAATGTCCAGAATAGATAGGTAAATCTACAGAGACAAAAAGTAAATCAGTGGTTGTCTAGGGGTGGAGGAGGAACGGGGAGAGACTGCACCATTTGTGAACATATTAAATATGACTGAATTGTATACTTAAATTGGGTGAATGGTATGGTATGTAAATTATATCTCAAAAATGTTTTTATTAAAAATTAATTTTTAATAAAAAAATTAGGTAGGAAGTATCTATGTCAACATTTTTTCTTCCTTTTTGGATCATATATAGTCAGAGCACTTTAGGTTGCATGTGAACTGAAGCCCAAATCAAAACTTGCTTTTAAAAAAGAAAATGTACCTAAAACTTATATAACATTGTGAGTCAACCATACTTCAATAAAAAAATAATAAAATTTTTTGTAATAAAAAAGGAAATGTATTTGACTCTACCAGGGAGTCCAAATGATGGTGCTTCAGTCCATTACTGATAGTGGATATTGGGTTCATATGATGTCTTCAGGAGTGTCATTTTAGGAACCTGATTTTATATTTCTAAAGTCCATTTTTCTTTTCCTTTGTGTTGAACCAGTCATATGATGGCAAAGGTGGTCTCTAATGACCCCAAGCAAGTTTTACAGCCTGTGACCCTTTCTCTCTTAGTGTCCTTATCAATTCACAAAACCTCAATACTTGGATCATAGTCAACTCATGTACCAGTCACTGTGTCCCAAAGGCTGTTTTTTTTTTTTTTTTTTTTTTTGAGTGAGAGTGTGTGCACACATGCACAAGTGTAAGTGGGGGAGGGGCAGAGGGAGAGGGAGAGAGCCTCAAGCAGGCTCCATGCCCAACGCAGAGCTGGATTTCAAGATCATGGGATCGGGACCTGAGTCAAAGACTCTTAACTGACTGAGCCACCCAGCCCCCCCATCCAAAGGTGGTAGTCTTTTGATTGGTCAAGCTGGGACCTATTCCCACTTTTGTGATAGGGTCACATGATTGTCAGGTCCACCAAAATAACATGAAATGAGAGAACGGCAGTTTGCCAAATCAAATTGTATTGAGTGGACTAAGGAGTAATATCTGCTCAATATAATTTTCCCCTTAAAAAGATTCCAAGAAGAAATAATTGCCAAATTATTCTCCATGATGATTCCATCAATTTTACCCCTACTCTCCTCTATATATAAATGGAATAGTTCTATTTACATGGTTAAATGACATCAAGTTGAGTTTTGGTCCGTTCTATGCTTCATTTTATTATAGTGGTCCCAAATCAGAAACTACTTTTTATAATAATGGCTTGCATCAGTTATGTTTTTAGTAATATAACTAGAAAAAAACTACAAAAACTGTTGTGTTGGTTCAGACTTGCATACCACTCAGCTTGGTACTGACTGTAAGAGAAACTTACAGAAACTGTAAGAAAATACTATGCCACAGGAAAGCCAAGTTCTATACTCTCTAATAACACCTCTACTTGATTAGCAACTTATACTTTCATTTTCAGACTTTAAAAGGAGCAAAACTTCTTTTAAATGAAACTTGTCACAGAATGCTAATATAGACTAAAAATAAGAGCTGAGTTACACTGACTATAGTTAGGATAATAGAGGACCCAGGACTTCCTCTATTTAGCTTCTATCTCCCTTCTCATGGGATCCTAAGAATAATGAAAAAACACTGACTAAACAATTCTGAAATCCATTCATTTCAATCATTGGGAGATGGATGAGGAGAAAAAAGGGGAGGAGACAGAAGGGAAGAGAAAGACATATGGGGAGAGGGAAAGAAGGAATGAGGCAGAGAAGGAGGGAGAAGAAAGATGGAGAATGGAAGAGTGGGGAGGATGGGAGGAGAGGAAGAGCCATGTACAGGGTAAGGGGAGATGAAGAGGGAGAGGTAAGTAAGGAGGAGGAGGTAGGAAGTGAAAAGGAAGAAATAAAAAGGAAGAGAATGGGAGGGAAGGGGCAGGAGGAAGAAGGTAAAAAGATGAGAGGGAATGGGAAGAGAGAGAACCTGTGAATGATAGAGGTGATTGGAATCTGTTAGAGTAGAAAGATCTGTTTCCTTTTATACACTTTAAAGAGCTTCTTTCAAGTTTTTTGGACAAATTATGATGAAAAAATCCATGCCTCTCATGGATGAAATGGGCAGCTTCTTACAGTAACATACTTTTTCCCTTAGCACAGGCTCTTTCAACTTGAAGAAGCCACTCGATGTGTCTAAACTTACATTTCTTCATTTGCAAAATGGAGGTGATAAGAATACTTGCCTTAATTATCTCAAAGGGTTCTGGTAAGAATTAGTTGATATTTAATGTAAAATAACTTTATAAATTGGCAAGCATTACCCAAATATTAATTATCAGTACTACAGAAGGTATTGAAAAATTTCTGACTTTAAATATAGACTTTACTAGTTATTTGTTTATTCCAATAAGAAATTTCTATTCATTTTTCTTCTCTGGTCATACAGACTCTTCAGAGTATAGGCTTTACACCAACCACTAGGTTTCATTACTAAAAAAAATCTTCCCACATTCCCAGTTAGGAACCATTACAGCAATGATTCTAGGAGTGTGTATGGAAGAGCTGCTTATCACAGACCTTTAAATATACATTGCCCCTCCCCCATTACGTTCTGATATAATCTATTGGGAGGTAGTCCCTCCATCACAATCGTTTGGGTTGAGAATCAATGCCACAATAGCCATTGCTCCAGATAGGAGACTGTTTTGATACTTTGATGCCTTAAATTTGATGCTTCTGAGTTTAGATATTTTTAAAAATCTAGCATATGCCTTTTCCTCTAATATGCCCTCACTACCTAAAGTGCTCTGCTGAGAAGACCCAATTAAATATCATTTTAAAGACAAGAAAAAATATATTCTTAAAATGTAGTACATTTAATAAGGATCAGCTTCTAGTTTTCCCAGATGTAAGAAATTAAGTGCATAATATGTGAGACATGCCTTAATGAGAAAATAAAAATAGTTATTACCTTGCTTTCATTAGGGTAGACTAGTAACTAAGACGTGATTTTTTTTTTTTTTTTGAAATTCACACAACTTTAAAGACAAATGCAAACAGAATTTCCATATTGAACCAATCTTCATGCATATACCTTTGCCTGACCGGTGATTTACTTTGGCCTTTAGCTACTGCATTAAAATACAGCTCACAGGGTGCCTGGGTTACTTAGTCCCATGAGCATCGGACCCTTGATTTTGGCTCAGGACAGGATCTCACGATTCCAAATGTTGCAAAGACCTCCCTGAATGGGATTTTCTCACGCCTCTCTCTGCCCCTCCCCCACTCATGCTCCCTCTCTCTCTCAAAATAAATAAAAATCTAAAAAAATTAATAAAATACAGTTCACAATTGGTAAAATATATACGTACCTAACTGTAAAATACAGATAAGAAATGTTGGGGAGAACACTCAAGGAGGAGAAATTTCCAAGCACCTTGGTTTTTTTTTATGTTTAAATTTTTTTATTTTTTTTAAGCCAACTCTACACCCATCATGGTGCTTGAACTCACAACCCTGAGATCAGGAGCCATAAAGCCCCTGGATTTTTAAATTAGTTTTTTACTCATTTTAATGTTTAATTCTATTTCTCTAATATGTGTATGCAAGTGGATTTTTTCAGATATTACAAACCTCTCATTTAAAAACAATATTGCTTTTGTCTTCTTTAGCAAAGAGTACTTACTTGGTAAGTTAGGTTCTGCATTTAGGGAATGTGAGAAATGCCAGGAATCAATCTTGAATGATAGCATTTTAGAGTGGGGAAGCATTAAAAATAATCTAATCTCACTTCATTGCCAATAATTCCCCAAGAATTACTTTAAGGATGTTTTAAAATTTATCAAGCATAAATATTTTATTTTCTGCTATACTTTTGTGTTAATGACAAACCTTATTTCACTGAAATGAGAGAAGCAGTCTGCATGAACTGTAAGGTTTGGAATCAGGTGCTCTTTTTTTTTTTTTTTTTTAATTTATATATGAAATTTATTGTCAAATTGGTTTCCATACAACACCCAGTGCT
>NW_024412413.1:21428844-21452376 GCF_014898765.1 Herpailurus yagouaroundi | reverse complement strand
TTTTTTTTTTTTTTTTTTTTTTTTTTTTACTGTTTATTTATTTTGAGAGAGAGAGACAGCAAGAACAGGGAAGAAGGATCCCCAAAACTGCAAGATCATGACCTGAGCCAAAAGCAAGAACCAGATGCTTAACCGACTGAGCCACCCAGGCACCTCAGTATGGTTATAGTATCTTAATATGGTACGATTACAAATAGGGTTGCTTTATATTTTTCAGTTATGTTGTTAGATAGATAAAAGTTTAGATAAAAGAAGTTTAGATAAAAGTTAGATAGATAGACTTGTGTTTTGGGAGGTCTTTTATCAATGAAATCTTTCTTTGGGGTCAAAAAATTTAACAGCCACTTCACCAAAGAAGATAAACAGATGGCAAATGGCATATGAAAACATACTCTGCATCATATGTCATCAAGGAAATGCAAATTAAAACAACTTATGACTAAACAGTGATTTAGAATGGTCAAAATCCAGAACAGACAATAAATGCAAGGAAGGATGTGGAGCAGCAGGAACTCTCATTCACTGCTGGTGAGAAATGGTACAACCACTTTCTTATAAAATAAACCATATATTTACCGTAAGACCCAGCAATCATGTTCCTTGGTATTTACTCAAAGGAGCTGAAAAATTATGTCCACACAAAAGCCTGCGCATGGATGTTTTGTGATAGTTTTTTTATTTATAACTACCAAAAAGTGGAAGAAACCACAATGTCCCTCAGTAGGTGAATGGATAAATAAACTGTGGTACATACAATGTAATATTATTCAGCTCTAAAAAGAAATCAGCTATTAAACCTTGGTGGGGGGGGGGGGGGCACAAACAGAGAGGAATCTTTAATGTATATTACTAAATGAAAAAGACCAATCTAGTAAGACTACATACTATATGATTCCAACTACATGACATTCTGGAAAAGGTAAAACTATGGAGACAATAATAAGATTGGGGCTGCAGTGGGGAGGGAGGATAAACAGAGTACAGAGGATTTTTAGGGCAGCAAGACTGCTCTGTAAGTTATTACTAAACTGATGGATATATGTCATTATATGTTTGCCCAAACATACAGAATGTATGACACCAAGAATAACCCTAATGTAAACTATGGGCTTTGAGTGATAATGATGTGTCAATGTAGGTTCATCAACTGTAACAAAAGTATCACTCAGGTGGAAGATGTTTGTGACAGGAGAGGCTATGAGGTTATGCACCTGTGGTAGCAGTGGGTATATGGGAAATTTCTGTGCCTCTGCTCAATTTTGCTGTAAACCTAAAAATGCTCTAAAACTCTTTTAAAAAACTGTCCCATTTCCCACTGTTAGTTTTAAATTTAATGGTATCTCTCATTTCCTTTTTGTTAGCTTTTGTCTGGTATATATTTTTGTTCCATCACATATTTTCAGTGTCTCTGTGTCATTTTATTTTGAAGGAATATTTTTGAAATTTGAAGGAATATGTCCTGCCGCACATACCTTGATTTTTCCCCTAACACTATCTTAGTGCCTCTGCCTTTTAACAAGGGAATTTAAACAATTCATATTTACCACAATGACTTAACTGTTATATTCTAATTTAATGTTTTCTATTTATCATGCTTCCTTTTTATTCCATTTTTAATTTTTTACCTTTTGTTAGATTAATTGGATATTGTCATCCAAGTTTCTCCTCAGTCCTAATGGTTTAAAGATTATTATCTTTAGTAATCTAAGGTTATATATACAATATTAGCACATATTATTTAAACACACATTGTTCTATCAAAGTCTAGTGTAACTGCCCTCTTAAAAGGACAAAAAAAACAAAAACAAGACAAAAACTTAAGCACAATTTTATTAACCTATTTCCCTTCCTTTTCCCCCCAGTGCAACCTCTCATACAAACATCATATAGAATTTTAGTTACACATTAAAAACAATTTTCCTTATAGAAATGAACAAAAATTTAGGTTTAACACCAAGTTTTACTAGTTTCTTATTACTGTTCCTTACTAATTTTTCATTTTAATTAATTCTATTAAAAAAAGCTGTTCTTATTTTTGCCTTTACTTTTTAAAATTTTTATATTTAAATATTTATTTAAGTAATCTCTACATCCAACATGGGGTTTGAACTTACAACCCGAGATCAAGGGTTACATGCTCCTCCAACTGAGTCAGCCAGGCACCCCCTTATTTTTGCCTTTAAAATAAAAGTTAAGGTTTGGGGCACCTAGGTGGCTCAGTAGGTTGAGTGTCTGACCTCGGCTCAGGTCATGATTTCGCAATTCGTGAGTTCAAGCCCCGCGCTGGGCTGTTCTGACAGGTCAGGGCCTAGAGCCTGCTTCCAATTCTGTGTCTCCCTCTCTTTCTGCCCCTTGCCTGCCCATTCTCATTCTCTCATTCATTCTCTCTCTCTCTCTCTCTCTCTCTCTCCTTCCCTCCCTCCCTCCACTCTCAAAAATAAACAGTAAAAAAGTTAAAAGTTAAGGTTCAAATTATTGTCCCACAGAATTTTGAAGATATTACTTAACTATCTTTTAGCATCCAATGTTGCCAATGGAGAGTATGATGCAAATAAACCTGATTTTCATCCTTTTGCTTTTCTCTCTAAAAGAGTTTAAGACTTTTCTCTTTGTCTTCAGTATTACGAAATGTCACCAATATGTCTAGGTAAGATTTGTCTTTCACTCACTTTGCTCGGCATTTAGTTGGCTCTATCAACTTGAAGGCTTGTTTCTTCCTTCAAATTTGAGACATTTCATTACTTTTTAAATTATGTTTCCTAATTCCTTTTTTCCTGTTCTGTCTTTCTGGAACTCTCTTTAGATACATGCTCTCCTTCGTGTATGTGTGGCCACCTGAACACCACTGGTCAAAAGAAATGTGTTTCTCCTACCCGATGCCCTCCCACCCTATGAATATACCTCAACATCTTTAAATATTTCTTTCCCCTAGACTTCTTTCCCTATTCCCATGGCCCAGATACCCCCTGCACAATGAACTGCGCTTTGCTAGAGCTACAGCTCCTTGCAGCTCCTTTGCCGCTCTATTTTTCTTTCACTCTTTCCCTATTGTGTGTCTTTCTTAATGGTTATCTCAATGATTTTACCATACTTTTTAAACTTGTTTTTCCTCCCCTCTCCCTTTTTTAGAATACCCTTTGTTCAGTCTTTGCTATCTGTGCTATACAAAATAGCAGCCATTTAGCAACACATGGCTATTAAAATTTAAATTGATTAAATATAAATAAAATTAAAATTCACTTCCTTAATTGCACTAGCCACATTTCAAGTGCTCAATAGCCACTTCATTATAGATTATAGAACATTTCCATAAGCAGGAAGTTATACTGCACATTGTTGTCATAGACATATTCAACTTGAGCTGTGTCCAGTGTTTTTAAGCTGTCTTTATTCACCCAGACATCACAAAAGTATGTTTTTTGAATATCTACTAGGCAAGACAGTATTTTAGGAGATAGGGATAGCAATGTATCAAATGAATTCCTGCACTCATGTAACTTACATGCTACTCAACAAATAAGAAAGAATATAGTATATCAAAAGGTTCTAAATGTTCACTGAGATCAGTAAGGAGGGCTAGGGAGAAAAGGAGTGACAGGGATGGGAGAAGGATAGATGGACAGAAATCTCTAAAAGGGGGGATGTGACCAGAGACCTGCGAAAAGTAATGAACTGAGGCATGGGGATATCTGAGGTAAGAGAGTTCCAGGCAAAAGTACTGCCAAGTACAAACGCCCTGAGACAGGAGTCAGACTAACAGGAATGAATGGTGCAGAGGGGGAAAACAGCAGGGGTAACAATGGAGAAAAGCAAAGAACAGGATCATGTTGGATTTCGAAAGCCACTGGAAGGACCTCAGTAATTTTAATTGGATTGCAAAAGGAAGCCAGTGGAGGGTCTTTAGTTGAGAAGTTATTTGATACAAATTAAATTTTAACAATGGTACTCTGGTTGGTGGGTTGGTAATAGTGCAGGCAAACAAAGGCAAAAGAAGAAATACAACTTAGGAATTAACCAGAATAATTCAAGCAGATTTGGAAGTGCTAGTGTTATAGATGGTAGGAAAAGGTCCAATTCTGGTTGTTTCTTAAAGCTGGTGGTTTTAGGGAGGCTATTGTTTTTATTTCAAAGATAAGACTTTTAATTTTCAAAGATTTTTAACCGATTATTTTCCATAAGAGCTTGTTCTTATTCTAGGAGTTCAAAATCCTATCACGTGTTTATAAAAGTCTCTACTTTTCTTTGGCATTAACTGTATTATTCATTTATTTCTTGCCTCTTAATTGGTTTTTGAAATAGGCATTTTGTCATTTATTTCACCCATCCAACATTAGAATTCCTTTCTTAATGTGAAGAATTTCATTGGGGGAGTAAAATTTGCTTCCTTCAATAAATGTTGGAAAAGACTACTGAAACTTCCCGATTCCTTTCCATGAGTGTGACACAGATGTTGCCTCAAATTGTACTCACCTTAGATTTCCCTCAGATACTAAAGAAGGGAAGGGAGAGAACTTTCTCTTTCTGGGGGCAACAGCGGTGACAGTAGGGGCAAGGTCAAGTACCTAAGAATAAAAGTTCAAACAGGGCTGACTGCAGAAGTTGCCGTAAGGATGAATACACAGACCAATAATGACAGTAGTGCAAAATGAAAAATCAAGTGTCCAATGTCAGGCAGTAGTGTGTCCCATCACACTAGATTACAATGTAGTGTGGTTTGGGGGTATGGATCTGACAGGTAAATCTTGAGCCTGGTTCCCCAGATCGCCCATGATTCTAAAACATATATATTTAAGAGCTTTGTTAAATGATTCACATGTCCCATTTACCCATTTAAAGTGTGTGGTCCAGGGGAGCCTGGGTGGCTGAGTTGGTTAAGCATCTGACTTCAGCTCAGGTCATGATCTCGTGGTTCATGGGTTCGAGCCCCATGTTGGGCTCTGTGCTGATAGCTCGGAGCCTGGAGCCTGCTTTGGATTCTGTGTCTCCCTCTCTCTCTGCCCCTCCCCTCTTGCACTCTGTCTCTCTCTCTCTCTCTCTCAAAGGTAAACATTACAAAATTAAAAAAAAAAATTAATGAAGTGCGTGGTCCATAGGTTTTTAGTACGCTCTCCAATGGTACAACCATCACCACAATCACTTTTAGAACATTTTCATCACCCTGAAATTCCACTGTACCTATTAGCAGTCTCTCCCCATTTCCTTCCAATCCTGCCTCCAGCCCTAGGTACCCACTAATTTACTTTGTCTTTACAGATCTGCCTTTCCTGGAAATTTCATGTAAATGAAATCATACAGTATGTGGTCTTTCATAACTGGCCTCTTTCATTTAGCATAACATTTTCAAAGCTTCCCTGCTGTGACATGTATTAGTGCTTCATTCTTTTTATTGCTGAATAATAATCCATTGTATGAATATATCACAGTTTCCTTGTCCACTCATACCATGATGACATTTGGGTTGTTTCCACTTCTGGGCTATTATGAATATTGTTCTTGTCAACATCAACATTTGTGTACAAGTTTTTGAGTGGACCTCTGTTTTTACTTCTCTTGAGTGGAACTTCTGGGTCATAAGTAATTCTGTTTAACTTTCAGAGTTACTGCCAAATTGTTTCTCAAGCACCCACACCATTTTACAAGCCCAGCTATGTAGGAGGGTTCCAATTTCTGCACATCCTCCCACCACTTGTTATCATCTGTCTTTTTGATTAGTCACCTTAGTAAGTCTGAAGTGTTATCTCATTGTGGTTTTGATTTACATTTCCATAATGGCTAATGACGTCAAGCATATTTTCATGTGCTCATTGGCCATTTTTATATCTTCATCAGAGAAGTATCTGTTCAAATCTTTGCCTATTTTTAAATTGGGTTATGTATCTTTTTTAGTTTTGAGTTCTTTATATAGCCGGGATACCAGCCCCTTACCAAATAAATGACTTATGAATATTTCTTCCATCCTGTGGGCTGTCTTTTTACTTTGCTGACAGTATCATTTGAGGCATAAAAGTTTTAAATTTTCATGAAGGCCAATTCATCTACATTTTTCTTTTGTCATTTACACTTTTGGTGTGGTATCTGAGAAGGCTTCTTAACCCAGGGTCATTAAGATTCATTCCTATATTTTCTTTTAAAGAGTTTCAACATAGTTTTACCTCTTACTTTAAACTCTGACCCATGAAGAGTACATTTTTGTGGATGATACAGGGAAGAGGTCTAGGCTCCTTCTTGTGGTATGTTTCAGCACCATTTGTAGAAAAGGCTAGTCTTTCCCACATTGAATGGTCTTGGCACCATTGTCAAAACTCAGTTCATCATAAATGTAAGAGTTTATTTCTGGTCTCTTAATTCTATTCCATTCCAATAATCTTTGTTAAACTCCTTCTCTACTCAATTAGCTAGAGAATATTTCTTGCTTACAATCATGACTACTGCCTATTTACAATCAATCAAATGTTTGAGAATTCTTGGGTGTTTGCTTATCCCATTTTCTTGACTATGGATGTTGTTTCTATGTGCCATAGCTGACATCCAGTGATGGAGTGGAGGGAAGGGAGAGATACCAAGTTCATCAACTGGGTATAAAATCATTCCCTTCCTGGGGCCTGGCAGCTGTAGAATTTACCCTCCATGTTTTAGTCTATATGCAAACCCCACTGAAGTGTGCTATTTGGTAGAAGCGCAGGAAATGGTCTCAAAAAGAAGTGTCTAGATTGTTCACCTATTGCCTCAGGGGATCTATTCTAATTTCAGCATTCTGTTGCGATGCTTTTTGAGGAGAAAAATCTCCTATACTCTCTTGACACCATTTGAGTGATGAGTTTAGAAAAAGGAACTCTGTGTGAGATTCAGTCTCTCCTTTCTTTGGTCTAAGCGTTGCCCACAAAAAGGATGCATTCTATTCTGCTTTATCTACAAGACAGACCTGCCTGTTTTGGGATCTAAAGTATTTAGGGGGAAAGAGACGTAAAGCAAACTTATCTTCTTACACCTAAGCTATTTGCTCCATGTGAGCTATTTCAGAAAAGAAACTGACTTTTTTTTTCCTTTATTGACCTGATGTCTTTGCTCTGGTTCCCAAATTCCAGAAGGGGTAGACTTGTTAGTTAAGAGTTGCCCATGAACTGATCCTACCTTAGCAACAGTCCTCTTTTAGATGGGATTATGGCTCCAGATTTTTCTGGTTTTGCCTCTTTGGCAAAGTACTCTGATTTTGTGCACTTACAAGGATTTTTTTTTTTAAATTTTTAACAGTTATTTATTTTTGAGAGACAGAGGCAGAGTGTGAGTGAGGGAGGAGCAGATAGAGAGGGAGACACAGAATCTAAAGCAGGTTCCAGGCCCTGAGCTGTCAGCACAGAGCCTGACATGGGCTTGAACTCACGAACCATAAGATCATGACCTGAGCCAAAGTCAGATGCTTACCCAACTGAGCCACCCACGTGTCCCAAGGATTTCTGATCCTCTGATGGCACTTACTTTTCTTACTGTATGACTTTATTCTTCTTTTAACATATGTCATTTCATGAGGTCTGATAGATGAAATAGATGCATATAACAGCTCCTCATATTTCACTCTCAAGAAACTACTAATAAAGTGAGACCGGAATACCTAAGTCAACCAAGCCAAGCTCTTTCCTCTACTCTACATCACCTTGTAAGATATAGCCCTTACACTAGAGACCTTAACAATCTTGTTACAATGGAGACACTAATTCTTACATTGAGATAAAAGTAAAACTAAATAAGTAATTAATGTATAGAGAATAAGTAAGTACCCAAGAATTATAAGAAGTTACACCAGGTTATAAAGAACAATTGATTGAAAAGGAGGAGCTTGAGACAAATTTGAAAGGAAACATACAATTCTAATGAGAAATAAGAAGGCAAATAAGAACATGGAGATGGAAAAGTGCACAAAAAATTCTGTTACAGGAAGTACACCAAGTTGGCTGAGTTATATATAAAAGAATAGTGGGAGATAAACCTAAGAAAGAGATCAAGAAGCCCAAGTAAGCTTAAGAGCCATGTAAGACCATAAAAACCTGTGTCACTTTCATTCAAAATACATTTGTAGAACAGGTATTAAAGCCACTGTAGATGAGTTATTTTTGAGGTAAAAGGTCCATACATAGATGACATTCTATTCTAAGGTAGTGAAATTGTCCCCCAATCACCTACTACCACATATTTCATATCTATAAACAGGAAGTACAAGTAAACAAATCAGCATATCAATAACTTTAAATCTCAGTAGGTGTTCAATAACAATGTTTTTCATATATACCTCTGATATGAAAAGAACCATCATCATTTCTCTCTACCACAAGATGGTCAATATGAACAGTTATAGGAGCTGGCTCAAGGGATATTGTACTACTACGAGGACTGTCGTCCTGTAAAAAAGAGAAGCGGTATCAGCATGTTGTTATTAAAGTAAATGATTTCTAATTTCTATGATTCTTTTCATTATTCCCCCACAAAGACCAAAAACTCATATCAATAAATGCTAATAAGCACATATTATAGAGAAGACACATTCTTAAGCATGAATTAAAGTCCCAGTCGGCAAAGTGAACATTCATAACACGAAAATATATAAATACTTATTAACATACTTTTAAATTTATTTTTGTGTTAGAAACTTGTATCTTCATTGGCATCACGGTTGCAACAGTTTCATCTTCCAAAAAATGTTGAATATTAGTAAGCGAAGATGTAAAAAACTCTGTGCTAAAGTTTTCTATATGGCATTGCAAAAATCCATTTTTTTCTGCAAGCAAAGAGTGTATTACAGCACCAGGCCCACTCTCAAATCTCAGAGTAATCTCAGGAGAGGATTTGGAATGAATTACAGATTTATGATCTGAACCTATGGAAAAAGAACACATGAAAATCATAACTTGTAGCACTATTCAAAAACTCTCAATATTTGTCATCAGACATTATTGTCACTTTGTATAATGTTAAAGCAATAATATCTTACACTTTTAATATTTATCTTTCATTTACATGATATTTACAGTACATATACAATATACCATACACAGCCCTTCAATTTTTATAGACCTTCCATGGCACTTCTGTTGACCTATCTATATTTTCTAATGTTTTGGTGCCATGAAAACATATACCATGATATAAATCTGATATGATGCACACCTAAGATACTTAGAATGTCTGAGTGTGTACCTATCTATTCATTTATAATGTAACAGACAAATGTGATAAACAGTCATGACACTTAAAGCGACACTTAAGCCATTTCTTAAGAAATAACAAAAACGTGAAGTTCTGTACCTTCCTCATTAAAATTGGGTCCTTATATAATTAGAAAAGTAAGTAGACAAGACCTCAATAAAATGTCTCTATTAGAAAACAATTTTAAAACTGAAATTAAAGCAAGGGAGATATATATTACATTTATGTTTATACTGATTTATACATATATATAAATATAGTATACATGTATTTACGCCTTGGCCTTGTTCCAAAAAAGACTTTGAGTTGGCTGAGATAAATACTAAATTCAAAAACAAATTTTATCATTTCAATAAAGACTCATAGAAAATCTGATTTTAAAAAACAAAAGTTTTCAGTATGACCACTTAAGTGAACCTACCCTCACAGCAACTATTTTGTTTATATTACGTTACCTAGCTCCAAAAAGAGTAAGAGGCAAAACGTTCATGGTATAATCAAATGAAAAATAAGTAAGCAATGGAAAAGGACAGAAGGAAAAAGGTAAGGATGGGCAGTAAGATTAATGACTCCAAACACATTATTTACTTTTTCTGTGCCACAGGTGAACCAAAAATGAACTTTCTAGCAGCAAAGAGAAAAATGTGATCAGTTTCACAATTTACAGAACTGATGAATTAAAAAAAAAAACAACTAACTGTTCTGGAAAAGTCAGACTATTGAAATATCAAAGTCACCAGTCTCATGGGTCCTTGTAGGAAGACCTACTAATTAAATTCATGATGGAGTGTTTATTTTCCCTCAGCATGGATATGAATCCTTTAGTCCTATAAAGGCCAAATTTATACATATTTGTGAGGGGGAGGGGATGTAAGAAAATAAACATACCCATATTTATACATCAAGGATAGATCTCCATACACAATTCAAAGTGGAGAGTTGTTTCTGTAACTTTATTTCAGGTACAGGATAACGTTTAATTAATGTTAGTACTACAAATCAACATTCAAAATAAATAAATAATATACAGGAAGAGTTCAAATAAAATTCTAAAGCATTCTTTAAATAATTAAGAAGATTTTCTTTTTAAATAAAAGGCAAAAGCCACAAATTGATAATGGTTAGTGTTCTTTCCTATATCAAGAAAAATAAGAGTTTATTAACGTCTATTTAATAATAAGGACAATTAGAAAGAACTTTGTAAATGTGACTTTGTTTTGCCTTTCATCTGTTTATCCACGTATCTACACACACACACACACACACACACACACACACACACACACACACACAGAATGAGAGAGAGATTACCTACTCAGTCTAAGGAGCTGAGAGCCAGAAATAATTTCAAACAAAAAGAATATTTATTTGGAGCAGAGATAAAACAAAATCTTCACTAGTCAAAACTCACTCCTCTCTTCTACCTCTTACGCCATGAAATTATTATATTAAGGTCTTTCTACTAAAGGACTCCAAAATCCACACATTATAGAAAAACAAAAACAAAATCAAAAACAACTTCGCAATTTTAACTGGTCATGTCAGAGTGACAGCAGATAACAAACTGTAGGTCAATCTTTATTCGCATGGTTTATTAATGTTTTAAATGTTCAAGCTAAACTAGTTTTTTCTCCTTTTCCTTTTATTTCATTTCCCCTTGCCCCTTTCTTTTCCTTTGCTTTCTTCCTTCTTGTTTTTTGGAAAAAAAATTTTTTTAATGTTTATATATTTTTGAGACAGAGAGAGACAGAGCATGAATAGGGGAGGGTCAGAGAAGAGAGAGGGAGACACAGAATCTGAAGCAGGCTGCAGGCTCCAAGCTGTCAGCACAGAGCCCGACATGGGGCTCGAACTCACAAACCCTGAGATCATGACCTGAGCTGAAGTCGGAAGCTCAACCAACTAAGCCACCCAGGCGCCCTGCTTCCTTCTTGTTTTTTATCTTTAAACAACTGAGGCAGTTGAGAAAAATAAGGTATTAGCACTGACTATATGATCCATACATACAGGACATTTCAAAATGATTTCAGTAAGGAACAACATGAAACAAATTAATAGGACATGGTACTAACTGACCCATAAAAATAAGTAAAAACAATTGCAACTGGAAATAATTTTAAGACTGTACAATTTGAAAACTGTTTTGAATTTGGGAATAGAACAGGATCTAAGTTTTGAAATTTTGGTTTTCTTGCCCACTATGAAACCTTTCCAATTGTATATTTAGCTTCCACTAGTTTGCATGCTTTTGGGATTGATACTTGTCAACAGGAAATTCTTGAAATTTCTTAACAGCTACATTGTAAACTGCAAGGCCTATACATAGAAAAATGCCTGGAGACAATTTTTTTTTCTATGATGCTGATTTAAAGACAAATGGCACATTTACCTGCAATTCCCAGGATGTGAGGTGATAGTATACTTATTTGATACCATGCAGGACTATGTATTTCAACAATATATGTATCAGATACAGCATTCTATATATATAGCAAAGAAAAATATTTACAGCTCAGTGGCTTTTTAAAAGAATTAAAAATTTGAGCAATGTCATTTTATTTTATTTAAATTTTTTTAACATTTTTTAATTTATTTTTGAGACAGAGAGAGACAGAGCATGAACAGGGGAGGGCCAGAGAGAGAGGGAGACACAGAATCTGAAACAGGCTCCAGGCTCTGAGCTGTCAGCACAGAGCCCGACGCGGGGCTTGAACTCACAGACCGTGAGATCATGACCTGAGCCGAAGTCGGACGCTCAACAGACTGAGCCACCCAGGCGCCCCTGAACAATGTCATTTTAAATGCTTAATAGAACTATTCTAATAAGTTAATTTCTTCAAATGACTGAAAACCATGAGTGGTAACTCCATATAAACTTTGAAAAAGGGATAGTTTTATGTGGTTTCCTCTTTATACACTGCATGTTTTGTTGTTCCTATCCCCCTACGTTCAGATGAATGTGTTGATGTTAGAATGAAGGACCGTAAGAACATGACATACGATTTTGCCAAATCGTATCATGTCAGACTCAGGAAATGTTTGCTTACAAGCAAGATAATGGAATGTAAAAATTGACATTTATTCTAGCATAGAGCTAAGTTTGACATTCTAGGATTACTTTATTATTCTTTTCATACAGAAAAGACCTGTTTTCTTAAACCTATTATCTCAAAGAATGAGAAGACTAAAAACGATGGCACTTAACAAAAGAAACAAAAAGAAATTAGAGAATACATCCTCAACACATTACATCTCTAATAACAATCAAAATACTTTATGAAAATAAGGTAAGCTAAGAAAACAAATCTCTCACATTATTATAAATAAATGTAATTTTCCTTGAATTCATTTATACCAAAGACAGAACTGCTGAGGAGTTATATGTAAAAAACACAACAAATTTAAATCATATTAAAGTCTTACCTATTGGACGATTACAGAGGTAATGTCGAAGACTGATATTGCCTAACTGATCTGGTGTCACTTGGTCCACTTGAAGACAGATTTCCATATCTTCCCCTCGGATGTCAATTTCCCCATTAACACCAGTAATTTTAAACACCACAACTGACATCTAATAATGATTGCATAAATAATATTAGCATACAAAGTAATTCAAAACAAAATTTAAGAAATGACACAGGAAACTACTAAAATCTCTAAAAATACAATAGTGACCTAATAAAACCAATAATATACTTGTTATCAACAAAACCTGGTTATTACATTACAGTGACAAACTTCAGCTTCCTTTCTTCCTATTCAGTCAAGAGATGAATTTTTTTAGGTCACACAGATAACATTCCTGTGTGAAATTATTTTCATTGAAAGCTGAACATATTTTCTAAGTCATCTGTAAGAATATTTCACTGGGTGGAAAGGACTTATAACAAACCAGTAACATATTTCTTTTGTAGAAAGTTCCTCAGAAGGACTGACTACCATCAACCATCAAACTTGTTTTCAAAGTGTATTTAAATGCAACTACATAAAGGTCAAAAGGTAAAAACCTCCCCTCCACAGTACGAAAAAAAACAGATTTAGAAGAATGAAATTCAGAGAAAAACAATTCAGTAAGAGGGAAGGGAGAAGTGTCAAGAGTAGAACGAGCAAAGTGAGTCACTCACTACTATGGCAATTCACTTTACATAATTATGTCATAAAATCTGTACATATTTATCTGAAATAAAAGTGGTGGCATTTCTCTTCATAGAATCTCTGTGAAATGATTACCAGGTCTTGATTTTCTTGAGCACCCTCTGAATTTGTACTGATGGCATCTGGAGAGGTTTCACCAAAATTCTGTAGATTTGCACTGGCATTTGCACTCTCCGTTAGGCTCTGGTAATTCGTAGTTGAGTTCTTTTTAATACCTGAAATAATAAAAAAGTTAACTAACAAATTAAAATCAGTCTTATACAAACGATCCGACAATGTTAAATTTAACCAAAAAGGGCTATCCTTCAAATCTTTCTTAAGTAAAGGCTTGTTTAAAAGACAATAAGCAAAGAAAAATTAAATTGTAGTTAGTTTAGCAAATAATAAGAAATAACGTCCACAATAAAATGTTAGAGATACTAAAGCCCTAAATGTAGTATGAAAAGAACTCAAAAACACTGAGCACAGCCTTCACATTGCTGGTGTGGTGCTGGCATAGCGGGTTCCTGGTCAGCCAGCTATGCCTCCCTCTCTGCCGTCCTACTTTGAATAACCCCAGTCCAACCACTTCATTTCCCCTTTCAGTACCACTTCTAATTATCTCCTACCTGAAGTTAATGTCACTACAATCAATGTGATCACCCTCTGTTCTTACCTACCTGCCTTAATTTTTCAGTGTGCTGTATTTCATTATTTCTCAAACTCTGTGGAAAAAGACAATCTTAAAAAAATTTTGTGCCCATCATAGATCAGTATCTTTTAAAAATACCATAAAAGTGAATTATTAGAAACAGTGGATTAGAAAAGCCCAAGTCATACAAAACACAGTTTGTTTTAAGTTATTATACAGTTAACCCTTGAACGCTTCTAAGATTTGATTATTTAATATGAATTATTAAACTTGTATTGCTTTACCTTTTTCCAAAAATATATGAGTATCACTTCCATCACTTTCTAACAACTGTTCTTCCAATATCATACTGTCAAGTGAAATGGTGTCCAATGAGGTCTGTGAGGGGCTTCTTTTCATGTTCTTATAAGAAACACAGAGTGGAGCCAGGTTGGGTGGAATCCGTTCCCTAGGCTTTCCACTGTTGACAAAATTATTAGAAAAACATCACATAAAACCCATTCTTCTATGTGTTAACTCTAATGTCATATTTTGTCAGGAGGTTTTCTGTCCAAAAACAAAATATGCCCCCCACCACATACATACATATGCCCAGAAAATCAAAAACCCCCAAATTCCAATAGTATGTTGTTACCTGAAAGATGACTGTGATTTAAGTGTTCTAACCATGGGTGCTTCTTCTTGATTGATTTCTAGGTTCTCAGAGAGTGAAACTGTTTCTGGAAGCAAATCTTCAGCTTTAAAGACTGACTCTATGGTTTCATGTCCTCTAGTAGTTAAATTATTTGAAAGTATGTTTTGATTACCATCATTATCAAAGGACAGCAAACTTGAATCTTCTCTGTAGTTTAAGACACTATTTGAATCTGTATACAAAGAATCCTTTTTGTCACTTGTTTCTGATCCAATTTCTCCTGATCCACTTTTGCACACAATTCCACTACTTTCATCTTCACTTATTTTCCCTAAATTTTTATCTGATAAATAATCAAGAAAAGAAATACCTTTTTGCAGATTTGTATCACTAGCTGATTTAAAAAGCAAAGGATCCTTTGAAGGGACATGGCTAAGGTCAACACTCATAGATCTGTTGTCTGACATGTGATTAACAGTTACACTTCTGATTTGATTTATACCACTACTAACTTGCCTCCTTTTTGAAGACAAACATTCTCCATTTTCTGTAGGCAAATAATCAGGAACCATTGGGCTCACACTTTCAGTGACAGGAGACTTAAGAGTATTTCCTTGATCCACTGGATGTAGCAAAAGAGCCACTTCTGCACTTTTAAGTAAAATTCCAATGCAAATGGATGTCTGACTAGGAGGAGCGCCAGTCACAGCTTCTACATCTTTTCTTAAGTTCTCCAAAAGCAAAATGAGTGACTCGTGGAGGAAAAGCAAGAGCAGATACTGGTAGTGATTGATCTGCATACTGACATGTTTATGAATGTGAACCAGGACATGAACATCTGCATCTGATGATGAAGAGGAAAATCTTAAAAATGTATCTGAAGATTTTGGACTACCATTTGTCAAGGGCTCAGATTCTGTACTATAATACTCTTTCAAGAGCTTCTTCCGCTTCAATCGTCCAGTCAGATCACTAGATTCACTTTGTGATGTATTGAGAGATACCTGATTACAAGTCTGCAGCTCTTTTTGTGACAGGGCATACCTTGTTGGTTGGCAAATCCAGATGGAAAGAGGGAAAGAGTCTATAAAATTTATTGGCCGCCCTTTTCCACTTTTCATCCCTTCATAATCTATCCAAAATTGAGAAAAGTACACAGCCCAAACATCTGTGGCAGCAGAAGTTTTGAGAGTGTGTTTATTCAACTTGGGAATAATATTTCCTTTATAAACTTCATGCATTTTAGTATCTTGTTCATGAGCATGTCTCTGGAAGATTGGATGCAACAGATTAAAATTGTCACCAGATTTGGGAAAGCTGGTATATGCTTTACTGAAAAAATCACAATCTTTAAAGTCTTGAAACAAAGCTTCTAGATCAGAATGTCGACAGTTTGGACAGTGCCTTGTATTTGTGGCAATCATTTCAGAACTCTGAATAGAAACTGCACGTGGTTGATCTTGATGACATTCAGATTTCATTTCAGAAGGAATGACAAACTATAAGAGAAAAAACATTAATCTAGTCTAACTTACAATTCCATACATCTTGAAGATAAAATAATCAAGAACATAACTTAGCTCAGGAATTCTTTTTGGTACATCCCACCAAAACACTACTTTCTTATCCAAACATAATATATGAACTCTCTCCCCACAAATCTTTTTATTAAACCAAGTAAAAAGGACGTAACTAACCACTAAGAAAAGAACAACTTTAAACAAAATTAAAACTAAATCAATATTACTAAAAGCTTACTATGCCTTGAGAATTAAGTGTTAAGTTTGGAAAAAAGAACTTTTTGTTAAGATATTTTAAATTTTTTTTTTAACGTTTATTTATTTTTGAGACAGAGAGAGACAGAGCATGAATGGGGGAGGGTCAGAGAGAGGGAGACATAGAATCTGAAACAAAGATATTTTAAATCCAAGAGATGTGGGGGATAACTGGATGGAATGACTGGATAGATGCCATTAGAATCACTTTTCTCAGATAAAACTATTAAGAAAATAAACTTAAGCATATAGGTCAAACTATTTACTAATTTTTCAGAAATAGTTACTCTCAGTCCTTAAAATATTTTTTTTTTGTCCTTAAAATACTGGTTTTAAAACTGTGCATATTGAGAAAATATAGAGATTACACAACTGTCTTAAAGTATAATTGTGATTTTATAAAATTCATCTTTTTATAATTGAACATAGTAAGATTTTTAAGAAAATCTTTAAAACATTTCTGCAATGAAATTTTAACATTTATGAATAACCCCATTTTACAGAGAAGAAATTAAAGGTATAGAAATTTAGAGTATCACCAACAGATCCAGAAACTGAAATTTTTCATCCAAGTCTTACTCTATTTACTACACTATAGTAGCTGTTGTTTTTTTAAAAAACAAAACGAGAGGTTAGAGTGGGAGAGAGCCAAAGCATAAGAGACTCTTAAAAACTGAGAACAAACTGAGGGTTGATGGGGGGTGGGAGGGAGGAGAGGGTGGGTGATGGGTATTGAGGAGGGCACCTTTTGGGATGAGCACTGGGTGTTGTATGGAAACCAATTTGACAATAAATTTCATAAAAATGAATAAATAAATAAAGTGTGCATAAAAAACAAAACAAAAAACCTTGCTCCTTTAAAGTTTAAATATCCCTGGGATTCAGATTATCAACTACTTGGTTGTAATACAAAGCAAATTTCTATTATCTTTGGATATCAATAACAGAATAACTGTGAACAAATAAAACCCAGATCTAATTTATAAGTTTCACTGTATTAATTTCCACTTTAAAAGAAAAATTTTATAGCTCCGGTAGGAAGTAGGGGAAAAAATACTGAGATTTAAATGTTATTTCTGCTTACCTCCAAATGGATGAGCAGTGACAAAATGAAACAGGTTAAATGGAAGATAGAGAAAGAAGGGGGAAAAATAGTCTCTTAAGGCTTTTTAAACTGAAAATCAAAATTAAAATTAAAATTTCAAAATCAAAATTAAGATTACAATAAAGTTGATTTATATTTGAACACCCATCTTAAATCCTGGAAATTACGATGTTAACTTTTCTTCTCTAAAAATGGTTTTGTTATCACAGTCACTTGTGTATATGGTACCTTTAGCATTAAGCCATCAATTCGAATATCAACATGCTCATCAGATTTTGAATTGTCATTCAACTTGTATACAGCCATAAATTGATTAAGACTCTGTTTTAAATCCAAGAGAAATTGATTTAACCATAGAATACTTCTTTCATCCACGGTAAACTGTAGTGCATTCAGTTGGCTATAAAGGTTGGGAGATGGAACTGTGGAGAAAAAAAATTTTAAAGATTTTTAATGAACAGATAGTCTAAATCTTCCCTGAGAAAAAACATTTTTAACTTTTATTCTTTTTAAATTAAGATAATAAGTTTTGAAATTTTATTTACAAAATTAAAGTGACACATGTGGATGATAATGAATACATTTAGACAGACAAAAAACATTTTTCTATGCTTCACTAACTGAAAAATATATTGTTTATTCTAAAACTATCTATAAATAGGAAACAACGTTTAGATCTCTCTTCCTAGTATCTGTAAGGACTTTTCCTACCTGAATGATAATCTGAATCCTCTAAAATAAGAGAACCGAGTCTAATGACTAATTTCTTACGAAAGTGGTGAACAGGCAGGTCTCCTTTGGGAGGAGGGGCCATGCAGTTTTATTCTCCACTTAATCCTAAGCCTAGAATAGCGCTTGGTGCAAAGTAAAAATTCAAGTATCTACTAGATAATAAAAGGAATATACTCCTTTTTCATAGCTCTCCTCAAATATTAGAATGCCTGGGGGTTGGATAAGTGTTTTAGTGCTAATTTATATTAAACTAATATTCACAATTAGAGTATACACCTCTTTCTTAAATCCTTTTGTTTATACTATAAAAGCCATTATTGTTTTCAGAGCATCTTGATAAAAAATCTTCTATCCCAAACATTCAAACCTACTCACTTCTAGTAAAGCAAATAACATGTATATCTAGATTTTTTAGACAACAATAATTTAAGGAAAATAAATCCAAGGTATAGGATATAATTAAAAAGACAGCATAATAACTATGTCCTAAATAGGATGTTTTTTTGCACTCATTCATTCATTTTCTTCCAGGAAAGATTCACTGAATGCCAACAATATTTTGTGTATGGTGTTAAGCACGAAAATAATAAAATGTCTGTAGATTTTTACTCAACACAGACACAAAGGTAGAAAAATGTAATTCAAGTCTAACAGAGACATCCAATTGGGATGTGGCAGTGCTTATATTTGGAAATTGAAAGGAAGTGGGGTGTTGAAGAGATCACATCATACTCTGGAAGGAAGGAAAAAGAAGGCCTTTCAAGTATAAAATGAGTAATGATGACAGCTACAGAGAGGACTAGAGAGCACATGTAGTCCCCAAAGCTATAACACAGAAGGAAAGAAGAATCCGGGCTGTGGAGATCTGGGACAGAGGAAGAAACTGGTACACTAAGCGCGAGAAAAATCTACACATAGTAGTACAAGTACTACAAGTAGTTTCCAACAGGGGTCTACTTATGAAATAGATTATTATATGGTTATTAAAGATACTTAAATAAACCTGTAGAAACCTGGAATATGCTCATATCATCAAAGGGAAAGGATGTAGGGGCGTATAGGTGGCTCAGTTGGTTAAGTGTCCAAACTCTTGATCTTGGCTCAGGTCATGATCTACTGATTTATGGGATAGAGCTCTGTGTCAGCTCCCACTGACCGCACAGAGGCTGCTTTAGATTCTCTGTCTCTCTCTCTGCCCCTCCCCCACTTACTCTCTCTCACTCACACTTGCTCTCTCTCAAACTTTAAAAAAAAAAAAAAAAAAAAAGAACTTAAAAGAAGGGTACAGGGGGGCGCCTGGGTGGCGCAGTCGGTTGAGCATCCGACTTCAGCCAGGTCACAATCTCGCGGTCCGTGAGTTCGAGCCCCGCGTCGGGCTCTGGGCTGATGGCTCAGAGCCTGGAGCCTGTTTCCGATCCTGTGTCTCCCTCTCTCTCTGCCCCTCCCCCGTTCATGCTCTGTCTCTCTCTGTCCCAAAAATGAATAAAAAACGTTGAAAAAAAAATTAAAAAAAAAAAAAAGAAGGGTACAGGATGTAAAGCAAATATGCAAAAGAAATACATACATTAAAAACAGGACGAGCAATACTATACTTACTGTATGGTCTCAACTGTCCCCTCAAAACTGGTATGCTAACCCAGGGTACCTCAGAATATGACTGTATTTGAAGACAGAGCTTTTAAAGAGGCAATTATAGTAAAAATGAGTTCATATGGATGGGCTCTAGTATATATAGTACAATCAGCATCATTAGGAAACACACACAGAGCAAAGACCATGTGAACAGACAGCCATCCACAAGCCAATAAGAATTCTCTGAAGAGGGGCGCCTGGGTGGTTCAGTCAGTTGAGCGTCCGACTTCAGCTCAGGTCATGATCTCACGCTCCGTGAGTTCGAGCCCCACGTCGGGCTCTGTGCTGACGGCTCAGAGCCTGGAGTCCGCTTCAGATTCTGTGTTTCCCCCTCTCTCTGCCCCTCCCCTGCTCATGCTCTGTCTCACTCTGTCTCAAAAATAAGTAGAAACAAAAAAAAGAATTATCTGAAGAAACAACCCTGCTGACACTTGATCTAGAACTTCCAACCTCCAAAATTATGAAGAAATGAATGTCTTTTGTTTAAATCACCCAGTCAGTGGTGCTTTGTTATGGCAGCCCTAACAAATTCATACATTTATGTTTTAGCAGAAGTTGTCTCTAAACTGTAGACTCGTGGCCAGTTTTTTATTTTTGGTATATTCTTTTTTTAAATAACATAACATATATTACATTTACAATTATTTTAACAGTTATATTTTTATAAAGTTGGGTTGCTTAACAAAGAGATGAAATATAAGGACTGAAAATGGATCCCTGTACCTTTGTATATGTTTGAAAATTTTCATAGTGAAAAGTTAAATTAAACAGTTAAACATAACCTAGCAATTCCATTCCTAAGTATCTAGGGGGCTAGACTTTAAATTGCTGTAAGGAATTTAATGTTTTTATCAGAAAAAATATATATTATAGAATAAGATTACAATTCCTATGGCACGTGTTAATAAAAATGATAGAAATAAATAAACCTAGCTTAGAAATCAGAAATCTTGGAAACTAGTCTTCACTCTGAAGAATTACTAACTCAGTGATGCATTACTTAAGGAAAACACTTGTTTGTAAGGACCAAGGAGGACTGGAAACAATGGGATTCTCCAGTTACAGACAAATGGTTGTGAATATTATGGGAAGGCAGTGTAATATAGCTGCAGCCTGGGGGGAAGACACATGAATTCTGATTTAGAAGACCCACATCTCAGCTGTGCCATTTTACTAAGGTGCTAAGCAAATGTCTTAACCTTTTTTAATTTTCTCACTGTTTTGGTCAGGAAGGTAGAAAGGATAAACAAGAAATACACAAAAGACTGCTGAAAAGCATCAAGATGGTGAGAATTAGATCCCAAAACTTTGGCACAAACAAGGATTAAATAATTAAACAGTTGAAGAAAAGATACTATATAAACAATGGCCAATTTTATTTTGAAAAACTATGAGATGAACTCAGATAATCACATAGAAATTTAGCATTCAAAGAACACAAATGCATAATCATTTTCACTTTAGGACCCCAAAATAGCTTACAAATCAAAATTCATGTAATTCAATGCTCAAAGTAAAGACAAGTGCCAAAAGTTGTCCAAAATATACATTTGTGCATAAAACAGCCAAAAAATTCTCTATAGCTAAAAGAATAAATGCATTATTAATTTTTCAAAGAAATATAGAGTTTTATATAGCTGAAATATAAATAGGTTTTGACTAATGGAAAAAAAATGACCTTATTCTACAAATAAACTAACTTTCATAAATTCTTTCATTTAACAAACAGCTACTAGTAAAGAAATGAGTCAAGCCTCAGGGATAAAATGAAGCATGACTACTACATGATTCCCAACATTAAGGATGCTACAAGCTAGTGAGAGAAAAAAAAATATGAACAAACAGTAAGAACATGTAAGAAATGCTATATAGAGTTATATACTAAAAACAATGAGAACAAGTGTAAAGAACAATGGGCTTTTGTTTCTTTTTTTCACATTTATAAAAGTTGAAAACTTAGCAAAAAAAAAAAAAACAAAAAACAAAAAACAACTTCCCAAGTAATGGACAAATAATAATTAAACAGGAAACTCTCTTACTTGGAAAATCCTTTCCGTCTGGATAGTAATATTCTGTGAATTCTATATAAACAGCTGACATTTCTTGTGGAAGATACAGGGATTTCTTATTGCAAGAAATCATACTTTTGGGGGAAGAACGACACTGTTCTGCTGTAGAGACCTGAAAAAATAATTAAGTATATTGAAGTAACACTGAATAAAGCTCTTTCCAAACAATTTATGCCACATGGGCATCACTTCAAACTCCTAAAAGTACTTCAAATAATTAATTAATGGTTAATTTCCAATGCAAACTTTATTATATATTTAACTTCAAATTAAATTATTTTTAATAACACCAATCAACTATTCAGAAAACCTATAGCCCCTTTGAAGTATTATCAGTTACAAAATCAACTCTTTAGTAAGGTCCTTGCAAACTTATTATTGTAAGCCTTAAAATATCAGAGTATTTCTATTACAGATGTAAGTAAATGGGAGAGTCAGGACACAGATCCAAGTCCTCAAGAATAGACTGCTTTCCCTGGTAGGTATTTTACAGTAATTTGTTACCATAATTTATTATCATGAAAAAGTTAGCTATATACAGAGTTTTAGTCTGGGATAATAAAAAAATTACAGAAATAGATAATGGTGATGGTTATACAACTATGTGAATAAACAATGAGAATGAATGCACAATTAAAAATAGCTAAAATGTTATCAAGTCATTACATTGTATGCATGAAACTAATAATGTTACATGTCAATTATACTTCAATTTTAAAAAATGGCTGAAATGGTAAATTTCATGTTATGCATATTTTACATTAAAGATTAACCTAAAAATAACTACAAATTCTTCTGTCAAATAGTTTGATCACTTATTTTTTTTTTAATGTTTGTTAATTTATTTATGAGAGACACAGAGCGTGAGTGGGGGAGAGGCAGAGAGAAAGGGGACTTCAGGTTCTGAGCTGTCAGCACAGAACCTGATGCAGGGCTCGAACTCATAGACGGAAAGATCATAACCTGACCTGAAGTCGGACACCCAACCAACTGAGCCACCCAGGCACCCCTCACTTACTGTCTTCTAAAAAGACTATGAGTTTTAAGGTTCTTTTTACACTTTTTCACTCTCCCCTGAAAATGGTGAATTTACATAAAAAATGTATATACTAATTTCCCCCAAAGTTCAACCAATAGTTTTATCAATTTCATTTATTTGTACTTGTTTAGTATATATTCAGGTATGTATCTCAAGGTTAACTTTTTTCATTCATTCAACAAACATGTATATTTCTCATATGAAGTAGAATATTTCTCTTGTATAAATTGCTAATAAAACCTTTGAAACCTTGTATAGACTTTACAAATTTAAGTCAGTTCCTTGCATTATCTAATTAAGAAGTTTTTCTTTGCATATATGGAAACAAATCCTTTTCACCTCAAAGTATCAACTTATTTTAATAGACAATAGCTTACTTCCTTTTTCCTTCAATAGTTAAAAGGTTATTCAAATTGATATAAACATACTATTTTCTTTCAGTTATTTTTATTTGTTTTGTTCTGGTGTATTTGTATATGTGGGATTTCTTTTTTTTTTTTTTTTAATATTTATTTACTTTTGAGAGAGAAAAGAGACAGAATGGGGGGGGGGGGGGGCG
>NW_024412413.1:21414608-21428744 GCF_014898765.1 Herpailurus yagouaroundi | reverse complement strand
CCCCCGAGCAGACATAAAATCTGAAGCAGGCTCCAGGCTCTAAACGGATAGCACAGAGCCCAACACAGGGCTCGAACTCACAAACTGTGAGATCATGACCTGAGCTGAAGTCAGACACTCAACCGACTGAGCCACCAAGGTGCCCTGTGTATGTGGGATTTCTTTACTTTATTTCACCCTCAACTACTTGGGATTATGGGTGATTCACCTCTGCTATTTCTATACGAATTTATTTACATCTTCTAGCTTCAAATAAGATGCATTATATATGGAATGTAAAACAAGAAGCCATTGTACAATAAGATAATAATGCATAATCAAGGTTTCTCAAAATTGGCATTACTGACATTTGGGGCCAGATTATTCTTGGTTTTGGCACTGCTAACAATGTGCAGTGCATTGTCACAATGTTTAGCAGCATCACTGGTCTCTACCCACTACTTGTCAGCAACAACTTCCTCCAGTTGTGACAACCAAAGATGTCATCAGACATTGGCAAATGTCCCCTAGGGTATAAAATCAACCCCAGTTGAAAACCACTGAGTAAAATAAAAAAAATTTCAGATAAAACTAAGTCTCAAAGCCATAGACTCATCAAAATAAACCAGAACAATTCATAAACGATAACATGTTATCTGAAATTGTTTATTTTTAAAGAATGTTATAGTCTATTATGTTGGTCTCAAGGACTGTAATATTATATCATATTGTATGATTACAGCCTGAACAATATAAATGGACAGAATTCTTAGCCATGAAATTATGTTCACAAGATAGCCAATACTCAGTTCAATAAGGCAAAAAAATATTTTAGTTTCTTCCACTAAGAGCATTGTGTAATAAGGAATGTGATCTCCTAAGAGAGGTCTGGCCCTTGTTCCTGCTTCTGGAAAGTAATTCTAAATTCTTAGAATTCCCTATTCATGGTAGATCCCTGGGACAACTGACAGTTTATGCTTACAGTGATGACTAAGAGTGAGGTTGGCCATACTTAATAGTCTTAGTAGTCTTCAGACACTGGAGGCTTTGGGTCACCTGGTATCTAACAACAACTGAGTTCATCTATGAGGGTAATACTTCATGTATATTGTTATGTATACTTCATGTATATTGTTCCTTGTGCCCTGAGGACAAGGAAGTTCCACATTTGGAACCCTCTTAGCCCAATCCAGGTTCTCTTCCTATGGCTGAATCCAATTTATATCCTTCCCTGTAATATATGTAATTCTTAGTATAAATGTGCTTCTTAGCATAACTTATTTCAGTGAATTCTATTATTTATTCCAATGAATTCTTGAATCTGAAGGTGGCTTAGGGGAGACTCCCAAACAGTTGCTGTGAGAAGTCTTGTGCAGATTTGGCAGACTGGAGGACTATGCTCTTGACCTCACAGTTTGGTTAATTCTGTATAACCATATAAACAAAAATTAATGAATGGATATCTTCTATCCTGTCTAATTTAGCCATTTCACAAAACTGGCCAAGATGTTTTTAAATAAAAGAGTGGCAGTAGTTTATAAGAGTTGCTTGCAGGGGCATCTGGGTGGCTTAGTCATTTAAGAGTTTGGCTCAGGGCGGGGCGCCTCGGTGGCGCAGTCGGTTAAGCGTCCGACTTCAGCCAGGTCAGGATCTCACGGTCCGTGAGTTCGAGCCCCGCGTCAGGCTCTGGGCTGATGGCTCAGAGCCTGGAGCCTGTTTCCGATTCTGTGTCTCCCTCTCTCTCTGCCCCTCCCCCGTTCATGCTCTGTCTCTCTCTGTCTCAAAAATAAATAAAACGTTGAAAAAAAAATTAAAAAAAAAAAAAAGAGTTTGGCTCAGGTCATGATCTCACAGTTGCGGGATTAAGCCTCACCTCAGTCTCTGTGCTGACAGCACGGAGCCTACTTGGGATGCTCTCTCTCCCTCTCTCTCTGCCCCTGCCCCACTGTCTCTCAAAATAAATAAATAAACATTTAAAACAAAATATGAGTTGCTTGCAGAAGATGTTTTATCATGAGATTTAATTAAAAATGAATCATACCTGGTATATATTGAAATCTGCAAGTCTAACCACAACAGAACTAGACATTAACTTAGCTTTGGACTGCTGAGATAATACTGAAGGTGATCTGGAAGTCCCTTTCAGAGCCGAGTCTTTCTCTGTGGGAAAGAAGAAAAAAACTTTCAATTTATGGCAAATGATTTTTAACAATCACTTTTCTGTTAAGACAGCTACTAGAAATACACATGAACTCTAATTTGTCAAACAAAGTAATATATGTGAAAATACTTTATATATAAACTGATGCAGGAATTTGTTATTATAATGATTATTCTTTTGTGTGATTATTCTTTAAACACGAGTCATACACCACATTTAAGATATTCTTATACAATAACTTTTACCAGAAATTCTTGTTAAAAAGAGAGACCTATCAGCCATTTAACAATCTCAAACATTATAACGGGTATTACTCTTATTGGTCATGTCAATTTAAAAAGTGCTTTTGGTCCATAAGCCTATGGTCTGAAGAAGGTGCAGAATTTTTAGACATTAATTAAATTTTACAGAAAATTTACAGAAAATATCCTATCATGATCACACACACACACACACACACACACACACACACACACACACACTCACTCTATCAGGGGAATGCCATAATGTTGTTATAGGTAAAATACCTGTTTGTGTGTGCTGGGGAGAGGCATGTGTTGGGGATTTAGGAGGTGAACCTACATTATGATCCTTTACAGCCTGCTTAAGCATTTCAACGTTGCACTCAAATTCATGTAACAATTCGTTGGCCCATCCATTTTTTGTTTTGGTTGCATCACTAAAATACATCCAATGATTACAACTATCTCCTGTAAAATGAATGACAGGTATTTAACTGAAAAATGCACAATTTTCATTTATTTTATTGTAGCAATGCTTCTAATGAGATTTATTTATTTCCCAAGGGTTTTTTTCTCAAGGGAGCAGTCTTCACCTACAAGACATTTTAATCTTCCTAGAAAATTTGAGCAAAACATTTAGAATACATGCAAAGAGTGTCAAAAGGAAGTTATCTAGAGGTTTCTATCAGAAATCAACCATCGGTAGAACATGACTCAAAATTTCAATTACAAACAGTACTGCTGGTCAACCTTCACTGAATGCTCAAGTATCAAACATACCTCCATTAGAAACAAAATACTACAGAAAATACTACCAGAAAGAAGTCCTTTCATCAAAGATTTGTTGTAAAGTGACAAATAAAACCTATCCTTAAAATGATGAGGATTATTAAAACACTTAAGAAACCAATGAAATTTCTCAAGATGGACATCAAGTCATAAAGATATAGATATATCTATACCTACATAAAAATTTTTGGAAGGAAAATAAAAAATTAGGATTATTAGGTTTCTCTGTAGCAAAAACTGAGAAAAGTAGTATGTATATAAAAGGGTTCAGAAAATATTGTGCCCACCCAGAAACGCTATCTTTGGGTGGCACCGGGGTAGCTCAGTCAATTAAGGGTCTGATTCTTGATTTCGGCTCAGGTCATGATCTGCATCTTGAGATTCTCTCTCTCCACTCATCCCTCTCTCTCTGCCCCTTTCTCTGCTTCTCCCCTGCTCATGTGCACACACACTCTCTCAAAATAAATAAACTTAAAAAAAAAAAAAAAAATCTATGACTAAGTTTCACCTTCCAAAATATGAATTATTTCTGTAGTTAAAAAAACTTTACATATGTGTAAGTAACTTACAAATCAGGAATATAGAATATACAACAAAGACTTCAAACAAAAATCAAATAGTATAACCTTTAAATTCATCAAGCACACACACAGAAATAACAAACAGAAGAAGGATAAATTTGTGAACAGAAAAATTTTATCACTTCCTTAAAGTCCTGGAAAATTCCTTAAACTTGTTTTTCTTGTTTTTGTTAATTAAAAAAAAAAAATCCATACATCACCAAAATGCAGAGATGGGCATAAGGTCAAATTACTTAATTTGGCCATAAGCTTATATATTTTGTTTTTTATTATTTGGGAGGAAAAAACCTATCAATATTTAATTATTAAAAAGTCTATTAATGTATCACTGCTCTGCCTTTGGCTAAGATCACATGTAAAAAGTCTATTAATGAAATTTAGAAAACACAGAAAAGTTTTTTAAAAAGTTCCTGGAATCCTACAACATGGCTGAAATCATTGTTATCATTTTACTTTATTTCCTTTCTTGAGTTTTTAATATTAAAATATACTAATAATATACTGATTTTTAAAATTCAAAACATATTACTAACTTTTGTCACAATTAACAAAATAAAATAGCATAAAATATGTCCTCCAAATTCTGATTTTAACATTTAAATCAATAGAGTACTGCCAATTGCTAACAATTGTACTTCCTAATAATCTACATAAAACTCTATATAAAAATGCACAGGGGCGCCTGGGTGGCGCAGTCGGTTAAGCGTCCGACTTCAGCCAGGTCACGATCTCGCGGTCCGTGAGTTCGAGCCCCGCGTCGGGCTCTGGGCTGATGGCTCGGAGCCTGGAGCCTGTTTCCGATTCTGTCTCTCCCTCTCTCTCTACCCCTCCCCCGTTCATGCTCTGTCTCTCTCTGTCCCAAAAATAAATAAACGTTGAAAAAAAAAATTTAAAAAATGCATAAATATTTTCTATGGCAATTATATCTTCTTGGTGAAATACTACTGGGGAAAAATAACAAATATTTTGGTCTCTTTTTTTCCTTAAAAAGTTAAAGAGAAAAGAAAAATGCCAGTGGAGTATGACTATGCTCACCTCATCCCATGAATATAACTAGATTACCATCAAATCATCCTAAATATCCCAGAAATTGACCTGAAGACTGGCAGAACAAATGCCACAACTAAAGGTAGAGAAAAGGCCACAACAAGGAAGCTACGAAGTGCAGTGACAGGGTTTGGGAGAGAAATGGATTGGATGGTGGCTGCTATGTTGGGGAGGGAGCCACAGTTGCTAAGAAGGGCTAGAGACAAACTCACACACAGAGGAGTGCATGGGGAAAATAAATCCCCACAGTAGTTGACTTGGAAAGCAAAAGGGACCCAATGTCATGGCTTTTGCCAACCAGCAGGGCTTAAAGCCTGGAATTTTAAAGGTCAGCGTGCTTAGCTCTTGGAGAGCTCAGAAGGTACTGGAGCACCTCTTGTGAAGAAGTCAGGCAAACAACCCGCAAACATATAGCATGGAAACAGTAATCTGAAGAGCACCTGGAGCACACGCCGGGGAAGGTATTTGCTCATCTTGTATTGTGTACCAGAGAGATAGCGTTCACAAAGAAACCCCTCTGGGAAGAAAGGAATAAGCCAGCACCATTTCCCTTCCCCATCCCTCAGAATAAGCACGGGGTAACTGGTGGGAATTAGTTTAGTGCAGACATTCGCTACCTAACTCACTTACACCAAGCCACACTCCATGCACTCCAGTGGAATCTGCCTCAGCCCCAGCAGAGCAGACCCTCTCCCCCAAAAGACCAACCCAAACCCCTGCTCACACTGTGTCTCCCTATGTGGGAGTTTTGCAGAGCCTCGGTGCCAGCTGCAATGGCGACAGGCTTCATTTCACAAGCAGACCAGAACACACTTAGTTAAAATGTGCCATATTCAGGCCAGGGACCAAACACCGCCAGTGAGAGGCAAACAGAGCCCCTGCATACAACTGGCCTGATGGATAAAGTGGCTAGGAAACAACAGCAAAGCACATGCAGCACATATTGGAGACACTCCCAGAAGCACCAAAACCTGGGGAACAGGGGACACGACAAAACAGGGCACTCCATGACCTCTGCTTCATAAGGCCATTACCCTCAATAACAGGAGATGTAGCTGACTTTCCTAACACAGAGAAACAGGCACAGAGACTTAGACAAAATGAGAGAACAGGACAGGACATGACCAGAGATCTAAGAGAAACAGATACAAGTAACAAGCCAGATTGAGAATTTAAAGTAATGATTACAAGGATATTCACTGGACTTGAGAAAAGAGGAGGACATTCGTGAGACCCTTAACAAAGAGATATGGAATGACATAGCAGAGATAAAGGGCTCAATAAACAAAATGAGAAATACACTTGATGGAATAAGCAGCAGGATGGAAGAAGCAGGGGAAAAAAATTAGTGACCTAGAAGACAGATTAATGGAAAGTAATCAAGCATAACAAAAGAGAGAAAAAAGAATTATGCAAAATGAGAACAGACTTAGGAAACTCAGTGACTCAATCAAACATAATATTATAGAAGAGAGAGAGAATGGGGCAGAAAATTTATTTGAAGAAATAAAAGCTAAAAATTTCTCTAATCTAGGAAAGGAAACAGATATCCAGATCCAGCAGGCAAAGAGAACTCTCAAAATCAACAAAAGAGATCCACATGAAGACATTTTTTTTTTTAATTTTTTTTTCAACGTTTATTTATTTTTGGGAGAGAGACAGAGCATGAACGGGGGAGGGGCAGAGAGAGAGGGAGAGACAGAATCGGAAACAGGCTCCAGGCTCTGAGCCATCAGCCCAGAGCCTCACGCGGGGCTTGAACTCACGGACCGCGAGATCGTGACCTGGCTGAAGTCAGACGCTTAACCGACTGCGCCACCCAGGCACCCCTAGACATATTTTAATTAAACTGACAAAATATAGTGATAAAGAAAAAAATTTTAAAGCAGCAAGACACAAGGAAACAGTAACTTACAAGGGAACACCTATAAGGCTACCGGGAGATTTTTCAGCAGAGGCTTTCCAAGCAAGATGTCAGTGGTATGATACATTCAAAGTGCCGAATTGGAAAAAATCTGCTGAGAATACTCTTAACTAAAGGAGCTCATGACCACTAAACCAGCCCGGCAAGAAATATTAAAGGAAACACACTGAATGGAGAGGAAAAACCAAAAATGACAGTCTGAAGGTAGAAAAAACAAAAAAAGCAAAAATGAATGTTTTTGTAAAAAATTAGTCAAGGAACTCACAAAATAAAAGACTGTAAAATATAAAAACATATATGTAAAGCATGGGGAGGAGAGGAGTAAGAATGGGATCAAATCTAAATGACCAAATTAATATAGATTGCTATCTGCAAAAGAGGTTATATACAAAGCTAATGGTAACCATATCATAAACCAATAATAAATACGCAAAGAAAAAATAAAGAAATGCAAACATATCACTGAAGAAAATCAGGAAACCATGAAAGAGAAACAAAAAAAGATAGGAGAAAATCATCACAAATGACCACAAAAAAATAAAATGACAATGAATACACATCTGTAAATAATTACGTTGAAAGTAAATGCACTAAACACTTCCATCAAAAGCCACAGGGTGACAGAATGCACAAAAAGAACAAGATACATCTATATGCTGCCATCAAGACACTCATCTTACACCTAAGGACACCAGCAGATTCAAAGTGAAGAGATGGAAAAACACCTATCATGCAAATGGATGTCAAAAAAAGCCAGAGGAGCAATACTTATATGACACAAATCAGAGTTTAACAAGAGACAAAGAAGGACACTATACAATCAAAAAGGGGACAATCTAACAAGAAGATATAACAATTATAAATATTTAGGCTGCCAACACAGTAGCACCCAAATACATAAAACAGTTAATTACAAAAATAAAGGAACTAATTGATAGTAATACAATAATACTAGGGGACTTTAACACCCCACTTACACATCAATGGACAGATCAAGTAAACAGAAAATCAATGAGAAATAATGGCTGTGAATGACAAACTGGAACAGATGGAATTAATAGATATATTCAGAAAATTTCATCCTAAAACAGCAGAATACACATTCTTTTCAAGTACACATGAAATACTGTCCAAAATAGATCTCAATGAATTCAAGAAGACTGAAGTCATACCATGAATCTTTTCTGACCACAAGGTTATGAAACTAGATGTCAACCACAAGAAAAAATCTGGAAAGAGCATAAAAATATGGAGGTTAAATAACATGCTACTGAACAATGAATGGGTCAACCAGAAAATAAAAGAAGAAATTAAAAAGTACATGGAAGCAAATGAAAATGAAAATACAACAGCCCAAAACCTTTGGGATGCAGCAAAAGCAGTTCTAAAAAGGGAAGTTTATTGACAAATAGATCATTCTCAAGAAGCAACAAAAATCTCAAATAGGCAACCTAACCTTACACCTAAAGGAGCTAGGAAAAAGAAGAAAAAACAAAACCCCAACCAGTAGAAGGAAGGACATAATAAAGATTAGAGCAGAAATAAGTGATACAGAAAAACAAAGGAAAGAACAAACAATAAAACCACAAAAGAACAGATCAATAAAACCAGGAGTTACTTCTTTAGAAAAAAAATCAATAGAGTTGACAAATTTCTAGCCAGACTTATCAAGAAAAAAACAAACAAGACTCAAATAAATAAAATCACAAGTGAAAGAGTAGAAATAACCAAGACCACAGAACAACAAATATAAGAGATTATGAAACACTACATGCCAACAAATTGTGGACAACCTAAAAGAAATGGATAAATTCCTAGAAACATATAAACTAATAAAACTCAAGCAGGAAGAAATAGAAAATTTGGAAGCAGCAAAGAAATTGAATCAGTAATCAAAAAACTCCAAACAAACAAAAGTCCATGACAAGATGGCTTCACAGGTGAATTCTAACCAACATTAAAGAAGAGTTAATACCTATTCTTCCCAAACTATTCCCAAAAATAGAAAAGGAAGGAAAGTTCCAAATTCATTCTACAAGGCCAGCATTACCTTGCTAACAAAACCAGATAAAGATACCAGTGAAAAAGAGAACTACAAACCAATATCCCTGATGAACACAGATGTAAAAATCCTCAACCATATACTAGCAAACTGAATTCAACAATACATTAGAAAAACCATTCAGCACAATAAAGTAGGGACTTATTCCTGGGTTGCAAGGGTGGTTCAATATTTGCAAATCAATCAATGTGAAATATCACATCAATAAGAAAAAGGATAAAAACTATATGATCATTTCAATAGATGCAGAAAAAGCATTAGACACAGTACAACATCCATTCATTATAAAAAAGCCCTCATCAAAGTAGGTTTGGAGGGAACATACCTCAACATAATGAACATATATGAAACACCCACAGCAAACATTTTTAATGGGGAAAGGTCAGGAACAAAACAAGGATATCAACTCTCACCATGTTTATTCAATATAGTACTGGAAGTATTAGCCATGCATCAGACAACAAAAAGAAATAAAGAGCATCCAAATATGTAAGGAAGATGTAAAACTTCCATTATTTGCAGAGGACATGATAATATATACAGAAAACCCAAAAGACTCCAGCAAAATCTGCTGTAACTGATAAACGAATCCAATAAAGTTTCAGGATAAAAAAATCAATGTACAGAAATCTCTTGTATTTCTATACACCAATAATGAATAGCAGGAAAAAAAGTCAAAGAATCAATCCCATTTACAACTGCACTAAAAACCGTAAGATCCCTAGGAATAAACTTAACCAAAGAGGTGAAGAACCTATACTCTGAAAACTATAAAACAATGATGAAAGAAATGGAAGATGACACAAAGAAATGGAAATACATTTCATGTTCATGGATTAGAAGAACAAATACTGTTAAAATGTCTATACTACCCAAAGCAATCTACACATTTAATACAATCCCTATCAAAAATACCAACAGTATTTTTCCCAGAACTAGAACAATCTTAAAATTTGTAGGGGACTACAGGAGACCTCGAATAGCCAAAGCAATCTTGAAAAAGCAAAGCAAAGCTAGAGAGATCACAACTCTGGACTTCCAAGTTATATTACAAAGCTGTGGTAATCAAAACAGTATGATACCAGCACAAAAATGGATGCACAGATATATGCAACAGAATAGAAAACCGTCAGTTTTGAATCCCAGCTGCACGCCAAAGGAAAAACACAAGAGAGTTTTGACACAGGGCTAACTGACTTCCCTCTCTACTTTGTGAGGGCTGCCTAAATAGCAGGGGTTGAGATCCCCAGTCCGGGAATGAGAGATTGGGTGGCTTCATTTTCCCCCCAAACACCAACACGGTGGGAATTCAGAGAGCAACACAGCAGTCCCCGGGGGAGGCAGGGACCCACCTACACGAACACCCTCCCACCCTGTGCCTGGCAACTGCTTATCTTCTGGGGCAGGACTGACTCTGAGCCAAGGCAGCCACAGCTGGCCTCTCCTCCAGACCATCACAGCCACCATCTCCCAGGCACCAACAGACAACTCTTTTTTTTCTTTTGGAATCAGGATCATAGTTTCTGATTTCTTTTTTTTTTTTTTTTTTTTTTTGGTCATTTTCTTTTATCTTTTTTTTTTTTAATTAGGCTTTTTTATTCTTTTCTTTCTTTTCTCTTCTTTCTTTTCTTCTTTCTTTCTTTTCTGTTGGAATCAGCTTTATAGTTTTTTGATTGTTTGTGGGGTTTGTTACCTTTCCTTTTCTCTTTTTATGGAATCAGGCTTCACCCAACCTCTTTTTTCCCAGGTTACTTCAACAAACAAATCAAAGCACACCTAGTTAAAGGTCTAAACGCTCCAACACTGCAAGCAAAGAGCTCTGCAAAGAAATGACCAGTGGGAAAGAGCTGCCAAAACACAACAGCAAAGTACACACAGCATATACCTGAAACACTATCTGGAGTACCAGGCCCTGGACAGTGTATGACCCCTTTTTAATATAGTAGTGCTCAGCTGCAGGAATCATAACAAGCTTTTACAACACGCAAAGATAGAAACTTAGCCCAAATGACACAATGGAGGAATTCTCCCCAAAAGAAAGGTCAAGAAGAAATCACAGCCCGGGGATTTGCTTAAAACAGATATAAACAAGGTACCTGAACAAGAATTTAGAACAAGTCATAAGACAACTAGCTGGGCTTTAAAAAAGCATAGAAGACACCAGAGAAACCCCTGCTGCAGAGATCAAAGACCTAACAACTAGTCATGATGAATTAAGAAATACTGTAACTGAGATGCAAAATAAACTAGACAGTGACAGCAAGGACTGAAGAAGCAGAGAATAGGCAAAGTAGAAGATAAAATTAGGAAAACAATGAAGCTGAAAAAAAGAGGGAAATTACTAGACACAAGGGGAGACTTAGAAAACCAAGTGTTTCCACGAAGCAAAACAAAATCTATACCATATGAGTGTCAGAAGAAGAGTGAGAGAAAGGGACAGAAGCTTTATATGAACAAATTATAGCTGAGAACTTCCCTAATCTGGGGAAAGAAAGGTATCCAAGTCCAAGAGGCATACAGAACTCCCTTCAAAATCAACAAAAACAGGTCAACACCATGACATACCATAGTGAAATTTGCAAAATACAAGGATAAAGCCAAGATACGGTAGCAGCCCAAGTATCCATCGATTGATGAATAAATAAAGGAACATGTAGTATCAATCCATAATGGAATATTATCAGCCATAAAAGAGAAAGAAATATTGTCATTTGCAAGGATATGGATGGAGCTAGAAAGTATAATGCTAAGCAAAGTAAGTCAGTCAGAGAAAGACAAATACCATATGGTTTCACTCACGTGAAATTTAAGAAAGAAAACATAGGAGCAAAGGGGGGAAAATAGAGCTAAATTAAGAAACAGACTCTTAATTATAGAGATGAGAGAGGGGGTGGATGGTGGTTGCATGAAATAAGTGATGGGGATTAAGGAGTGTACTTGTCCTAAGTACCAAGTAATATATGCAGCTGTTAAATCACTATATTGCACACCTGAAACTAATATGACACTGTATGTTACCTATTAAAATAATAAAAAATAAACATAAATTAAAATAAATACAAAATAAAATGAATTAAAAAATAATAAATACAAAAAGAAATGAGATAAATTGACTATATAACTTTAAGGCAAGATTTATGTCTGTTAAAGAAATTGTTATACATACCTGCTTTGTGATAAGGATAATAATCTATAGTTAGCTGTGTAAAAGATAGTTGCATAGCCCCTCCAGTAATACGTCTGTTTGACTCTGGGAAAATTAAAAATTTGGCATTGAGAGAAAGAGAAAGAAACATTAGCAAATATCAGAAACACTTCATGTATTGTACTTGCAGTCTAAGCAATGATTGTCTCTCTATTGTCATGAACAATATACATTAAGGAATTCAGGAAATGCAATGCAATCTAATTAGTATTACTGAGCCCCTATCATTTGCATTGTACAAAGCTAGAAGATGAGGGTACAAAAAGAGTAGAACTTTTATATTTATAGCTCTAACCATATGCCAAATATTGTTTTGTTTTTTAGTTATACTTATTGATTTGCTCTTCCTCACAACCCTGAGATAAATACTATTATTATTATTATTTTCTAGACAAGTAAATTGAGACACAAACAGGTTAATTAAATAGACCAAGGTCTTACCAGGCAATAAACACAGAGCTTATTTTGAACCCAAGAAATGTTAACCACTATACTATATCATCTTGTCTTTTATTGAAGAAGAACTTGAGTCTACTAGATTAGGTAGTTGTTCAAAGTCACATAGCTATATTAGGATTAGAAGCAGATCACAACTCAGTGTAACTCCAACATAAAAATCAAATTTTAACACAGCATGGATAAATCAACTGCAAGTACAGAAAATACAAATTAAGATACAACCAGGTATGAATGAATATGATTCATTTCAGACCTTTCTGGATTTTAGAACAAATCTGTACCATGAAGGAAATACTTTGGTGGAGTAGTTTTCCCCTTAAAACACATAATTCAGCTTATTCTATGAGGGAGTATAAAGAGTGAGAAATGTAAAAAACAAAACAAAACAAAACAAAACAAAACAAAAACTTGGAAGACACTTGTCTCTATTCTTTTGCTGATTACTTAACCTTGACCCCCTCATTTTGTTATGTTGGTTTATTTTAACTTTTTCATTTTCCTGTCAAATCAGTAAAGAAGATACCAACTTTAAGACAAATGACACAAAGGTAGACAAAAGAAAAGACAACAAATCCCTCTCTAAACTCCAAATCTTCCTCATCTTTTCCATTCCACCCTTTTATCTGGTCACTGGTACTTGGCTGCCTTATCTGATGAAGGCAGAGTAACTAACTTCTGCTAAATATCCAAGGTCAGTCTCAGCTTTAAAAATACAGAGTAACAATTTTCACAGATGCAGACTGTGATTCAGATCTGAGGTACAGAGGTCAGATACAGATATCTCTGTTTTAAAGAGATCCTCAAGCTCACCAAAGTTTGAGAACCACTGTCCTAGAAGTAGGACCAATCGCTAAACCCTTCCAACACTTATGGGCCGGGGACACTCTCCAACAGAGAAAGAAATGCAAGTACCTAGATTACAGAACCACAGATTTTCAAAGTGACCAAGAAGAGCTTCCTATTTCTCCATTACCTGTGTCTACTAAATTAAGAAAAGTAAGAGAAACAAAAGCGAAAAGTAAAGAAAACAAACTTAACTAACTGGAATTTGGCTTCCTAACCAAATTTTGGGAGCATTACTGGAGAAGAGACACAAGAAATGTTAAACAGCCACATAGTTGTGTTTACATGCAAATGGGGTCAGAAAAATGCAGATAGACCACCATGTGGAAACATATGTGCAAATAATTATGAATTGAGTATGGACTAAAATTTAATGTATACATAATTTCAAAATTATTAAAAAGTTAATTCAAAGGCAAGTCTAAGATTTCATCATCCTCTAAGGATGTCATCTATTCAGTCCTTGATTTTTTTAAACTTAATTTTACTGTTAGCATCTGTAGCTAATAATTAATTGTGCTGACAGCAAAGGAAACAACCAACAAAACTAAAAGGCAACCAACGGAATGGGAAAAGATATTTGCAAATGACATATCGGACAAAGGGCTAGTATCCAAAATCTATAAAGAACTCACCAAACTCCACACCCAAAAAGCAAATAACCCAGTGAAGAAATGGGCAGAAAACATGAATAGACACTTCTCTAAAGAAGACATCCGGATGGCCAACAGGCACATGAAAAGATGTTCAGCGTCACTCCTTATCAGGGAAATACAAATCAAAACCACACTCAGGTATCACCTCACGCCAGTCAGAGTGGCCAAAATGAACAAATCAGGAGACT
>NW_024412413.1:21382290-21409608 GCF_014898765.1 Herpailurus yagouaroundi | reverse complement strand
CGAGCCCCGCGTCAGGCTCTGATGGCTCAGAGCCTGGAGCCTGTTTCCGATTCTGTGTCTCCCTCTCTTTCTGCCCCTCCCCCGTTCATGCTCTGTCTCTCTCTGTCCCAAAACTAAATAAACGTTGAAAAAAAAAATTAAAAAAAAAAAAAAAAGATTCTTGGACTATGGGGCACATGGGTGGTTCAGTCAGTTATGCATCTGACTCTTGATGTCAGCTGAGGATGTGATCTCAAGGTTCATGAGTTCAAGCCCCCTGTCAGGTTCTGCACTGATGGCACAGAGCCTGCTTGAAATTCTCTCTCTCCCTCTCTCACCATCCCTCCCTTCCTCCTCCCTCTCTCTTTCAAAATAAATAAATAAATAATAAACTTAAAAAAAAAAAGATTCTCAGATTCAAAGTCTTACAATCTACTTCATATAAACAACTAACCATTTTGATTTTTAAACCATTTACAGGTCAAGTGTTTTTCCTCTTAAGAGCTTACCTGTGTAGGTTCAGGAGCCATACTCTTCCTTTGTTCAGTTGATTTTTCTATTGCTTCACTAAGAGATTTTGCATACTGTACCATAGCCTTCAACTGGGAATCAGTTAAAACCCATAATAAGTCATCCAATATTAGAACTAACTTTGTTGCAATAACATTGCAGTCCTTTAACTGTAAGAAAAAAATGATTCATAAAATTAAGCCAAGACATAAAACTTACAAATGCACAATGTTTTAAAAAATGCTTAAAATGTTTGAATGAAGTTAAATATGGATCCTTCCTTCATTGACCAAATATTTACTGGGTTCCTGTACTATAGAACAAATATCTCCTTGTACTGGAGATACAGTGGTAAAAAAGACTGACAAATTCCTATACCTTAACAGGTGCATATTATGCAAGTACAAGTACTTATATAATTTAATTTTTCATTTATAGCTAATAAGTCATATAATTACCTCCAATAATTGTGCTAATTCTAGTACAGAAAGGATTAAAATTAAACATGAAATGCTATGTTAACCACATTTCACATTTCAATTTTTTTTTTTAATGTTTTATTTATTCTTGAGAGAAAGAGAGACAGAGCATGAATGAGGGAGGGGCACAGCAAGAGAGGGAGACACAGAATCTGAAGCAGACTCCAGGCTCTGAGCTGTCAGCACAGAGTCCGACGTGGGGCTCAAACTCACGAGCCGTGAGATCATGATCCAAGCTGAAGTTGGACACTCAACCAACTGAGCCACCCAGGTGCCCCCACATTTCACATTTCAGAATACTGTAGTAAGCACTGTACTCTGAAATTTTTTTTGAACTTAATTTAGTATATTTATTTGTGTCTAATGATACAAAACATTTTGTTGAGAATTTAACTGAGCATGTTTTAAAAAGTCATGACTCCTTCATTAAATTTCATCACAATCTATAGAGAACTCTCAACTTCTGATATCTTGAAGTCACTATCTTCCCTACTTACCTAAATTACCATTCATATGTTAATAACCTTCTAAGGCTAGTAGTTTTGGTGACTTTGGAGGCTTTGCAGTTTACCCACAGCAAGATTCAACAGAAGAAATGAAATTACAAGACAGTTAATAATGTTCAACAATATTTGGCAACGGAGAATCTATTCAATTTATCAAAAGTAAAAATCTAGGGGCTCCTGGGTGGCTTAGTCGGTTAAGAGTCTGACTTCGGCTCAGGTCATGATCTCACGGTCCGTGAGCTCAAGCCCAGCTGTGCTGACAGCTCAGAGCCTGAAGCCTGTTTCAGATTCTGTGTGTCCCTCTCTCTCTGACCCTCCACCGTTCATGCTCTGTCTCTCTCTGTCTCAAAAATAAACGTTAAAAAAAAATTTTTTTTTAAAGTAAAAATCTAAGTATCAAACGTAGATGACTGAAAAATGTTATTACACTAGATTTTTTCAAATACTGCTTAAGGCACTATATTTCCTTTTATTTTGCTTTTAAGTATTCCTATATTTCACTTAAAAACTTATTTAAAATTTCCTCTCAATTCCACTAGTTATCACATGAACCAAAAAGGTAACCCTATTGACTTACTCTTCTTTTAAGTGTGACTCTGATTTTTGATTGGTTGGTTATTAATCGAACAGGAGCACACATAATTTCAAGATGTGAACTTTGAGTAGCATCTGCCTCTATTCGAATCATCTGCCAATTTATTTCTTTAAACGTCAAAACCTAAGGAGAACAGAGATTAGCTTCACTTAGGCGACACAGAATGAGAAATGTGTAGATCTGTAAAAACAAAAAAGCTAAATAAAATTTGTCTCTTTACTAATATTCTTATGACACTCTAGATATATTCACTATGCTTTTATTTTTAAAAATTGTATAGCTGCAACAAATTCAGTAACATATCTTCCTAATTATATTAATTATTTGTAAAGCTGTTAATATTTTACTCTGAATTTGATATAAAGCACAAAAAGCATGTGAATCATGTGACCAAGAAAAACTTAAATAGGATTTTAGTTTTGTATATTTAAAATTCAATTCTGAGTAGCTGAGAATTTAAAATGAGGTTCATTAACTCCATAAGTTGAAAGATTTATTACATAAAAACACTAAAATATGCACATTTTAAATTAAATAACTAAGAGAAATACATAGAAAAGTAGAGTTAAAAGGCAAGAGTAAATGCAGTATGTGAATCTAGGGTAACTATAAGAAGTCATTATTTTAAAATGCACTCTTTTATTTATCAGTGACTAAAAGATTTTTTAAACAAAGAATGAAAAAAAAAATGCTTACCTCTCCTCTCTGTGGATCTTGAATACGAGTAAATCTTAAATCTCCATGTTCCCAGTTTGCATTTACACTATAGATTCGTAACTGGGAAAGTTCAAAGGATGCATTGAAAGCTTTTGCTCCAATGCGGATAACAATGGAGTTTACAGAAACAGTAATTCCCTCAACGACTTTTTCAGCAAAGCCATATTCACTGGAAAAATAAAGGAAAATATAATGCACTAAAGCCCATATAAATCATTGATAAGTTATCTGTTAATATTTTCACACAAGTGTATAAAAGGACCATAATATTATTCATTTTTATTTTTAAAAATTTTCAGTAAAAGCAATAATCTAGCCTGATTGTCAACCTCAAAGGGCCGTGGACCTAGGGTTTCCCACACCTGATTGCATGTAAATTATAAAAATGTTGTCAAAATGATAAAAATCTTTAAGATTTCACATTACTCTATACAAATTTTTTATTTTAATTCCAGTATGGTTAATACACAGTAATATATTCGTTTCAGGTGTACAATAGAGTGACTCAACAATTCTATACACTACTCAGTAGTCATGATAAATGTACTCTTTAATCTCCATCACCTATTTTACTCATCCTCCTCCCCACCCCTCTGGTAGCCATCAGTTTGTTCTCTATACTTATGAGTCTGGGAGCACCTGCGTGGCTCATTTGGTTAAGTGTCCAACTCTTGGTTTCGGCTCAGGTCATGAGCTCATGGTACATGGGTCTGAGCCCCACATCAGGCTCCACACTGATGCTGTGGAGCCTTATTAGGATTTTCTCTCTCCCTCTCTCTCTCTCAAAACAAACCTTAAAAGAAAGTATTAAAAAAGTGTTTCTTGGTTTGTCTTTTTTAGCCTTTGCTCGTTTGTTTTCTTTCTTAAATTTCACATATGAGTGAATACGACACATGCGGTCTCTTAAATACCACATATGGTATTTATCTTTCTCTGACTTATCTTGCTTAGTATTATACTCTCCAGATCCATCCATGCTGTTGCAAATGGCAAGATTTCATTCTTTTTTATGGCTGAATAATATTCCAATTTACATATACATATATCACTTTTTCTTTATTCATCACTTGATGGACATTTGGCTGCTCCCATATCTTGGCTATTGTAAATAATATGACAATAAGATAGGGGTGCATTTATCTTTTCAAATTATGCTTTTTTATTCTTTGGGTAAATACCCAATAGAATTACTGAATCATCTGGTAGTTCTAGTTCTAATTTTTTGAGGAACCTTCATGCTATTTTCCTGAGTGGCTGCACCAGTTTGCATTCCCACCAACACTGCATGAGTGTTCCTTTTTCTCCACATCCTCACAAATACCTGTGTCTTGTGCTTCTGATTTTAGCCATTTTGACAGGTGTGAGTAAAGGTTACTCTTTAAATGAGGTTATTGTAATTATTATCCAAAGCTGCTTATTCTCAAGTTGCCAGATATCCAGACAACTGGGAATCTATAAATAAGAGAGCTAAATTCTTGACACAAAGAAGGTTACAGACTATAACTACAATATAATCTCATAATTCAGGAATAAAGTCAGAAAAAGTTCACATTTTCTAATTCAATTCAGCAAATATTTGTTGAACATCTACCATGCGCACTACGCTGGGAAATAAGGAAACCAAAATACAGTTGTGGTATTCTAGGGCTTGCAAGTTCCTTGGAGACGAAAAACACATGTACCCTAAGAACTGAAACATTAAGGTAGTCTATAATTAAGTGCTTTAAAAATAGAATCATCACTACACTTGGTAGAAGAAAATGTATTTCCCTCAGGGAGAGATGGCAGAAAGGGAAATCTTACATTAGGGAAAAGAATGAGCGAGTGCAAAAAAGTAGGAAAGTAGAGGTCACAATGAGAATAATGAGTAAATGGGGTGCCTGGGTTAAGTATCTAATGCTTGATCTCGGCTCAGGTAGTGATCTCACAGTTCATGGGATCAAGCTCCATATCCAGCTCCGTGCTGACAATGCAGGGCCTGCTTGGAATTCTCTCTCCCTCTCTCTCTGCCCCTCCCCTACTCACGCTCTCTCTCAAAATAAATAAACATTTAAAAAAAAGAAAAGAAAAAGGGAATAATGAGTAGGACAGTATGCTTGGAATGTAGATTATCAATATATTTTGGCAGGAGGGGTGGTGAAAATTTGCCCAAATGGCATATTACTTCAATTATCATCACTATGACCATTATTCCTAAATCCATCTCTATCCAGATCTCTCACTAGAACTTCAGACTGTTATGGGAATGCAAGCTGGTGTAGCCACTCTGGAAAACAGTATGGAGGTTTCTCAAAAAACTAAAAATAGAACTACCCTACGACCCAGCAATTGCACTACTAGGCATTTATCCATGGGATACAGGGATGCTGTTTTGAAGGGACACATGCATGTTTATAGCAGCACTATCAACAATAGCCAAAGTATGGAAAGAGCCCAAATGTCCATTGATGGATGAAGAAGATGTGGTGTATAAATGTATACATATACGTACACACACACACACACACACACACACACACACACACACACACACTGGAGTATTACTCGGCAATCAAAAAGAATGAAATCTTGCCATTTCCAACTATGTGGATGGAACTGGAGGGTATTATGCTAAGTGAAATTAGTCAGAGAAAGACAAAAATCATATGACTTCACTCATATGAGGACTTTAAGAGACAAAACAGATGAACATAAGGGAAGGGAAACAAAAATAATATAAAAACAGGGAGGGGGACAAAGCATAAGAGACTCATAAAATATGGAGAACAAATTGAGGGTTACTAGAGGGGTTGTGGCAGGGGGGATGGGCTAAATGGGTAAGGGGCATTAAGGAATCTACTCCTGAAATCGTTGTTTCACTATATGCTAACTAATTTGGATGTAAATTTTAAAAAAGAAAAAAGAAAATTGAAACAAACAAAAAAGAAAAAAATGAACTTCAGAAAAATTCAGATGTCCACCAAATATTTCCATCTGGATGCCTCTCACACATTTTATTTATTTTTTTTTTAATTTTTTTTTTTCAACGTTTATTTATTTTTGGGACAGAGAGAGACAGAGCATGAACGGGCGAGGGGCAGAGAGAGAGGGAGACACAGAATCAGAAACAGGCTCCAGGCTCTGAGCCATCAGCCCAGAGCCTGACGCGGGGCTCGAACTCCCGGACCGGGAGATCGTGACCTGGCTGAAGTCGGACGCTTAACCGACTGCGCCACCCAGGCGCCCCAGCCTCTCACACATTTTAAAGCCAACATGCGTGAAAGTGAACCTATCATCTTTGTTGATCGTGCACTTCCTTCCCCTCTACCTGCTGCTAGGCTTCCTTATTTTCTATCTCATTGAGTAAGTAAATAAACTTCCTAATCCTCCAATGACTTATCTTTTAAATCAGGTAATACTTTGAGGTTACATGTGGGCTGCATGAAATAATGCATATGAACCAAACAGCCCATGTCTTGATTCATGATACTTTATGAAACACAACTATTATTTATAGTACTAATAGTATTATATTCTTATTAAATCTATGAAAAGTCTGGGTGAAAAAACATATGAAAAACTCAGCCTCAGTATCTTCATTTGTAAAATAAAAATAATACATATTTTGGGGCACCAGGTGGCTCAGTTGGTTAAGCATCCAACTTCAGCTCAGGTCATGATCTCACTGCTAGTGAGTTTGAGCCCTGCGTGGGGCTCTGTGTTGACAGCTCACAACTCAAAGCCTGGAGCCTGCTTCAGATTCTGTCTCCGTCTCTCTGCCCCTCCCCTGCTTGTGCTCTCTTTTTCTCTCAAATATAAATAAATAAACATTAAAAATAATTATTATTATACACATTTTCAAAAGGTTGCTGTGGTCCTTAAGTAAAATGGTGTTTGTACAATAGTTTATATAGTCCTTAGCTTGCCTTAGGTAATTTTGGTTGTTTACCTTGGGCTTAGAAAACTGAGAACTAAAGAGGAAGAACTCATCAGCATCCTAGGGAGAAGTTGCTTTAATCCCACGGACAAATATTGGTCACTTAGACAGAAATATTCCTGGAGTTGGAATGAATATATCTATAAAAATTATTTGGGAACACCCTCTGGAATATCCAATGTCATCTGTTCTAACCTATGCACATTAAAAAGTGTTACAACTTTGGGAAGCCAAAGTTGTTTGGCAAGCTGGTGCAGCCACTCTGGAAAACAGTATGGAGGTTCCTCAAAAAACTAAAAATAGAACTACCCTACAACCCAGCAATTGCACTACTAGGCATTTATCCAAGGGATACAGGTGTGCTGTTTTGAAGGGACACATGCACCCCAATGTCCACAGCAGCACTATCAACAACAGCCAAAGTATGGAAAGAGCCCAAATGTCCATCGATGGATGAATGGATAAAAATGATGTGGTGTGTGTGTGTGTACACACACACACACACACACACACACGCACATATACATACAGTGGAGAATTACTCGAAATCAAAAAGAATGAAATCTTGCCATTTGCAATCACATGGATGGAAATGGAGGGTATTATGCTAAGTGAAATTAGAGAAAGACAAAAATCATATGACTTCACTCATATGAGGACTTTAAGAGACAAAACAGAGAACATAAGGGAAGGGAGAGAAAAAGAATATAAAAACAGGGAGGGGGACAAAGCATAAGAGACTCATAAATATGGAGAACAAACTGAGGGTTTACTGGAGGGGTTGTGGGAGGGGGAGATGGGCTAAATGGGTAAGAGGCACTAAAAAATCTACTCCTGAAATCATTGTTGCACTATATGCTAATTTGGATACAAATTTTAAAAATAAAATTAAAAAATAAATAAATAAAATAAAAAGTGTTACGACTTTACTGGAGGATTTACCATCAGAGGCATGAAGCCTGAATCTATGACTAAGGTAGACAAGTTTCTGGTTATGTCATCCATTGTAAATTTAAAAGGTGAAACTCCAGTTTTCAAGTAAGTTTCTTCTAAGTTTGATTTATCTTCACATAGAAGTACATCTCCTCTATATGACACGGTAAAATCAAATTTCTGAACTTACAAATTTGCTAGATCATTAATCTATAGGACTATTATCAGGGCACCTGGGTGGCTCAGTCTGTTGGGCATCCAACTTTGGCTCAGGTCATGATCCCACAATTCATGGGTTTGAGCCCCGCAACGGGCTCTGTGCTGACAGCTTAGAGCCTGGAGCCTGCTTTGAATTCTGTGTCTCCCTCTCTCTCTGGTCCTCCCCTACTCATGCTCTGTCTCTCTCTCTCTCTCTTTCAAAAAAAAATAAATAAATAAAAACATTAAAAAAAAATTTTTTTTAAATCTATAGGACTATTATCAACTCACCGGTCCTACACAGAAGGCCCTCCTGTTAAATATTAATTTCCCTGTATTTTAATCTCTTAGAGACAAAATCAAATAAATCAGTGTTTCCCCAAATTGTATAAGTATAAAGAATTGTTGAAAATATATAATCACAGTCTTGATAACCATTCTAAGACCTCAAGAATCATAATTTCAAAAAAAAAAAAAAAAAGGACCCTAAGAGACTATAGATTATTAATAAGCACCCAAAGTGATTGCTACCATCAGGCAAGTCTGGAAAATGTCAAAGTAGATTAACCGTAAGCCAAAAATATAAAGTACTATAAAAACATGCTGAAAGAGGAAGGTGGAAATGTGTATGCATGTGTGTCTGTGTATATGATGTGTATGTTCATTCTATTTTTTATTTTATTTTATTTTTTTAAGATTTTATTTTTAATTAATCTCTACACCCAATGTAGGGCTCAAACTTATAACCCTGAGATCAAGAGTCGCATCTTCTACTAACTGAGCCAGCCAGGTACCCCGTATGTATCCATTCCAAAGAAGAGTTTAACACTGGTTTTACACAGAACCTGGAACACTATAAAATGTTTAAGGCTGCCATGTTGTATAACTTGAAGAGGCACTAATCAAATTAAAATCTATGTGAACATTTTATATGAATAGGTGCACAATCCCCAAATTAGTGGAGACATCCTGCCTTAAAGAAATGAAATACAGTATGAGATCCAAATTTAATGAATACAATAAATAGGAAATTTTTTAAAGATCTATTAAGATCTAACTTTTCAGCAAAACTTTGTGAAATGGCTCTCATGCTTCTACTTTATTAGCATCTGATTTTTTATTTATCAAAATCCAATTTGTATAAAGTATGAGCATACTATATTTAATGAGTTTTAGAATAACCCAAATGGCCTATAATTTTTTTAAGGCACCAACTTAACTCTTAAGAGTCATAAAAGTTCCACTGATGCACAGAATAAATAAATGATAGGCAAAAAAACTACTTAGAGACTAAGAGACTATCTGATTTATAGAAGCTTTTGGTTGATCATTACTATTTAATATCAAGGAAAGCAAAATAAACAAAAGAGGCTAAAAATAAATTCTACTATTTTGGCAGCACAATACCAAAACTGCAAATTGTTTGATGGGAAAGGTGACTGAAATAGAGATTGTCTGACATTAGGAAATTTTATGTCCCATCACTACAGATAACAGAGCTGACCAAAGAAAAGGACTCCCTTTGCCAGTCATGCAGATTAATGGAAATAGCTTACCTTTGTCCTGAAGCAGTTGCAATTGGTGATGGGCCATTAGGATTTCGTGGTTCTTCACATGTACTCATTTCCATTATTACTTTATCCAGGGACTAATAAAAATAACATCAAAAAAATGTAAAAAATTAGATACAGTATTTTATTTTATGTATGTTTTGAAATATTATGTAATGCTATTTTCTCTTTCATTTCTTTAGGAACAAAGTAAACAGTAAGTAAGCAGAGTCACTTTAAATGTCTTTCAAACAAATACCAAAACAGAAAACAATGTGCTCAGTCGTTTCTCAAGGAACTTATTACCTGATTAAAAAAAAAAAAAAAAAAAAAAAGGGCTGTGGGCATATACGATTATGAAAGAAAAAAACTACAAGTAGCCATATGCTGGTGAAATCAATAGATTTTACAGGAGTGCAATCTCTAGTCCCAGAATGTATAATATTATTAATTGCTAAATGAGATTATGTATTACTGAATGGGACCTACCAATCTAAGACTTGAGATTTAAGACATATAACAATTAAATATATGAAATATGAAAGAAATATGGAAAGACATTCCCATAATGAAAAAATTTCTTTCAAGATAACAGTTTTTGTTGAAGATCAAATGTCTTTGGTAGTCATCACTAACAAAACTTAGTCATTCTTCATTCTCTATTTTAATATAGCATTTATTATCTGAAATTATCTTATTTGTTTACTTATTCATTGTCAGTCTCCTCTATAAAAATATTAAGCTCCCTCAGGAAATGGGGAAGGTGCTCAATAAATATTTGTGGAATAAATGAATCAATAAGTAACCAAATGACCAATCTTTCTTAAATTTTCTTTAAAAAAGAAAAGTATATTAATGTGCATATTATTTAATTTGCTACATGATTAAAATCAGAAACACAGAAAGCATGAATTAAATGTTATTTACTGCCATATATACTGCCATAGTATATCAATAAAGAGCTAAATGATACAATAAAAATATACCAACTTACAACATAACACATGTGAAAATTTAAAGACCCTCCCATTTTAAGTTCAAACTTCTCATTTAAGGGCTGAGAAAACTAAGTACTATTCAAATAAAATGAAAGCTAATTAGTGGAAAAGCCAGAAGATCATATTTCTATGAAATAAAGCATTAATATTAGCAAAGTACTTAAATCATATCATATATAAATGTTTATTTCTGAGGTAAGTCAGAACTCACCAAACAGATGGGATGTGTTTTCAATTTTGTCCATGGGATCTACCAAAGAAAAATTAAAAAAACAAAAATTGTTTTCTTTAAAATCAATCATTAAAAAAATAGCAATCAACACAGATGTTCTCTCTTTAAAAAAAAAAAAGTTTATTTACTTAGAGAGCACGCCCACGCTCCCACGCGTGAGCGGGGTGGGGCAGAGAGAAGCAGGCTCTGTCCTGTCAGCACAGAGCCGAACGTGGGGCTCAATATCAGGATCGTGAGATCATGACCTGAGCCAAAATCAAGAATCAGACACCTTAACTGATTATGCCACGCAGGCTCCCAAGATGCTCTCTTAATTTAGTGATAGACATACCAAATTTTATCAGATGGCTTTTTTCTCAAATTGCAAAATAATGAACTGAGAAATTCATTCAGACTCTTAAAATCAGATGTACCTGTTTTGTATACGAAAAGACTACTAATCATTATTTTCTTGGTTATCTTTTAAAATAAGAATTTCAGGTCCTCTTAAGTTTCTTTTTTTCCAGACCTTAAAAATATGTTAACTTCTTTCTTCCTTCCTTCCTCCCTCCCTCCGTCTTTTCTTTCTTTTCCTTCCTTCCTTCCTTCCTTTCCCTTCCTTCCCCTTCCTTCCTTCCTCCCTCCCTCCCTCCCTTCATCCTTCCTTCCTTCCTTCCTTTCTTTCTCTCTCTCTTTCTTTCTTTCTTTTTCTTCTTTCTTTCAGGCTCCATACCCAATGTGGGACTTACAGTCATGACCCTGAGATTAAAAAATCACATGCTCTACAGACTGAGCCAGCCAGGCACCCCTTAACGTCATAATTTAAGATTTCCCAGCAAAGCATGATGGGTGTTTTGTTCATTTAACTGTTCATTTAACAGTTTTTTCAATTCTAAAATTCTGACCATGGGGCACCTGGCTGGCTCAGTCAGAAAAGCATGTGACTTTTGATCTCAGAGTCATGAGTTCAAGCTCCATATGGTGTGTGGAGATTACTTAAAAATAAAATCTTTTTTAAAAATTAAAAATAAAAGAAAATAAAATTCTGACCAATATTTTTGTAGATATTCAAGAAAAATACACAAACGAGGCTATTTATATAAAATGTAGGTAATATCAAATAACTAATGTCCAAGCATGCCTTACACTGAAAAATCACATCTTTATAGATATTTGGGTTTATGGAGGATATAACAAAAATTAAAGGCGACCATCAAAGGATATAGGAACCTTTCCACACTCTTTTCTTTCGAGTCTAATTTTAATTTTATGAAACAGATTACTCATGCACTATTTCTACTGAGTAGACTCTCAAAACACCTGGTCTTTAAGAGCAAGAAGTGATATGACATACGATTAAATTCAAAGGTAAGTAGGAATAAATTTTAATAAGGAAAAATAACAATAATAATGAGGAGAAATAATAAACTTAAAAATCCTCAAGGAAGAAACAAATGAGTAAAAGAAAATTTCAAATAAAAGTATAATGTACAGAGTAAGATGTGTGTCTTCATGTCTTATATGAAATTGTGTTTACTTACTACAAATTTAAATTGTCCCAATTAACAAATATTATGAAAAAATATCTTTGAATATATGCCAAATTTAGTCAATTATTTTATTAATAAACTACCAGTAATGGGGGCGCCTAGGTGACTCAGTTGGCTAAGCGTCCAACTTTGGCTCAGGTCATGATATCACGGTTTATGGGTTCAAGCCTCATGTCGGGCTCTGTGCTGACAGCTCAGAGCCTGAAGCCTGCTTCGGATTCTGTGTCTCCCTCTCTCTCTACCCCTACCCACTCACTCTCTGTCTCTCTCTCAAAACTAAAAAAATATTTAAAAATAAATTAAAAAAAAAACTATCAGTAATGTTACTTAAATGTTAGGATTAAACTTTAAACTATAAATTACTATTATATTAGCATATGACTTCATTAAGTTCACCAGACACACATTCATGCAATTATTTAAACATAGTTATTTGTCTTTTTAAATTATATTAATAAAAATGCCTTTTTATAGATCTATAACAAAATACTTAAGAAATAGGAATGAAATAAAAACTGAAAATAGAAAATGCTTTCCACAGATATCAAAATCTCACCCTAATAGATGCTTTATTACAAAAAACTTTGTTGATAGCAAGCCATGTTGGCAAATCCAACATATTCTGGAGCACCTCTTCATCCAGCTCCAAATTCTTCAATTCACCTTCTCCTTTGAGGGTACTCAGATTTATCTTGTCAGGAGATAAATTCTTAGTAAATCTGAAAGAGAATATATATTGCATTTATTTTAGTGTCAGTTATTGTACCACAGTTATTCTTGCAAATATACAGGGCATTAAAAATGTAATAGCAGCACAAAGAAACACAAAACTGCAGTGACAAGCTCTACTTTAATCCATGTTTTTTGATGCATTTTTGTTATTACTGTTTTGATCTCTTATCCATAGCTCTCTTACATAAAGCCTGCAGTATTTTCAGCATACATTTGAATATCATATTCCCATATACAATCAAACTCTGGTTCTTACTGCCTTTCAAATTTATGAATATTTAAGTAGTGTCTACTATTTCCAGGTACTATGTGAGGCAGTGGGGATAGCTCAAAGCCATCCCACATCACATTATATTCACTTTGCTACAGACCACCTGGCAGAAAGAGATATTCCTCTTCTATGAACCAACCTACAAAGAAGGTTAAGGGGACTCTTTAGAAGTAGCATCAGTGTTGCTACCATTTATCATTTCAAGAACAATATCAAAAGTTATCAGTACTCCTTTTAGAATCATCCAGAGATTCCCAGCTTTAAAAACTAACCCAGATCATTCAGGAATATATCAGAGTACACAAATCTTTCTCTAAAAGGTCTCTGACAAAGAGGATCATGCAACTCTACTTGGCAGCCAATTTCAGTGTTTCCTATGTGACATTTAAAGATACCAATTATTTATAATCCTAAATTGGCTGTGCAAATACCATTTACCCTTTCTGTAGTTCAACTAAATGAAGTATAGAGTATTTAATGAAAGTGCCAAAAGTCACATGGGAGAGTGGACCCTAAATTCTAATCAAAGAACACAGATTCTCGATGATGAAAAATGAAAATTCTTAAACCTAAGAAAAAAGATTGCAAGTAACAATAAAATTTTAAATAATACTGGACATTTTCCAAGGGCTTACTACGTACCAGGTTCTTTGTTTGCAAGCATTATTACTTCATCTAATTCCCACGATAACCCATTAGGGTCAATACTATTTTTATTTCCACTGTTTAGATGAGTAAACATAATGAGAAACTAACATATTTGCCCAATATCTCAACTAATTATGATGATAAGAGTAATAATAAAAGAGCTGAGATGGAAGTACAATGTTCAATTCACGCCCATCTGAAAGGATGATGAACTACAGGTTGTGCACAGACACTACAAATGTCAGCAAATTGGCAAAGTACTCCAGGTCATCTACACTGAACAAGTACTGTGACGGAAGGCGAATGGCACAATTGTCCATGTGGGCATTCATCCTGGCAAGATGGCCATCACTAGACTAAAACTAGAAAAACACCACAAAAGGATCCTTGAACATAAAGCCAAATCTCGCCAAGTAGGAAAAGGGCAAATATAAGGAAGAAACAATTGAAATGATGAAGGAATAAAGTAATCTTATATTCAACTTTAAATAAAAACTGTTCAAATGAAAAAGTAAATAAATCAAACAGCCCTAAAAAATGAAAAACTGCTAACTGCCCAGGAAGTGCTTTTTTCAAAAATGAAACTACTGACAAAATTAACTACCGGGTAACAAGAGTTATCAGCCAGTCTTCTACCATTTTTTGAAACTAAATATTAAAGGAATAAGATATACAGGTTATGCCCTATACATCAACAAGAATACCTACCAATATACACATGCTTCCCATTGACTCTAAACCAGAATTTTTTGAGCCATATTTTATCTGGATTCATATTTTTTCACAGAAGGTCAACTGAAAAATGCAGAATTCATATTTAACCCATATTTGACCAGTGATGCCAGGTTATATTATACTTACCACCAATCATGTTTGGTTTAATACTATGATGTTTCCTGATAGGTTCCCACCCCTCATCATATAGGAATGCCTTGCCACTACCTCAAGGCACACTATTAGAGCTAGAAGGGAGCATTCAATGCCTACTTACTGAGAATTCACTATTCATACACATATACTGACAAGCAGTACACTCAAGAAGTCCTTGCCTTTGTGCAGTTCTCAATTCAGCTGGTAGACAGAACACCAAAAAGCATGATTAAGAGAATACAGTACAGGGCTTTAATCTAGAGCTTCTCTGAAAACAGGGACTTTTGAGCTGATATCTAAGAATGAGTAGAAATTAACTGGGCAAGGAAAAGAAGGGAGTCAGGGAAGAAAGAGTGTTCCAAGTAGTGGGAATAAAATATACAAAGGAAGGTTCTCAGGAAGGAGGGAGCATGGTATAAAATAGAACGGAAAAAAGATTAGCATCTACAATGTAACAAGAGGGCCAGAAGAGTAGAAGATAAATCTGAAAGGACAATGAAGGGACTTGATTCTACAAGGCCTTAACCATTACATTCATTCATTCATTCAATAAATTTTAATTGATACCTATAAATTAACAGACAATGGATATATGACAATGAACAAAACAGATAAAAATCTCTGCCTTCATGGAACTTAAGGGGGCTGGGTTCTGAAAAGAATGAAAAAAATAAGTTAAATATATAGTAAGCCAGATTCTGACTATGGAGGAAAAAAAACAAAGCAATATAGTAATAAGATAGCAGGGGCAAGCAGAGGACCTTTTAATTTTTAAAGGGATGGACAGGAAAATCCTCAGTGAAAAGATGACATGTGGGCAAAAAGATCTGAAGGAAGTGAAGGAGGTAGCTATATAAATATCTAATGAAAAGAAAGCTCTAGGCCAAGGAGAAGCAAAGGTAAAAAAGTTGAGGTGGGAACATGCTTGGCATGTCTGAGAAATAGCAAGAAGGTTAATGTGGCTACAGGAAATGAACAAAAAGGCAAGACTAAAAGCAGATGGAGTAAGTTAGAGAAATAAGAAGGGACAAATCATGTGGGACCTTTAAAGCCACTCTAAGGACTCTGGTTTTTACTATGAGTAAAAATGAAAGTGATTGGTGATTGGAGACGGTTTTAACTAGAATAGGAAACTTCAACTTTTAACGGTCACTCCACTGAGAATATATGAAAGGGTGGACATGGACAGAAGCAGGCAGCCCAGACAGGAGGTTATTGCGATACTCCAGGTAAGAGAAGATGTTGCCTTCTTCAAGAATATATGTCTTGAATCAAGAAGGAAAAGTAGGAAGTGGCAGAAAGGGAACAATCTAGATATATCCTAAAGGTAAAGCCAACAGGAGCTGATTAAACAGAATGAAGTCAAGGATGACTCAAGGTTTTTACTCTGAGTAAATGGAAGGATAGAATTGCCATTTTTCAGGGTAAAGAAAAAGAGGGAAAAATAAGTTTGGGATTAAGGATCAGAATTTAGGCTTTGAACAGTTTAATTAAGAGATGACTATCAGATAATCCAAGAAGAGATGCCAATTAGGTAGTCAGATATTGAAATCTCATTCTGTAGCTGCAGATACAAATTTGGTAATCACCAATGTTATAGATATTTGTGGTTGCAAGATGAAGACATAAAATCAAATGGCTCAAAGACTATGGTCAGAGACCACTAAGAAGACAAGGAAATGTAAAAGAAACCAATAAAGGAGATTAAAAAGGAAGAACCACTGAGGTAGGAAAGAAACCAGGTTGTAACCAGGTTTTGTTTTTTTATTAAGGTAAGAGAAAACTCAGCAAGCTTATCCACTGGTGACAATAACGCAGAAAAAAGAAAACTACTGATGGTGCAGTAAGGACAGACAATTGCTAGAGCAGAATCCTGAGTAGATGAAAGCAGATGTGGTACACAAGAGGAGGGGTTGGCTTTGAATAGTTTTGACTTTGGAAAGCATGTTAATACTCTACATACATAAAAAACAAAATGAGAAAGAACGAGAAAAGGGGAAGCATCTAAAATTGAAAGGAAATTTAAACAAATGAACCTAATTGTACTTTAAAAATACTGTAAGCATATTCAAGTGGAAGATAGGAAGAAAAGAAGGACAAAGGGACAGACAAAGACTATCTGAGTAACTCATGAACACAAATTTGACTCTATGTCCTTATTGGTGGGCAGGATGGGATGCGTGGGTGTGTGTGTGCATGTGGGAAGGGTTAGTGGAGAAATCAAGGAACATCCTGACTGGTTATGTACAAGAATGTTCTTGATCTCAATGGTATTTGCAAAAGGAAAAAAGTGAAAGCACTTAAATGCCCAAGGGGAAATAATCCCTTGACTTATGATATACCTTGCTACATACGTATCAGGTAATATGTGTTGCCAACCATATAAAGAAAATGCCTGTATTATTATGGTGAAAATTCAAGGTTCAAAATTACAATATGATTTCAATTATGTAAAAAATGCATTAGAAAATGTCAAATATCAAGAGTACCTTTGGTTGGTAAGATTTTAGATTTCTTCATCTTTATACTTTTCCATATGTTTAAACGTTCTAATAAGTATATGCCATTTTTATAAAAACAAAAGTTCATCAGAAACCCAAAAGATAGGCCTGACAAGAGTACAAGTGAAAGATGAAAAGATTAAAATACATGTCATTAACAAGAAATTATACCTTCAATTTAGTACGTACTAAAAGGACAACATCTGCAAAGAGCATGAGCCTTAAAGTCAGACAAGTAAGTCTGAATTCTTGTTTAGCTACTTACTGTGATACCTCTCTGCCTCAGTTTGCTCATCTATACAATGGGGAAAATAACATGACCTCACACAATTTTAGTGAGGACTAAAGATAATATGGAAAGCATCAGGTACAAAACAGATATCCAAATAACAGTTCTCTTTTTCCTTCCCTCTTTCTATTTAGATTAAATCATGAACACATTGATTATAGTTTTAACTGAACCAATATCAAAAGTTCATGTTTATCCAAATAATACTTCAAAATAGCCAAGGTATAGAGTTAATCTTGAAAACATATTAATATTGCTCATCTATTAAACTGTTTTAAATAGAAATCAGAAGACATATTGGTAACTTACATTCACAGCTATTAAAAAGCTGATTCCCTATACTGGGTAAGCAGTGTGTATATATCAAATTATTTATCTTCAATTATTCATATTAGGCATTAATTTACATATATTTCAGTTTTGTACAACTGTTTCTCAATCATTTATTAATACGTTTCTTCCAAAAACAGAAACAGGAGAATGATTCTTCAGCAACATTTGTCATAATTTAATTGACAAAGGAAAAGAAGACCTTCATTACATGTATATACTAGGCAAACAAAGGGAAGAAAACTCACAAAAGAGTATTAAGGCGTGGAAGAGGTATTTTTCTACCTATGCTTTTTCCAAGTGTTGCTACAGCTCTTTGAACTAAATTGCCATCTGAGATCCCCAGATAATTGTATTACTCTACTGAATAGTATAATTGAGAAGGGTCTGATCCTAAAGAGAATAATCTGTTATATGAAATAAACCACTACTGCTCACTAAAGAACAATTTAAAGCTCTAAACATTTATATAAACATTTTAAAACTGAACTTTAAAAATATGGTAGAAATTTAAGTCAATGAATTAAACTTCTGAATAATTATTTATTGACTGAAAATGGAGGGGTAGGAGAAATGAAACGTAACATATATATAAAACCAACATAGATGTTAACAAAGACTCAAAACAAGGATAAAGGAGAAGTCAGACGCTTAACTAAATGAGCCCCGTAGGTGCTTCCCCCCCTTTTCTGTCTTTTCTTTTCTTTCCTTTTCTTTCTTTCTCTTTCTTTTCTTTCTTCCTTCCTTCCTTTCTTTCTTTCTTAACTTCTGAATGGTTTAATTGCCAAATAGTTGGAAATGATTATTGGTTAAGGAATATATAACAGCACAGAACAAAGTCATAAAAATTTTAGGGCACAATTCTTACTGATTTTTTTATTTTCAAAATTCAGAAACACAGCTTCATTACTATCTACACTATTATGCCAGGCAAAGTGGTTTATTTTAAAATAAACATGTGTCCTCAACTCTTACATCAGTATCCTATGAAATAAATTGTCAAAATAAATAAGTGTTTATTTATTTTGAGAGACAGAGTGTGTGTGTGAGTGGAGCAGGGGCAGAGAAAGAGAATTCCAAACAGGCTCCACGCAGTCAGTGAAGAGCCTGATGCCAGGCTCGATCCCACAAACTGTGAGACCATGATGTGAGCCAAAATCAAGAGTCGGACCCTCAACCCTAGCATGAAATAAATTTTAATATGAATGTATATATTTTATTGGTTAATTTTATGGTTTATTTTTAACAATGTAACAATTTTAAAACATACTTAAAACATGAAAACAGGCTTCTACTTCATCCAAAATTTTCTTTAATTACACATAACACGTGAAAATACATTTACTAGTTTTTTCAGTAGAAACAACAAAAATAGCTAACTAGAAAAATAAAATTTCCAAATGGAAAGAATGTGTTTGACTTAGATTATACATTTATTACATGCAAAGCACTGTGCTAAACAGACATTTATGGCAAAACAAAGTTAAGTCCATAATCAAAGATTTATAATTTGCTTAAACAGGCGATAACGCCCAAAAAGTCAAGATTTCCAGCTTTGTAACAAAAATGCCATTTACTACACAACCTCTCTCTGTTTTAGTTTCCCTATCTGTAGAATGGAGATAATAATAATACCTGCTTTCATGGGGCTGTTCTGAGGATGAACTGAGTTAGAACATGTAAAATGCTAGGAAATGTCCCTAATACATAGGAAAACTCAGGGAGTGTTAGTTATTACTAATACAAAGACACAGGTTAAATAAAATTATGAACACAGAAACCTTATATAACGAGTGGTGAAAATTTTTCAAAAAACTTTTTTTTTGGCTTGATAAAACATGAGATATGCAACAGATCATAAATCAAAAAGCATAAATTTACTATAAAAGCATAAATGTTACTATAAATTTTAGTTGTGATTTATTTGAACTTTCATCAGATCCATTCTACAGCTACATCATAAAAACAAAGATCATAAAGTTTTATTAGCTAAAGCAACCTGAAACAGATTTCTGAAAAGTACCATCTCCAAGTTAAATACAGTACTTGGGGGGTAGAATCAAACACGTACAGCTCACAAGAATCTCATCATAGTTTATAAACTCTTTTCTGACCCACTTACCTACATTCTTCTACACCTACCTCTTTGCAATCATGTAATAAAACCCTGGGACATTCTTTTCAAACCTCATCAGTAAATCTGCATTTCTTGAGCTATTTACTTTGTCCTGAAATTGTTTATGGTTCCTGTTATTGTACATGTTATTAAAGATTCACATCAATTTCTACCATTCTTCTAGACTTAGTAATTGGCTGTACTACTTGACAATTATTTTCTCAAATTACAGTTTTAACTAGAAATAATCGTTAAAAATTTTTTTTTAATGTTTATTTTTGAGACAGAGAGAGAGAAAGGGAGGGAGGGAGGGAGGGAGGGAGGGAGAGAGAGAGAGAGAGAGAGAGAGGGAGGGAGGGAGGGAGAGAGAAAGAGACGGCACAAGCAGGAAGAGCAGAGAAAGAGGGAGACACAGAATCTAAAGCAAGCTCTAGGCTCTGAGCTGTCAGCACAGAGCCCAACGTGGGTCACACACCCACGAGCCACGAGATCATTGACCTGAGCCGAAGTCAGACGCTTAACTAAATGAGCCCCGTAGGTGCTTCCCCCCCTTTTCTGTCTTTTCTTTTCTTTCCTTTTCTTTCTTTCTCTTTCTTTTCTTTCTTCCTTCCTTCCTTTCTTTCTTTCTTAACTTCTGAATGGTTTAATTGCCAAATAGTTGGAAATGATTATTGGTTAAGGAAAGGTCTAAATCAATACAGCTTTTTTTTTTTTTTTAGTTCATATATTAATCCATATACAATTCCTTGTCTTATGGTTTGTTAAAGCAATAGGTCAGACAACATTTGCCACAATAATGTCTGTCAAAGTGTCTGATATTAAGAATTCCAGTACATTCATCTGAAGGGCACTCCTGATGAAGGCTACTGATTTTGCCATTTTCATCCACCTTATAGTACTTCAGGACAACCAGCTTAACTTTGTTTATGTTTTTTCTTCTTGGGAGTGGTGAAAGACTTCTCTTCCTTTTCTCAGCAACACCAAGTCTCAACACAAGATGAAGAATGGACTACTTTTGAATGTTGTAATCAAAGTACATCCATCTTCCAGTTGCTTGCCAGGCAAGATCAGTCTCTGATGATCAAGAGGAATTCCTTCCTTACCTTGGATCTTGGCCTTTACATTTTCTATTATATCCAAGGGTTCAATCTCGAGAGTGATAATCTTCCCCATAAAAGTTTTCATGGAAATCTGCATCTTGCCAGCGGTTCCACCTGGCGGTGCTCTTGTGGGAAGGGCGAATCCCCAGGAACAGAGTGGGGTCCGGGAGGTTCTCGGGCCACATGGGGAAAAGCGGTTCCACTGCTGGAAGGACACCTGGCAGAGACTGTTGAAGCCACCCAGTCCCAGCAGACCCCAGAAGGTGGCCACATTCGCTGGTGCTGTGGCAAGGTCGTTAAGGGTGAAGCCTGATGCCAGATGTGTGTTGTGATTTTTCATAATCCCTGAAACGCTGCTGCTACACTGTCTCGCGAACTTTTTCTGGGGCGGGCTGGCACCTGGCCACAGTCTTGGGGCACCGGCAGCAGCAGGGTCCAGCGGGCGTTCCTGGGTGCAGCCGACATTCGGCCATCACTCATTCGGCCATTGCTCAGTGAGCCAAATCAAAACAACATTTATTACATCTTTAAAATATCACAAATAAGGAGCACCTGGGTGGCTCAGTCAGTTAAGCATCCGACTTCAGCTCAGGTCATGATCTCATGGTCCATAAGTTTGAGCCCTGCATTGGGCTTTGCACTGACAGCTCGGAGCCTGGAGTCTGCTTTGGATTCTGTGTCTCCCTCTCTCACTGCCCCTCCCCCACTCACTCTCTGTCTCTCAAAAGTAAATAAACGCTAAAAAAAAATTTTAAATAAAATATCACAAAAAAGTCTGAAAAATCATCCAGAATCTTGTTGTTTCTGTAGCTGGACAACTTAAACCTTATTCATCAGGCTGCTGAACTGTCCCTTTTTCAGAAACATAGATACTATCCAAAAATTTTCTGATATCCTTATTGTGTAACCATCGCTTGCTGAATCAGAGCAGCTGAGTTTGATACAAGTCAATGTCATTTCCTTCAAGAATTAACTCATTGTTCTGGGCTTGTGATACAGCACAAGCAACACCTGGCCTCACCTGTAGAAGTATTTTTCACCCAAGAAATTTTGGATTTCGACAAGAGAACCATTCTCCTGAATAACAACACTAATGGGGAAGTGAACACAGACATCTTGTAATGGAAGCCCAGTGAAACGCCCTTGATCATGTTCTGTACATGACTATAGATGGTGCAAACAATAGCCAGGTCTTCTCTATTTCCCCACCATTTGTCAACTCAGAGCCTCTTCTTTTACTTTCCAAGACCGAGTTCTACATTGATGTGACTGAAAAGTCCCTTCACAGGGTTCCTCTGGAGCCCTTTACAATAACAGTGCATCCCTTCAGAGTGATGTTGACATTTTCTGGAATGTCTGCGGTCTGATTGCTAGAATGGACTTCATTCTCGCAGTAGATGTGGCAAAGAGAGCAGAAATAATCATTTCCATTCTGTGATATTTCATGCTATAGCATGAACAACTAGATTTTACAAGGAATTTAACAATGCATGTTAAATTGTTTGATTATGAAACTTGTAATCTGAAGCTCTTGGGAGGACTTCAAGGGGTCCAAGATATTTTATCATATTTTCAAAGGAGACTTTTAGAGCCAAAGAAAAGATAATCAAAACCACTGCCTTAAAGAAAAAGGATTAATTGTAACCATCCAGAAAATAAACTTCAATATTATAATTTGATTATTCAATACTGTTATTTAATATAATTAACTTGTTATTAATAAACAAACACTGCTTAGGGTGGCTGTCCAGCTACCAGTGATTCTATCTTCCCAGAGAAAGGCTATAAATACAGGAGAAAGGTGCATACCTAAGACATTTTAACATACCCTGGGTACAGCTAATTGATCTAGAAGTTGAAAAGGCATCTAGGCTGTTTAATCAGATTCTCTCCTTCAGAAATTTGAAACTAAAATACTATTTTAGTATCAAGGTGATAAATAACAAAGGAGTATGACTGACAGAAAACATAGATCCAATATTTTAGAACGTAAAGGCACCATAAGGGCGCCTGGGTGGCTCAGTTGGTAAAGCATCCAACTTTGGCTCTGGTCATGATGTCAAGGTTTGTGAGTTTGAACTTGCATCAGGCTCTCTGCCGTCAGCACACAGCCCACTTTGGATCGTGTCTCCCTCTCACTCTGCCCACCCCATCCCACCCCGCACTCTCGTGCACACACTCTCTCTCAAAAATAAATAGTTAAAAAAATATATTCAAAAAAAAGTACGTAAAGGTACCATTAAAGATTCTTCTCCCATCATTGTTCCATTCTCCTAAATTGGGCCCAACTCAGACCTATGAAATAAACTAGTAAGTGAAATCACTAGCTGGTATCTCAAAACTGTGCTTCCCTACAAGGATTAAATTTTCATTGTATATGAAGACCTATTATAAAAACCAGTATCTATGTTTAAGCAAATTTAGTAGCTTTTGCTTGATTTTATCCAAAACAGTATTTCTAGAAGAGAACAAAGTACCTTAAGACTACATGTTAAGATCATACAAGAGAAGATATTCCTGGAGAGACTTCCCAAAATCTGATAGACTATCAAGTCCTTTGGATAGGAACAGTAAGTTATTAATCTGCAACTAATTACATCCTTCCATAGTCCATGGACTTCATCATGCAGACATAAAGATAACTCTACTCAAAACTAAGAAAATCAGATGAAGCTTTTCTTTTTTTTTTTTTTTAATTTTTTTAATGTTTATTTATTTTTGAGAGACAGAGAGACAGAGTGTCAGCGGGGGAGGGGCAGAGAGCGAGGGAGACACAGAATCGGAAACAGGCTCCAGGCTCTGAGCCATCAGCCCAGAGCCCGACGTGGGGCTCGAACTCACGGACCGCGAGATCGTGACCTGGCTGAAGTCGGACGCTTAACCGACTGCGCCACCCAGGCGCCCCAGATGAAGCTTTTCTAAGGAAACCCATATTTCCTCATTTTCTCCATTATCTAACCCCATTTTTTCACCCCAGTTACACCTTTTAATCTGGCACTCTCCTCTTAGAGTTACTTGCTTTCTTGACCTACTCTATGCCTTATTATCTTCAGGCTCAAAAAGTGAACTAGTTATTTTTCAAAAATGTTGACATAAGGTAGGTCGAGGAATACACTTTATTTCTTTTAGTACTTACAGAAACACCCACACAATTAAAATGAAAATTTCACAGAGCAATAGTTTAATACAGTCTGATATTTTCTATTCTATTTCATTCTTTCAAAAGTCATTACAACCTGCCACAGAGATTTCACATGGCAAGTATAACTCACAGTTTAACAGAAATATATAAGAAGTACATCATGACTAAGTATGAAGATTGGTTTAACATTCAAAAATCAACCAGCATAATTTACCATATTAAAAAGTAAAATCACATGATGATCTCAATGAGACATAAAAAAGCACTGGACAAAAGTCAATAGCATGCATGGAAAAATAACTCTCAACAAACTAGGAACAGAAGAGAACTTCCTCCAAACTACAGAGGACATCTATGAAAATCCTACAGCTAAAATCGTACTTAAAGATGAAAGATTAAAATGTTTTGTCCCTAAAACACAGACAAGGCAAAGATATTTGCTCATACCACTTCTATTCAGGTTCTCGCCAAAAAATGAGGCAAGAAAAAAATAAAAGACATTCTGTTTGAAAAATAAAACTGTCTTTTTTCTTCAGACGACATGATCATCTGCATAGAAAACCATACAGAATCTTTTTAAAAGGCTAAAAAAACTAATAAATGAGTTGAGCAAGGTTACAGAATATAAGAGCAGTAGAAAAAAAATAAAATTAATTGAAGGGACACAGGAAACAAGTGAAAGAACTCCCAATGGCTAAAGCTGGAACAATTTGGTGAATAAATTATTAGATTATAACTCAAAATATAAAATAAATATACATGAGTCCACATAGATATAAATACATGATTGAGTAAATAACTGGGAGATAAGAGTAAATCTCCCATTTGAAAATTTCCAAATAACTTATGTTTTCTCTATTTCAATCTCAGGGAAGTGGAACATAACCCTTCACTCCTTTTGTGTATGGCTGCTTTTCTTTCCAAAGTATACAGTATGGAAGTGAGCAAAAGAGTAACTTTATGGTGGAGAATCTGACAAAGGCCAACATGGACAATATATGTTGATAGTAGGTACTTTTGATATGACATAATAAAAATGGCATTTTTCCTCTGTGATCTTTTTGCCAAAAACCCATAACCCATTCTAATCATGAGAAAAAACATTACACAATAATTGATTGAGAGACACTCAACAAAATATCTAACCAATCTTACGGAAAACTCTCAAGACCATCAAAATGAAGGAAAGTGTGAGAAACACCCAGGAGGAGTCTAAAAAACGTGATCACTAAATATAATGTGATATTCACAATGAGACGTTAGGTAAAAAAGGAACTTAAAAAAAGGACGTTAGGTAAAACTTAAGGAAATTCAAATGAAGTATAGGCTATACTTAATAAGAATTTATAGGGGCGCCTGGGTGGCTCAGTCGGTTAAGCGTCCGACTTCGGCTCAGGTCATGATCTTGCGGTTTGTGAGTTTCTGCCCCGCATCAGGCTCTGTGCTGACGGCTCGGAGCCTGCAGCCTGCTTTGAATTCTATGTCTCCCTCTCTCTCTGCACTGACCCTGCTCATACTCTGTGTCTGTCTCTCAAAAATAAATAAATGTTAAAAAAAAAAATTTTAAGGGGCGCCTGGGTGGCACAGTCGGTTAAGCGTCCGACTTCAGCCAGGTCACGATCTCGCGGTCTGTGAGTTCGAGCCCCGCGTCAGGCTCTGGGCTGATGGCTCAGAGCCTGGAGCCTGTTTCCGATTCTGTGTCTCCCTGTCTCTCTGCCCCTCCCCCGTTCATACTCTGTCTCTCTCTGTCCCAAAAAAAATAAATAAACGCTGAAAAAAAATTTTTTTTAATTTTTTAATAAAAATAATAATTTATAAATATTGGCTCATTAGTTGAGACAAATGTACCATACTAATATAAAATATTAATAATAAAAGAGATGGACTCCAATGCTATTGAATCCTGTCTTTTTCATTTTTTTAAATAGGCCATCAATAGCTAATTCTTAAAATCTTGTTTTTCTCAACCACAGAAAAATCTGTCATGTATACCTTATATCAAAGGGGTAAATGAAAAGTTCTAATGACTCATGAAAATTGTTTGAGAGCATAAACCCAAAGCATAACACAGAAAAATTCTTATTAAAACTATGAGAAGCCTAATAAATATCTTTGCTATAGGTCTCTCAACCGATATTACTTATTAAATAATAAAAATTTCTGGCACAAAAACAGACACATAGACCAATGGAATAGAATAGAAACCCCAGAACTAGACCCACAAACGTATGGCCAACTCATCTTTGACAAAGCAGGAAAGAACATCCAATGGAAAAAAGACAGTCTCTTTAACAAATGGTGCTGGGAGAACTGGACAGCAACATGCAGAAGGTTGAAACTAGACCACTTTCTCACACCATTCACAAAAATAAACTCAAAATGGATAAAGGACCTGAATGTGAGACAGGAAACCATCAAAACCTTAGAGAAGAAAGCAGGAAAAGACCTCTCTGACCTCAGCCGTAGCAATCTCTTACTCGACACATCCCCAAAGGCAAGGGAATTAAAAGCAAAAGTGAATTACTGGGACCTTATGAAGATAAAAAGCTTCTGCACAGCAAAAGAAACAACCAACAAAACTAAAAGGCAACCAACGGAATGGGAAAAGATATTTGCAAATGACATATCGGACAAAGGGCTAGTATCCAAAATCTAGAAAGAGCTCACCAAACTCCACACCCGAAAAGCAAATAACCCAGTGAAGAAATGGGCAGAAAACATGAATAGACACTTCTCTAAAGAAGACATCCGGATGGCCAACAGGCACATGAAAAGATGTTCAGCGTCACTCCTTATCAGGGAAATACAAATCAAAACCACACTCAGGTATCGCCTCACGCCAGTCAGAGTGGCCAAAATGAACAAATCAGGAGACTATAGATGCTGGAGAGGATGTGGAGAAACGGGAACCCTCTTGCACTGTTGGTGGGAATGCAAATTGGTGCAGCCGCTCTGGAAAGCAGTGTGGAGGTTCCTCAGAAAATTAAAAATAGACCTACCCTATGACCCAGCAATAGCACTGCTAGGAATTTATCCAAGGGACACAGGAGTACTGATGCATAGGGGCACTTGTACCCCAATGTTCATAGCAGCACTCTCAACAATAGCCAAATTATGGAAAGAGCCTAAATGTCCATCAACTGATGAATGGATAAAGAAATTGTGGTTTATATACAC